>NC_140682.1:11916821-12265299 GCF_054131305.1 Coturnix japonica | reverse complement strand
ATATAGGGGATGACGGGGTTACAGCGCCACCTATAGGGGACATAGGGAATGACAGGAGTGTTACAGCGCCACCTATGGGGGATATA
This sequence comes from Coturnix japonica, assembly GCF_054131305.1. Lineage (NCBI taxonomy): Eukaryota > Metazoa > Chordata > Aves > Galliformes > Phasianidae > Coturnix > Coturnix japonica. The sequence continues at coordinate 12,265,213 of NC_140682.1, read as the reverse complement.
GGGAATGACAGGGGGTCGGTGACACAAGTAATAAAGGGGGGGGTCGGTGTGCAGCCCCCCCCCCCCCATTAGGATATAAGGGAACCCCCCCATTGGGATATAAGGGGGGGGGTTGTAGGTGTGGGGCTGGGAGCAAAGTCCAGGTGTGTCGCACCGCACCCTGGGCGGGTCGGGAGCCACCCCCGAAACTGCCGGGACATGACGCAATAGGGCGGGAACGGGATCATATGGGAACCAAAGGCTGAGAGATATGGGGGGCTGAGAGATATGGGGGGCTGAGAGATATGGGGGGGGGCTGAGAGATATGGGGGGGGGCTGAGAGATATGGGGGGCTGAGAGATATGGGGGGCTGAGACATATGGGGGGGGCTGAGAGATATGGGGGGCTGAGAGATATGGGGGGCTGAGAGATATGGGGGGGCTGAGAGATATGGGGGGCTGAGAGATATGGGGGCTGAGAGATATGGGGGGCTGAGACATGGGGGGCTGAGAGATGATATGGGGGCTGAGAGATATGGGGGGCTGAGAGATATGGGGGGCTGAGAGATCATAGGGGGCTGAGCGATATGGGGGGGGGGCTGAGACATGGGGGGGGGGGGCTGAGACATGGGGGGGGGCTGAGACATGGGGGGGGGCTGAGACATGGGGGGGGGGCTGAGACATGGGGGGGGCTGAGACATGGGGGGGGCTGAGACATGGGGGGGGGGCTGAGACATGGGGGGGGGCTGAGACATGGGGGGGGGGCTGAGACATGGGGGGGGGCTGAGACGTGGGGGGGGGGGCTGAGACGTGGGGGGGGGGGGCTGAGACGTGGGGGGGGGGGCTGAGACATGGGGGGGGGCTGAGACATAGGGGGGGGCTGAGACATAGGGGGGGGCTGAGACATAGGGGGGGGGGCTGAGACATAGGGTGGGTTCTGCCCCATATCAGAGGGAAATGGACCCATGGATGGGGGGGGGTCTGACCCATAAAGGGGGGATATGACCCATAGCAGGGGGTAATGGACCCATGGATGGGGGGGGTCTGACCCATAGAGGGGGGATATGACCCATAGCAGGGGGTAATGGACCCATGGATGGGGGGGGGTCTGACGCATAGAGGGGGGATATGACCCATTGAGGGGGGGCTGACCCATAGCAGGCGGAAATGGACACATGGATTAGGGGGTTTCTGACCCATAGCAGGGGAGGTCTGACCCATAGAGGCGGGTCTGTCCCATAGCAGGGGGGTTCAGCCCCATAATGGGGGGGTCTGTCCCATAGTGGGGGGAAAATGAACCCTTGGACTGGGGGGGGGCAGGGTGAGTGACCCATAGCAGGGGGAAATGGACCCATGAATGGGAGGGGTCTGCCCCATAGAAGGGTCTGCCCCACAGTGGGGGGGTTCTGTCCCATAGCAGGGGGGGGTCTGCCCCATAGAAAGGGGTTCTGCCCCATAGCAGGGGGGTAGTGGTCTGGGATTTGGGGTTAATGGGAGCCTCGCACCACGCTGGGCAATGGAGCTGCAGTGCCAAAACCTCCCCATCCAGCCCCAAACGGGATGTTACATCCCACCCCAAACAGCACAGACCCCAAACCCCATAACCACCCCATAGGAGCCATGTCCAAACAGCACAGACCCCAACAGACCCCAAACCCCATAACCACCCCATAGGAGCCATCTCCAAACAGCATAGACCCCAACAGACCCCAAACCCCATAACCACCCCATAGGAGCCATCACCAAACAGCACAGACCCCAAACCCCATAACCACCCCATAGGAGCCATCACCAAACAGCACAGACCCCAAACCCCATAACCACCCCATAGGAGCCATCTCCAAACAGCACAGACCCCAACAGACCCCAAACCCCATAACCACCCCATAGGAGCCATCACCAAACAGCACAGACCCCAAACCCCATAACCACCCCATAGGAGCCATCTCCAAACAGCACAGACCCCAACAGACCCCAAACCCCATAACCACCCCATAGGAGCCAACACCAAACAGCACAGACCCCAACAGACCCCAAACCCCATAACCACCCCATAGGAGCCATGTCCAAACAGCACAGACCCCAACAGACCCCAAACCCCATAACCACCCCATAGGAGCCATCTCCAAACAGCACAGACCCCAATAGACCCCAGACCCCATAACCACCCCATAGGAGCCATGTCCAAACAGCACAGACCCCAAACCCCAATAACACCCCATAGGAGCCATGTCCAAACAGCACAGACCCCAACAGACCCCAACCCCATAACCACCCCATAGGAGCCATCTCCAAACAGCACAGACCCCAAACCCCATAACCACCCCATAGGAGCCATCTCCAAACAGCACAGACCCCAACAGACCCCATAACCACCCCATAGGAGCCATCTCCAAACAGCACAGACCCCAAACCCCATAACCACCCCATAGGAGCCATCTCCAAACAGCACAGACCCCAATAGACCCCAGACCCCATAACCACCCCATAGGAGCCAACACCAAACAGCACAGACCCCAATAGACCCCAAACCCCATAACCACCCCATAGGAGCCATGTCCAAACAGCACAGACCCCAATAGACCCCAAACCCCATAACCACCCCATAGGAGCCATCTCCAAACAGCACAGACCCCAAACCCCATAACCACCCCATAGGAGCCATCACCAAACAGCACAGACCCCAACAGACCCCAAACCCCCATAACCACCCCATAGGAGCCATCACCAAACAGCACAGACCCCAAACCCCATAACCACCCCATAGGAGCCATGTCCAAACAGCACAGACCCCAATAGACCCCAAACCCCCATAACCACCCCATAGGAGCCATCTCCAAACAGCACAGACCCCAATAGACCCCAAACCCCATAATCACCCCATAGGAGCCATGTCCAAACAGCACAGACCCCAACAGACCCCAAACCCCATAACCACCCCATAGGAGCCAACACCAAACAGCACAGACCCCAATAGACCCCAAACCCCCCATCCTTCCACCCCCAGCCCCACAGAGCAGCTCTATGGGGCCGAGGACCCCCCCCCCCCCCCCCCCACCCCATAGGGACGCTCAGGGTGCTGCCAACCAGGCCCACATACAAACCCCAAACCCCCACCCCAAAAGGGCCCCGAAGGGTCCTCATTAACACCACTGAGCTCATTAGCATAGCTGGGCTCATTAGCATAGCCGGGCTCATTAACACCACTGCTTAATTAAGAAGGGAACACGGTGAGAGGAAGCCGCGGGCGGAAGCAACAGCAACGGTGAAACCACAGCTCGGGGATCCCATAGATGGCCCCAAATGTGTGGGGCAGAGCTATGGGGCGCCCCATATATCCAATGGGATTCAATGGGGCGGGAGGCACCAGGGCTCACTGAGGGGCTGTGGGGTCTTTGGGGTGGTTGGAGAGCACCCTGAGCCCCATTGAATCCCACCCCCTGCCCCATTGAGCCCTGAGCCCCATTGAATCCCACCCCCTGCCCCACTGAACCCTGAGCCCCATTGAATCCCACCCCCTGCCCCATTGAGCCCTGAGCCCCATTGAACCCCACCCCCTACCCCACTGAATGCCACCCCTGCCCCACTGAACCCTGAGCCCCATTGAATCCCACCTCCTGCCCCACTGAACCCTGAGCCCCATTGAATCCACTCCCTGCCCCACTGAATGCCACCCCTGCCCCATTGAATCCCACCCCCTGCCCCACTGAACCCTGAGCCCCATTGAATCCCACCCCCTGCCCCACTGAATGCCACCCCCTGCCCATTGAATCGCACCCCCTGCCCCATTGAATGCCACCCCTGACCCATTGAATCCCACCCCCTGCCCCATTGAATCCTAGCCCCTACCCCACTGAATGCCACCCCCTGCCCCATTGAATCCCACCCCTTGCCCCATTGAATCCCAGCCCCTGCCCCACTGAATCCCACCCCCTGCCCCACTGAATGCCACCCCTGCCCCATTGAATCGCACCCCCTGCCCCATTGAACCCTGAGCCCCATTGAATCCCACCCCCGACCCACTGAATGCCACCCCTGCCCCATTGAACCCCACCCCCTGCCCCATTGAGCCCTGAGCCCCATTGAATCCCACCCCCTGACCCACTGAATGCCACCCATGCCCCATTGAACCCCACCCCCTGCCCCATTGAGCCCTGAGCCCCATTGAATCCCACCCCCTGCCCCAATGAATGCCACCCCCTGCCCCATTGAATCCCACCCCCTGCCCCACTGAATCTCACCCCCTGCCCCACTGAATGCCACCCCTGCCCCATTGAATCCCACCCCCTGCCCCACTGAATGCCACCCCGTCCCACTGAATGCCACCCCATACCCCACTGAACCCTGAGCCCCACTGAATCCCATCCCCTGCCCCACTGAATGCCACCCTGCCCCATTGAATCCCACCCCGTGCCCCACTGAACCCCACCCCTGCCCCATTGAGCCCTGAGCCCCATTGAATCCCACCCCCTGCCCCACTGAATGCCACCCCTGCCCCACTGAATGCCACCCCTGCCCCATTGAATCCCAGCCCCTGCCCCATTGAATCCCATCCCCTGCCCCATTGAATCCCACCCCCTGCCCCACTGAATGCCACCCCTGCCCCACTGAACCCTGAGCCCCATTGAATCCCACCTCCTGCCCCACTGAACCCTGAGCCCCATTGAATCCACTCCCTGCCCACTGAATCCCACCCCCTGCCCCATTGAATCCCACCCCCTGCCCCACTGAATCCCTCCCCTCCAGGCACGGCTTTGCTGCCTCCCCTGCAGCTACCCCAATAGGGAGGCGCCATGGGGCGTCCCCAGCCCCATAGGGCCGGCCTAGGGATGGAGATGGGACCCATAGGGCAGGGAGATGCCATAAACCCAACACTGTGTGACCCCAAAACGGCCCCATTAAGCCCCAAATCCACCCCGGTGCCCATCAGACCCCATTAAGGGGTAGGAAGACACTAGAAAAGGTGAAGGACACCCACCTTAAATGGCCCCAAATCCACCCCGAACCCACCAGAGAAAACACCATAACGCCCACCCCAAAACCCCCCAGATAACAGAATGACCCCATAAGGCTGCCATAGAAAGACCCACAGATTCCATAAGCACAGAAGGACCCACAGACCCCATAGAGCCATAGAAAGACCCACAGACCCCATAGAAGGACCCACAGACCCCATAGAGCCATAGAAAGACCCACAGACCCCATAAGCCGTAGACGGACCCACAGACCCCATACAAGGAGCCTCAGACCCCATAAGCCATAGATGGACCCACAGACCCCATAAGCCACAAAAAGACCCACAAACCCCATAGAAGGACCCACAGACCCCATAAAGCAGCCATAGAAAGACCTACAGACCCCATAGAATGACCCACAGACCCCATAAGCCAACCATAGAAAAACCCTCAGACCCCATAAGCCATAGAAAGACCCACAGACCCCATAGGAAGACCCGCAGACACCATAAGCCATAGAAGGACCCACAGACCCCATAGAAAGACCCACAGACACCATAAGGCAGCCATAGAAAGACCCACAGGCCCCATAAGCCACAGAAGGACCCACAGGCCCCATAAGCCAACCATAGAAAGACCCACAGGCCCCATAGAAGGACCCACAGACCCCATAAAGCAGCCATAGAAAGACTTACAGACCCCATAAGCCATAGAAGCACACACAGACCCCATAAGCCATAGAAAGACCTACAGACCCCATAAGCCACAGAAGGACCCACAGACCCCATAGAATAACCCACAGACCCCATAAGCCAACCATAGAAAAACCCACAGACCCCATAAGCCATAGAAAGACCCACAGACCCCATAGGAAGACCCGCAGACACCATAAGCCATAGAAGGACCCACAGACCCCATAGAAAGACCCACAGACACCATAAGGCAGCCATAGAAAGACCCACAGGCCCCATAAGCCACAGAAGGACCCACAGACCCCATAAGCCAACCATAGAAAGACCCACAGGCCCCATAAGCCACAGAAGGACCCACAGACCCCATAAGCCAACCATAGAAAGACCCACAGGCCCCATAGAAGGACCCACAGACCCCATAAAGCAGCCATAGAAAGACTTACAGACCCCATAAGCCATAGAAGCACCTACAGACCCCATAAGCCACAGAAGGACCCACAGACACCATAAGCCATAAAAAGACCCACAAACCCCATAGAAGGACCCACAGACCCCATAAGCCAACCATAGAAAGACCCACAGGCCCCACAGAGCCATAGAAGGACCCACAGACCCCATAGAAAGACCCACAGACCCCATAAGCCAACCATAGAATGACCCACAAACCCCATAAGCCATAGAAGGACCCACAGACCCCATAGAAAGACCCACAGACCCCATAAGCCATAGAAGGACCCACAGACCCCATAGAGCCATAGAAGGACCCACAGACCCCATAGAATGACCCACAGACCCCATAAGCCATAGAAAGACCCACAGACCCTATAAGCCAACCATAGAAAAACCCACAGACCCCATAAGCCACAGAAGGACCCACAGACCCCATAAGCCATAGAAAGACCCACAGACCCTATAAGCCAACCATAGAAAAACCACAGACCCCATAAGCCATAGAAGCACACAGACACCCTAAGCCATAGAAAGACCCACAGACCCCATAGAGCCATAGAAGAACCCACAGACCCCATAGAAGGACCCACAGGCCCCATAGAGCCATAGAAGGACCCACAGACCCCATAGAAGGACCCACAGGCCCCATAGAGCCATAGAAGGACCCACAGACCCCATAGAAGGACCCACAGACCCCATAAGCCAACCATAGAAAGACCCACAGACCCCATAAGCCACAGAAGGACCCACAGACCCCATAGGAAGACCCACAGACCCCATAGAATTACCCACAGACCCCATAAGCCATAGAAGCACCCACAGACCCCATAGAAGGACCCACAGACCCCATAAGCCACCCATAGGGTAACAAAGCCGCCCACCCCATAACCAACACCCCATAGAGACGGACACCGTGCTGCTGCTCACCTGGCACTGCCCCACACGGCCCTATAGGGCCCCACACGGCCCTATACAGCCCCACTGAGCCCCACACGGCCCTATGGGGCGCAGGGCGGCGCCGGCGGAAGTTCCTATAAGTCCCAGACCGGCCCAACCGGTTGTACAGTGCTACAAGGGGGGGGCTAAAGGTCGTTCCTATAGAGAGACAACAGCTGGAATCCTATAAGATTTATGGGGTGGGGGGGGGCTGGGAGGGGGAATGGGGAGATATAGGGGGAAATGGGGGCACGGGGACCCAAAATGGGCGGGTTTGGCAGCAAAAAGGCAGCGGGGTGACGTCATCGGGTGCTGGGTGATGTCATCGGGTGCTGGGTGACGTCATGGGGTCACACGTCCGGGTTGGGGAACCCCATAAAGATACAGGATGTGGGGCGGGACGGACCCATAGACCCCAATGGGAACCTATGGGGGGAGCTCCTGTATGGGATGGGGACCCTATAAGCACCTATAGGGCTCCTTATGGGACCATCCCACACAGCACCCCCCCCATATAGGGTCACCATCCCAAAAGACCCTATAGGGGCTTATGGGACCACCCCACACAGCACCCCCCCATATAGGATGGTGACCCTATAAGCCCCTATAGGGCTCCTTATGGGACCATCCAGCACAGCACCCCCCCCCAATGGACCCTATAAGCCCCCATAGGGCTCCTTACGGTCTGATCCCAGCCAGCACACCCCCCATATGGGATGCTGACCCTATAAGCCCCTATAGGGCTCCTTATGGGACCACCCCACACATCACCCCCCCCATAGACCCTATAATCCCCTATAGGGCTCCTTATGGACCACCCCACACATCACCCCCCCCCCCACTGACCCTATAATCCCCTATAGGGCTCCTTATGGGACCACCCCACACATCACCCCCCCCCATTGACCCTATAATCCCCTATAGGGCTCCTTATGGGACCACCCCACACATCACCCCCCCCCACTGACCCTATAATCCCCTATAGGGCTCCTTATGTGACCACCCCACACATCACCCCCCCCCACTGACCCTATAATCTCCTATAGGGCTCCTTATGGGACCACCCCACACATCACCCCCCCCATTGACCCTATAATCCCCTATAGGGCTCCTTATGGGACCACCCCACACATCACCCCCCCCCCCACCGACCCTATAATCCCCTATAGGGCTCCTTATGGGACCACCCCACACATCACCCCCCCCATTGACCCTATAATCCCCTATAGGGCTCCTTAGGGGACCACCCCACACATCACCCCCCATTGACCATATAATCCCCTATAGGGCTCCTTATGGGACCACCCCATACATCACCCCTCCACTGACCCTATAATCCCCTATAGGGCTCCTTATGGGACCACCCCACACATCACCCCCCCCATTGACCCTATAATCCCCTATAGGGCTCCTTAGGGGACCACCCCACACATCACCCCCCCCTATAGGATGGTGACCCTGTAAGCCCCAATAGGGCTCCCTATGGGACCATCCCATATGGCATCCCTGGATGGGATGGCGACCCTATAAGCCCCTATAGGGCTCCTTATGGGACCACCCCACACATCACCCCCCCACTGACCCTATAATCCCCTATAGGGCTCCTTATGGGACCACCCCACACATCACCCCCCCACTGACCCTATAATCCCCTATAGGGCTCCTTATGGGACCACCCCACACATCACCCCCCCCCACTGACCCTATAATCCCCTATTGGGCTCCTTATGGGACCACCCCACACATCACCCCCCCATTGACCCTATAATCCCCTATAGGGCTCCTTATGGGACCACCCCACACAGCACCCCCCCATTGACCCTATAATCCCCTATAGGGCTCCTTAGGGGACCACCCCACACATCAGCCCCCCACTGACCCTATAATCCCCTATAGGGCTCCTTAAGGGACCACCCCACACATCACCCCCCCCCACTGACCCTATAATCCCCTATAGGGCTCCTTATGGGACCACCCCACACATCACCCCCCCATAGACCCTATAATCCCCTATAGGGCTCCTTATGGGACCACCCCACACATCACCCCCCCACTGACCCTATAATCCCCTATAGGGCTCCTTATGGGACCACCCCACACAGCACCCCCCCATTGACCCTATAATCCCCTATAGGGCTCCTTATGGACCACCCCACACATCAACCCCCATAGACCCTATAATCCCCTATAGGGCTCCTTATGGGACCACCCCATACATCACCCCCCCACTGACCCTATAATCCCCTATAGGGCTCCTTATGGGACCACCCCACACAGCACCCCCCCCATAGACCCTATAATCCCCTATAGGGCTCCTTACGGGACCACCCCACACATCACCCCCCCCCACTGACCCTATAATCCCCTATAGGGCTCCTTATGGGACCACCCCACACAGCACCCCCCCCCCATTGACCCTATAATCCCCTATAGGGCTCCTTATGGGACCACCCCACACATCACCCCCCCATTGACCCTATAATCCCCTATAGGGCTCCTTATGGGACCACCCCACACATCACCCCCCACAGACCCTATAATCCCCTATAGGGCTCCTTATGGGACCACCCCACACAGCACCCCCCCCCCCATTGACCCTATAATCCCCTATAGGGCTCCTTATGGGACCACCCCACACATCACCCCCCCATTGACCCTATAATCCCCTATAGGGCTCCTTATGGGACCACCCCACACATCACCCCCCACAGACCCTATAATCCCCTATAGGGCTCCTTATGGGACCACCCCACACAGCACCCCCCCCCCATTGACCCTATAATCCCCTATAGGATCCTCATGTTCCGACCCCCCCCCCCATGAGCCCGGAGGCAGCCGTCGCTGTGATGCTGGAGCTGAAATGTCAGCCAAATTTAGGTATTTCCACCCAAAAGATGGATGGATTTTCTGCTTTAAAAAGGAAACCCACGTGACTGGGAACGAATTGGGGGGGGGGGATATAAACCCCCCCGGGTTATGGGGTACAACCCAATGCAGCCCTATTCCAACCCAGAATCAATGGGGGCTAATGGGGGGGGGCTATAAATGGGGGGGGGGGGTTTAAGGGAGGCTGGAAACACAGCCCCCCCCCCGCCCCCATTGACAGCAGGAATAACTCCCCTCCCCTCCATTATATAACCCACATAGAGCACAACGAGCCCAATATGGTGCATTTAATATGGGGGGGGGGGTAACAGAGACCCCCCCCCGCTGCTTCACAGTGACCCCAGGAGGGGGCTGTGGGGCACCAGGGGGGGCTCATCCCATGGGGCTGCCCCATAGATTCAAGGTGGGGGTGCACACAGGCCCCCCCCCCGACCCACAGGTGTCACCCAAACAAATGGGGGCTGCCCCCCCCCCCCACATAACAGCATCCCTAATACAGGGCAGCACTGAGGGAAAGACCCCCCCCCCACATCCCTTATACAGGCAAGGACCCCCCCCACATCCCTAATACAGGCAAAGACCCCCCCCACATCCCTAATACAGGCAAGGACCCCCCCCCACATCCTTAATACAGGCAAAGACCCCCCCCACATCCCTAATACAGGCAAGGACCCCCCCCACATCCCTTATACAGGCAAGGACCCCCCCCAAACCCCATATAGAGCAGCACTGAGGCAAAGACCCCCCCCCACATCCCTTATACAGGCAAAGACCCCCCCCACATCCCTAATACAGGCAAGGACCCCCCCCCCACATCCCTTATACAGGCAAAGACCCCCCCCCAAACCCCATACAGAGCAGCACTGAGGCAAGACCCCCCCAACCCCCCCCCCATCCCTAATACAGGCAAAGACCCCCCCCCATATCCCTTATACAGGCAAGGACCCCCCCCCCACATCCCTTATACAGGCAAGGACCCCCCCCCACATCCCTAATACAGGCAAAGACCCCCCCCCAAACCCCATATAGAGCAGCACTGAGGGAAAGACCCCCCCCCACATCCCTTATACAGGCAAAGACCCCCCCCCCACATCCCTTATACAGGCAAGGACCCCCCCCCACATCCCTCATACAGGCAAGGACCCCCCCCCACATCCCTTATACAGGGCAGCAATGAGGAAAGACCCCCCCCCCCACATCCCTTATACAGGGCAGCAATGAGGCAAAGACCCCCCCCAACCCCCCATACAGAGCAGCACTGAGCCAAGACCCCCCTCTCTAATCGGGGGGGGGGGGGGGCTCCCAATACACCCCGACTTCAGCCCCCCCCATGCATTAACCCCCCCCCCAAAATGGGCTCCCTGCACTCAGAACCCAGCTGAGCCCCCCCCCATAATATAAAGCTGGTGGTCCATCCTGAGGGGTCTCAGCCCCCATTTCCATCCCCCCCCCACCATAATATAAAGCTGGGGTCCACCCTGAGGGGTCTCAGCCCCCATTTCCATCCCACCCCCATAATATAAAGCTGGGGGTCCACCCTGAGGGGTCTCAGCCCCCATTTCCATCCCCCCCCACCATAATATAAAGCTGGGGTCCATCCTGAGGGGTCTCAGCCCCCATTTCCATCCCCCCCCCCCATCATATAAAGCTGGGGTCCACCCTGAGGGGTCTCAGCCCCCATTTCCATCCCCCCCCCCATAATATAAAGCTGGGGTCCACCCTGAGGGGTCTCAGCCCCCATTTCCATCCCCCCCCCCATCATTTCAGCTGCCGGTGCCGCCCCCACACACACGCAGCCCATGGAGGGGGAGGCAGCTCCCAGCCCCCACCCCCACACACGGCATTTAAATGGGGGTGGGAGGAGGCAGAGCCCCCCCCCCATATTTCCCCCACTCCTCAGCCCTGTATTGAAGGGGGGGGGTCTGACCCCACTGACAGCCCCCTGCTATGGGGCCGGGGGGGGAGGCCCCAATTCCTCCCTAAGATACAATGGGAACCCCCCCCCCCCCCAATATTACACACCATTCAGCCCTACGACCCCCCCCAGCCCTCAGCAGGGGCTCAGGACCCCCTGGGACCCCTATTTCCCTCTCGACCCCCCCCCTTTTTCCTTCCTCCCCCATAACAGGAGCCAACCCCCCCCCAGCAGCCCCTCAATCCCAGTCAGTGTCTCTCAATACCCCACACGCCACCAGACCCCCCCAGACCCAGCCCATTTCCCTCACATTGACCCCAGACCCCCCCCCCAAAAGGCCTCAGGACTCCCCAGACCCCCTCTATCCCCCATAACCCCCCCAAAGGCCTCAGGACCCCCCTTTATCCCTCACATTGACCCCCCCCAGCCCCCTCCATCCCCCATAACCCCAACTCCCACCATCCCACCCCCCCCTTTAACCCTCTCAGCCCCCCCTTATCCCCCCCCATAAAGCCCCACAAGAGCCCCCAGCCCCTCACGACCCCCTCTATCCCCCATAACCCCCCCCAAAAGGCCTCAGGACCCCCCCCCCGGCCCCCTCTATCCCCTATAACCCCTCCAAAAAGCCTCAGGACCCCCCTCTATCCCCCATAACCCCAACTCACAACCTCTCACCCCCCTTCTAACCCCTCCAAGCCCCCCTTTATCCCCCCCATAAGAGTCCCCAGCCCCTCACGACCACCATCTCCCCCATAACCCCCCCCAGAAGGCCTCAGGACGCCCCCCGACCCCCTCTATCCCCCATAACCCCAACTCACACCCTCCTACCCTCACTCTAACCCCCCCACAGCCCCCCCTTATCTCCCCCATAAAGCCCCACAAATGCCCCCAGCCCCTCACGACCCCCATTCCCCCCCCCCTGACGCCCCCATTACCCCCTCAAAAGGGGCTCAGACCCTTCCCAGCCCCTTTATACCCCCCAAAGAAGCCCCTAACCCCCCACAGCCTCCGCTTATCCCCCCATAAAGCCCCACAAGAGCCCCCAGCCCCTCACGACCCCCAGACCCCCCCCACTGCTCCCTCAAAAGGGGCTCAGACCCTTCCCAGGCCCTTTATCCCCCCAGCCCCCCCTTATCCCCCCCATAAAGCCCCACATAAGCCCCCAGCCTCTCCTTCCCCCTCAAGACCCAATCCCCCCCCCCAGACGCTCCCGTTCCCCCCTCCAAAGGGGCTCAGACCCTTCCCTGCCCCTTTATACCCCCAAAGAAGCCCCTAGCCCCCCACAGCCCCCCCTTATTCCCCGATAAAGCCCCACAAGAGCACCCAGTCCCTCACGACCCCCATCTCCCCCATAGCCCCCCATTTCCTCCCCCAATCCCCCCTCAAAAGGGGCTGAGACCCTTCCCAGGCCCTTTATCCCCCCCATAAAGCCCCACAAGAGCCCCCAGCCCCTCACGACCCCCAGACGCCCCCATTCCCCCCTCTAGAGTGGCTCAGACCCTTCCCAGCCCCTTTATACCCCCCAAAGAAGCCCCTAAGCACCCCCAGCTCCCCATATCCCCCCATAAAGCCCCACAAGAGCCCCCAGCCCCTCACGACCCCCATTCCCCCCCCCAAGACGCCCCCATTCCCCCCTCTAGAGTGGCTCAGACCCTTCCCAGCCACTTTATACCCCCCAAAGAAGCCCCTAACCCCCCCTAGCCCCCCCCTTATCCCCCGATAAAGCCCCACATAAGTCCCCAGCCTCTCCTTTCCCCTCACGACCCCCATCCCCCCCCCAGACGCCCCCATTGCCCCCTCAAAAGGGGCTCAGACCCTTCGCAGGCTCTTTATCCCCCCCATAAAGCCACACATAAGCCCCCAGCCTCTCCTTCCCCCTCACGACCCCATCCCCCCCCCAGACGCCCCTATTCCCCCCTCTAGAGTGGCTCAGACCCTTCCCAGCCCCTTTATCCCCCCCAAAGAAGCCCCTAACCCCCCTCACCCCCCGATAAAGACCCACAAGAGCCCCCAGCCCCTCACGACCCCCCATCCCCCCCCCCAGACGCCCCCATTCCCCCCTCAAAAGGGGCTCAGACCCCCCCCCCCCCCCTTTACCCCCCCCATTTCCCACCTGTTCCGCGTCCCTCTCGCTGACGGTGGGCAAAGGGCTGCGGCCGCTGCTCGACATGGCGCTCCCCCCCACCCCCCCACGGTCGCCGACTATCGCGATAGCAGGAAGCTCTGCCTTATGCTTCGGGAGCCTCGTTCAAGGGGCGGGGGGGGCCAGGCCGGCGGCATTGGGGGGGGGGGGGGACCGGGGAGGGGACGGGTGAGGAGGAAGAGGGGGAGAAGGGGAACGGGGCCGCCTCACGCCCGCGCTTCCTCAGAGCCCAGCGGTTCCCAACATGGCGGCCGCCGCCGGCCCTCGGCCATTTCCGCCGCCGCGCCGGAAACACCCGACACGCCTCCCCCCCCCCCTCCCCGAGACGCTTCGGCTCTTTCCGGATGGACTCGGCAGCGCCTCCGCTCGTGAGTTCGGGTGTTTCCGGAGGATCTCTTCCTCCGTGCCGACGGAAAGAGCCGAAGAGGACTTCGGTAATTTCCGTCACGCCGAGTTGTTTTCCGAGCGAAGCCGGAAATACCCGAACAGCTCTCGCAGGACATCGGCCTTTTCCGTGAGCCGAGAGGAGCCGAGAGGAGCCGAACCCTTCCCATTCCCCACGCTGATAAGGAGAGGCGGGGCTATCGGACTGGTGGGCGTGGCCTAACCACAAGCCACGCCCCTTTGGTCCAAAGGGGGGCGGGGCTTTCTCAGAGCACTGGGGGGGGGGTTGGGTTCCCCGATGCTGGGGGGGTTGGGGCGGGGGCTTCAGTGGGGGGGGGGTCGACCCCTTCCCCTCCCTACACACATTATAAAGCTTTTTATTCTTAAAGGAATGGGAGGGGGGGGAGCTGAGACCCGACCTCAACTCATCCTCCCCCCCCCTTACACCCCCCCATCCGCCGGTGGTAAAGGGGAGAGAAATGGCAGCAGGGGGGTTGAGCGGAAAGGCGCACGGCCCCTTTAAATTTACCCAGGAGCCCTTCGAGGAGCCCCAGGGGCCCCACGACCGCGTCCCCACCCCGGCCGGCCCCTGCCCGCCGCCATGGAGCCCCCGCGGCCGCTCCCGCACCCGGAGCCCGCAGGTGAGCGCCGACACCACGGGGGGAGACGCGGGGAACGCGGCCCCTTTAAGGACCCCCCCCAAGGAACGGGAGCGGGGCTCCTCCCGGCCGCACAATGGGAGCGGCGCTGGCCCTTTAAGACGCCCCCCGTGGTTTGGGGGCAGCCCCCCATTGCTTTGGCAGCCCTTGTCCTGCACCGGGATCCCCCCGGCCCGTCCAGACGCTCCTTCATCCCATGACGGTGCCCTCACGCGATTTGGGATGTCCCCGTGACTTTTAAAGGCGTCGCTGTCCCTTTAAGGTGCCCCCTGCCCCTTTAAGGCGCGCCCTCCCTGTCACCGCCCTTTGACGCCCCTTTAAGGGCCCCGCCCCCTTTCGCACAGCCCCTCCTCTTTGAGTCCGATGCCCCTTTAACTCTCCCTGACCCTATAAAAGCCCCTTTGCCCTTCTACGATGCCCCAGAGGTTTTCAGCATCCCCGGCCCCTTTAAGAGCTTTAATCCCTCCCCCAAAGACCCCCATACGTGACCCCCCGGCTGCCCAGATCCCCCCAAATCCCTCCATCGTCTCTCCATACTCTCCCATCCATCAGCCCCCCTTAGACCCTCCCCAATCCTGAAGCCCCCATAAAACCCCCATATTTGGGAGCCTTAAGACCCCAAACACCCTCACGTTTGGGTCCCTCCTTAGGGCTCTTACCCCCCCAGTTATACGGATTCCATCACCTGAAGCCGCGGATCCCCCTCAATACGGGACCCCCAACACCTCCCCATCCCCGAGCCCCCTCCGCTCCTCCCCATCCATCCCCTGACCCCCCGCCCCCATTGCAGCCTCCCTACCGGGCCCGGGGGTGCAGCGGGGCGGCCGGCGGAGCACGGACCATTGTGAAGCTCGGGCTTCACGGCCGGGTCGGAGCCGGATCCCGGGTCGGGACCATCGCCGTTATTACCACGAACGTTGGCGAGCCGAGTATTTAATGGAGTTCAACGCGGCTCGGCACGGGATGCTGTGCATGGTCTGCGGGAGCGCCCTGGCCACCTTAAAGCTCAGCACCATCAAGCGGCACATCAGACAGAAACATCCCTATTCCGGAGCGTGGGGACCCCGCGAGAAGCAGCTCATCCTCCGCTCCTGGGACGCCAACCTGGGGCCCCACGCCGACCCCGATGCGATCCTCAGTGCTGGTGGTCGTGGGCCAGGTACGAGCCCCCTTCGCGTGGCCCCCTATACCGGGCCGTTGGCTCTTTAAGTTGTCCCCCGGCCCCCTTAGCTGTAATGCGAGACCTGCCACGCTCGCCCATCGCTCCTTTAACGTGGGACCCTCCCCATGAGACCCGCTGAGCCCCCATTGCGGGCTGAGCCCTGCCCCCTTCAAATTGGCCTGTGCCCCTTTAAGACAAGCCACGCCCCCTCCGCAACGCCACGCCCACAAATCATTAGGCCCCGCCCCCGATGGTGCTCGACCACACCCCTTTCCCAAGGCCCCGCCTCCAATGTTGATTGGTCACGCCCCTTTCCAAAGGCCACGCCCACAGCGCCTTTAGGCCCCGCCCCGAGGGTGACTGACCACGCCCCCTTCCCAAGGCCACGCCCACAGCGCCTTTAGGCCACGCCCCTTCCCAGGGCCACGCCCCCAGCTCCTTTAGCCCCCCCCACCTGGCCCCGCTTTCTCCGCTCTGCCCCCCCCATCCCTATCTCTCCCCCCCTCCCCATCTCCCCCCCACACCCCCTATCTCTCCCCCCCCCAAATCCCGACGTCCCAACGCCCCCAGACACCCCCCCCCCCATCCCAGCGTCCCAAACCCCCCAAACCCCCCCAACCCCCCCAGCCCGGTGTCCCAACCCCCCCATCCCCCCTCCCTCCCCCATCCCCCCCCACATCCCGACGACCCAACCCCCCCAACCCTCCCCTATCCCAACGCCCCCAGCCCCCCCAGCCCCTATCTCCCCCCCCAACCCATCCCGGCGTCCCAGCGCCCCCAACCCCACCCCCCCCATGGCGACATCCCGGTGCCCCCAGCCTCATTCTCCCCCCCCAGCTATCCCGGTGCCCCCAGCCCCATTCCCCCCCCCCAGCTATCCCGGTGCCCCCAGCCCTCCCTCCCCCAGCTATCCCGGTGCCCCCAGCCCTCCCCCCCCATCCCGGCGTCCCAACGCCCCCACCCCCCACCAGCCCCCCCCCCCCATCCCCTGTCTCCCCTCACCCGCCCCCCCCCCCCCACATCCCCTGTCTACCCCCACCCACCCCCTATCTCAACACCCCCACCCCCTATATTCCCCCCCCACCCATCCCGACGTCCCAACGCCCCCAGGCCCCCAGCCCTGCCTCCCCCCCCGCATCCCCTATCTCCCCACCCCCCTCCACCCATCCCGGTGACCCAACGCTCCCAGCCCACCCCCATCCGCCCCACCATTCCCCCCCCAAGCCCCTATCTTCCCCCCATCCTTATCTTCCCCCCAGCCCCCCCCATCCCGACGTCCCAATGCCCCCATCTCCTCCCCCATCCCAATGCCCCAACACCCCCCCCCCCCCCCCCCAACTCATCCCGGCGTCCCAACGCCCCCAGTCCCCCAGCAACCCCCATCCTGGTGACCAAACGACCTCAACACAACCCCAACACCCTCCCCCCCCAATCCCCATGGCCCCCCTCATTATCCCAACCCCCCCCAATCCCCATGGTCCCCCTCGTTAACCCAACACCCCCGAATCCCCATGGCCCCCCTCATTATCCCAACACCCCCCAATCCCCATGGCCCCCCTCGTTATCCCAACCCCCCCCCCTCCTCGTCCCCCCTCGTTATCCCAACCCCCCCCAATCCCCATGGCCCCCCTCGTTATCCCAACCCCCCCCCCCCCCTCGTCCCCCCTCGTTACCCAACACCCCGCTCTGTCCCCCCGCAGGCTCTCTCCCCCCCCCCCACCACAAAGCGGCCCTTATCGGTGTTGGGGGTGACTCGCTCCGGGGCTGGCTGCGGGCCGAGCTGCTGCTGGACCTGGAGGCGGGGGGCAGCCGGTTGCGCTGCCTGCGCTGCGGCCGGGCGCTGCCGTCGCTGCACCTCGGAGACATCCGGAGACACGCCATGGCCGCGCACCCCGCGTCCAGCAGCATCGGGACCCAACAGCGCGGGGAGATGAGCAGGGAATGCGGGGATCGGAACGGGAACCGGAACGGGAACGGGAACCGGACCGGGAATGGGAACGGGAACCGGACCGGGAACATGACCGGGAACCGGACCGGGAATCGAACCGGGAACGGGACCGGGAACCCAACCGGGAACCTGACCGGGAACGGAACCGGGAATGGGACTGGGAATCCAACCGGGAACCGAA
This sequence comes from Coturnix japonica, assembly GCF_054131305.1. Lineage (NCBI taxonomy): Eukaryota > Metazoa > Chordata > Aves > Galliformes > Phasianidae > Coturnix > Coturnix japonica. The sequence continues at coordinate 12,246,924 of NC_140682.1, read as the reverse complement.
CCAGGAACCGGACCGGGAATCGAACCGGGAACCGGACCGGGAACGGCGAGGAGGAGCCGCCCAGCGGTGAGATGGGATGAGGGGCGGCCGTAGGGATGGTGAGGGGATGGGGGGTAATAGGGGGTAACGGGGGGTCGGAGAGGGGATGGCGGATAACGGGGGGATAACGGGGGGGCGGGGACGGCATTGGGATGGGGGATAACGGGGGGGGGCAGCGAGGGGATGGGGACGGTGTGGGGACGGGGATAACGGGGGTCGGCAAGGGGGTGGGGATGGCGTGGGGATAACGGGGGGGGATGGGGACGACGAGGGGATGGGGGATAACGGGGGGTCGGTGAGGGGATGGGGACGGCGTGGGGCCGGGGATAATGGGGGGATAACAGGGGGACGGCGAGGGGACGGGGACAGCATGAGGATGGGGTCGGGATGGGGACATTGAGGGCTGTTGTGGGGACAGTGCGGGGTGCTGGAGCTGCTGGGGGCGATGGGGACGTGGGGACCCCGCGGTGCTGGAGGGGAATGGGGTGGGGGGGGTCGCCCGAGGACGGGACGGGGAGCTGTGTGTCCCCATCGCAGCCCCCAGCCCCACGGAGGAGGAGGAGGCCGAGGCTGAAGCTGAAGCAGCGGAGGCTGCGGGGACACAGCGGGGGACGTAGGGACCACCACAACCCCCCCCCAAAGGACCCCCCCGAGCCCCAGAGAGGGGAGGGGGGGGACAAATGGACCAGCACGGGAGGGGGCGGCCACTGTCCTGCCCCCATAGCGCCCCCTGCTGGTCACAAACAGAGCGGCAGCACTTCCCAAAGGGTCCCCAACCCCAAAAGGGTCCCCAACCCCAAAAGGGTCCCCAGTGTGTCACCAACCCCAAAGGTCCCCAATGTGTCACCATAACCCCAAAGGTCCCCAAAGGGTCCCCAAAGTGACACCAAACCCCAAAGGGTCCCTCAGTGTGTCACCAACCCCAAAGGGTCCCCCCAAGTGTCACCAAACCCCATAAGGTCCCCAACGTGACACCAGCCCCCAAAGGGTCCCCAAAGTGTCCCCATTGTGTCCCCAGCCCCCCAAGTCTCCCTCACGTTGCCCCTGGTCCCCATTGTGTCCCCCCTGGGTCCTCTCCCTGCTGTCACCCCCCCCCCCCCCCATATTTCCCCCCTACCCCCCCCCCCCACTCTTTATTTATGCCCCCCCCCCAATTTTCCATTCCTAAGCCCCATTTTGTAAGCAAAGTCCCTTCAATAAACCCAACCTGAGGCGGAACAGTGTCTGTGGGGTGGGGGGGGAATAGGGATTGGGGGGGGGTGTAAAGCCCAACAAACAGCCTTGAGGTTCCCATCCATCCATCATGGTGATTTATTGACCCCCCCCCCCGCTGAGAGAAGCTCAGGCCACTGGGGGGTGGTGGGGGGACGCCATTGTTTGGGAGGGGGGGGGGTTATGGGATGGGGGCACCCCCAGGGCACAGCATATGGGGGGGGGTCGACAGAGGAGGTGGGGGAGAAGGGGGGGTGGTAGACACGGAGCCATTTTGTGTCCCCCCCCCCGGGTTTACAGCAGTTACAGACATTTCACTTCATTAACATTAAAAAAAGGACTGGGGGGGGGGGGGGAAATGAGGGGGGGGTTGGAAGGATGAGTGGGGATGGGGGGTGCCCCCAAGGGGGGGGGATTTGGACCTTCCCCCCTTCCTCCCCCCCAAGGCTGAGGAGACGGAGGCTGCCATAGGATGGCTGGGGGGGGGGGGGATGGGAGCACAAGGAGGGGTGGGGGCACCCCGAGGTTTTATCTCCCCCCCCCCTTCCCCATCTCAAACTTAGTTCATTCCGGCTTCTTCTTAGCCAGGCCCGGGAGCTTTGCTTGGACCCTGAAGGGGGGGGGGGACAGAGGTGAGCTGGGGGGGGGGGGGCTGCGGGGACACAGAGGGGACATGGGGGGGGGGGTCACACACTCACTTGGCAATGAGGGCCTTGGTCTGCTCACGGGCAATGCCCACGTAGTGGTCAATCTGCACCTGGAGGGGGGGGGAGGCAAAATGGGGCCATCAGGGGGGTCCTCACTGACCCCCCCCCCAATTGGAGGTGTCGCTTTAAAAGCTTTGGGGTCTCCTCTCCCCCCCATTGTGGGGTCTCAGCCCCTAAATTTGGGCTTTCTCCTTCTTTTGGGGTCTCTCACCTTATTCTTCTCATAGACGGGTGGGAGGGTGAAGGCCAGCAGCTCAGCTGTGGGGTGAGAAATAGGGTCAGCACCCAGTTAATGGGGGGTGGGTGTATGGCCCCCTAATGAAGTACAGCTTGGGGGGTGTATGGCCCCCTAATGAAGGACAGCTTGGGGGGGTGTATGGCCCCCTAATGAAGTACAGCTTGGGGGGGTGTATGGCCCCATAATGAAGTACAGCTTGGGGGGGGTATGGCCTCATAATGAAGTACAGCTTGGGGGGGGGGGGGTATGGCCCCCTAATGAAGTACAGCTTGGGGGGGGTGTATGGCCCCATAATGAAGTACAGCTTGGGGGGTGTATGGCCCCCTAATGAAGTACAGCTTGGGGGGGGGGAGGTATGGCCCCCTAATGAAGTACAGCTTGGGGGGGGTATGGCCCCTAATGAAGTACAGCGTGTTAATTTGGGGGGGGGTCTTACCAAGGATGAGGAGGGTGATGCCATTGAAGACAGCTCCCACGTAGGTCATCAGCCACATGGCCACGGCCAGCTGGGGACACATTGGGGACATTGTCAGGCATTTTAAGGGGCATTTTAGGGAGGGGTCCTCAAGGGGGGGGGTCTCCCACCTTCAGGGAGTCCACCAGGTCCTCCACCAGGAAGAGGCGCAGCAGGAGGCGCAGCACGTGGTTGACGTGGGCCATGGCGGCAGTGACATGGCTCTGGAAGGACTCGGGGGACAGAGCGATGTCCAGCTCCAGGTAGGACCTGGTCGGGGGGGGTACGTGGGGACAAGGGGGTCAGTGCCACCTCCACTGTCCCTATGGGTGACAGCACAGCCCTAGAGATGCCACCATCCCTATGGGTGCCACCACAACCCCAGAGGTGCCACCACCATCGTCCCCATGGGTGCCACCATCCCAGAGATGCCACCACCTTTGTCCCCATGGGTGCCACCCCAACCCTAGGGCTGCCACCATCATCATCCCCATGGGTGCCACCTCCACTGTCCCCATGGGTCCCACCACAACCCTAAAGGTGCCACCACAGCCCTAGAGGTACCACCAACCCCAAAGATGCCACCACCATCATCCCTATGGGTACCACCCCAACCCTAGGGCTGCCACCACCTTCATCCCCATGGGTGCCATCTCCATCATCCCTATGGGTGCCACCACCCCCAGAGCTGCCACCACCATCATCCCCATGGGTGTCACCATACCTAGAAGTGCCACCACAACCCTAGAGGTGCCACTACCATCACCCCCATGGGTACCACCTCCGTTGTCCCTATGGGTGCCACCACAGCCCTAAAGGTGCCACCATCCCTATGGGTACCACCACAACCCCAGAGGTGCCACCACAGCCCCAAAGGTACCACCAACCCCAAAGATGCCACCACCATCATCCCCATGGGTGCCACCACAGCCTTAGAGGTCCCACCACCATTGTCCCTATAGGTCCCACCACAGCCCTAGAGGTGCCACCATCCCTATGGGTGCCACCACAACCCCAGAGGTGCCACCACCATCATCCCCATGGGTGCCACCATCCCAGAGATGCCACTACCTTTGTCCCCATGGGTGCCACCCCAACCCTAGGGCTGCCACCATCATCATCCCCATGGGTGCCACCTCCATTGTGCCTATGGGTACCACAACCCTAAAGGTGCCACCACAGCCCCAGAGGTACCACCAACCCCAAAGATGCCACCACCATCATCCCTATGGGTACCACCCCAACCCTAGGGCTGCCACCACCTTCATCCCCATGGGTGCCACCTCCATCGTCCCTATGGGTGCCACCACCCCCAGAGCTGCCACCACCATCATCCCCATGGGTGTCACCATACCTAGAAGTGCCACCACAACCCTAGAGGTGCCACTACCATCACCCCCATGGGTACCACCTCCGTTGTCCCTATGGGTGCCACCACAGCCCTAAAGGTGCCACCATCCCCATGGGTTCCACCACAACCCTAACGGTGCCACCACAGCCCCAGAGGTACCACCAACCCCAAAGATGCCACCACCATCATCCCTATGGGTGCCAACACAGCCTTAGAGGTCCCACCACCATTGTCCCTATAGGTCCCACCACAGCCCCAGAGGTGCCACCATCCCTATGGGTGCCACCACAACCCCAGAGCTGCCACCACCATCATCCCCATGGGTGCCACCATCCCAGAGATGCCACTACCTTTGTCCCCATGGGTGCCACCCCAACCCTAGGGCTGCCACCATCATCATCCCCATGGGTGCCACCTCCATTGTGCCTATGGGTACCACAACCCTAAAGGTGCCACCATCCCCATGGGTACCACCACAACCCTAAAGGTGCCACCACAGCCCTAGAGGTACCACCAACCCCAAAGATGCCACCACCATCATCCCCATGGGTGCCACCACAGCCCTAGAGATGCCACCATCCCTATTGGTGCCACCACAACCCTAAAGGTGCCACCACAGCCCTAGAGGTCCCACCACAACCCTCCACAACCCTAGAGATGCCACCATCCCTATGGGTGCCACCACAACCCCAGCTGCCCCCCCCGCTCCCCGGGTGCCCCCTGGTGGTCTCACCTGAAGGGATGCCCCTCCTCAGACTTCTGCACAGCCTGGATGACCGACTTGTAGACTCGGAAGCTGATGGTGACGGAGAGCAGCGCCAGCACCAGGTAGGCCACCACGCTGACCACGCTGAACGCGGCCAAGGACAGCAGCAGCAACAGGCTGGAGCCAAACACCGCCCCGCTCCTCCGCACATCCCGCCAGAAGATCAGGTCGTGCACTGCGATGGGGACACGGCGTGGGGTGGGCAATGGGCTCTGTGGGTAGGGGGCTATGGGGGGGGTGGCTGGCGGCCCCCCTGTGCCACCACCCTGTCCCCTGCCATGCTCAGCAATGAGGGCTTCCCACCCTCGGGCCCCTGTTTCTTAATGGGGCCCATAAAGCTGTGAAGGGAATCACCCAGATGGGAATCTGACCCCAAACATCCCAACCCCAAGCCTCCTCCAACCCCACACCTCCCAACCCTACATCCACCCGACCCCAAACCTCCTCCAACCCCACACCTCCCAACCCTACATCCACCTGACCCCAAACCTCCTCCAACCCCACACTTCCCAACCCCACACCTCCCAACCCTACATCCACCTGACCCCAAACCTCCATCCATCCTCCATCCCAACCCATCCATCCTCCATCCCAACCCATCCATCCTCCATCCCAAGCTATCCACCCTCTATCCCAAGCCATCATCCATCCCAAGCCATCCACTCTCCATCCCCACCCATCCACCTTCCATTCCAACCCACCCTCCACCCCAACCCATCCTCTATCCCAACCCACCCTCCAACCCATCCATCCTCCATCCCAAGTCACCCTCCATCCCAACCCACCCTCCATTCCAACCCATTCTCTATCCAAACCCATCCCCCGTCCCAACCCATCCATTTTCCATCCCAACCCACTCTCCATCCCAACCCACCCTCCAACCCATCCATCCTCCACTCCAACCCATCCTCCATTCCAACCCATCCACCCTCCATCCCAACCCATCCATCCTCTATCCCAAGCCATCCTCCATCCCAATCCACCCTCCATCCCAACCCATCCATTTTCCATCCCAACCCATTCATCCTCCATTCCAAGCCATCCATCCTCCATTCCAAGCCATCCATCCTCCATCCCAACCCATCCATCCTCCATCCCAACCCATCCATCCTCCATTCCAAGCCATCCATCCTCCATCCCAACCCATCCATCCTCCATTCCAACCCATCCTCCATCCCAACCCATCCATCCTCCATCCCAATCCACCCTCCATTCCAACCCATCCTCCATCCCAACCCTTCCATCCTCCATTCCAACCGATCCACCCTCCATCCCAACCCATCCATCCTCCATTCCAACCCATTCTCTACCCAAACCCATCCTCCGTCCCAACCCATCCATCCTCCACCCCAACCCACCCTCCATCCTATGCTGCCCGCTCATTAACGCAGCTGCTCGTTAACAAAACCCCTTATTGAGGAGCTGCCCCCCATCACCATCATTGGGGGGGGGGGTTTCACCTCCAACCCAGCCTGGATGGGGCTGGGAGCAGCCCGCTGTGCTGGGGGGGGGTCCCGGCCCACATTGACCTCTGAGGTCCCTCCCAACCCCCATGGAATCTGTGCTGGGGGGAGTTGCCATCCCTGCTTCTTTTGCCCCAAACCTGTGTGTTTTAGCACCAAAATAGGAGGCTGTGAGCAGTGCACACTGTGGGGGGGGGGGGGGGGCTTCTTTCCCTGTCGTGTGGTGTGGATTTGACCTAAAACCTTCGAGTTTAAGGCTATTTTTTGGGGGGGGGGGGGAAGGCGTTACCTGCAAGGGGTGTGAGCAAGCGGGGGGTCCCGGGTGGGGTGGGGGGTCCTGGGGGGTTGGGGGGGGTCTCCATTGCTTCCCTCAGCGCCCGCAGCGTCACCTGCTCCATGTCCGGGGGGGTCGTTTTTGGGGGGGAGCCGCTTTTAGGGTCGTCCCTTTCATATTGAATAGACCCCAAATCCTTCGGAGCCGGCTGCCTTCCCTTCGGCCCAGTGGAACCGCCCTCATCCGCATCACGGCGGTCCAACGGAGGCCGCCCTTCCTTCGGAGCCCCCGAACCCAACGGCACCGCCTCCATCGCTTCCTCATCCCGCCGCCCTCCAGCGGCGTTTCCCACCGGCCCAACCGAACCACGGCGCCGGTTCGGCTCCGATTCCTGTCCGCTCCGTTCCGCTCCGCCTTGACCGGCGTCCCCTTCTCCTCCACCCGCTGTGGATCGCTCGGCTCCGCCTTCCATCCCCATCCCATCCACCGACCCCGCTCCATCTCCGCTCTCCCCTCCGTCCTCGATGACGGTATCATCCGAATCCCCGGAGCTCTCATCGCCCGGCGGGGGCCCGTCCCCTCGTTCCACCCAGTCCCAGCTCAGCATCTCGCTGGTGAAGCTGTGCATCTCCCGGACGCATTTCGACACCTCTTCCAACGCCGCCGCCGTCCCGGAGCTTTGCCGGGATAACGCAGCCGGGTTCTTAGCGATCCCGGTAACGGCGCCGCGAGGTTTAGATGTGAAATCGCAGATTTGATCCTCCGGGATCTGACTTAACGCCGCCCGTTCCCCGATGAGAAGAGCGGCCGGGAATTCCCGATCGAAAGCAGCTCGATCCAACACCAGCTCGAAAGGAGACTCCGGGGATTCCTTCTCTTTATGGGCTTCCCCTTGCGATGAGGAGGAGGAGGAAGAGGAGGAGAGCGGCACGAAGGCTCCGGAGCTCGAAGGCTGAAGGTTGGGGGGGGGGGTCCCTTGGTTGCCCCCCGATGTGGCCTCACTTGCTATGGGGGGGGAGGGGGGGGCGGGGAAGAACTCAGCTGCTGTTAGGGCAAGCAGCATGCAGCCCCCCCCCCCCCGACCCCCGACACATTCCCCTTGGGGATGGTTTAGAACCCCCCCGTTCCCTTTGGGGGATGGCTTAGGACCCCCTCCATTCCCTTATGGGGTGTTTTAGGACCCCCCCATTCCCATAGGGGGATCCTTTAGGACCCCCCCCATTCCCTTTGGGGGGTATTTTAGGACCCCCCCATTCCCATAGGGGGATCCTTTAGGACCCCCCCATTCCCTTTGGGGGATGCTTTAGGACCCCCCCCCCGCCCCCCCATCCCATTAGCAGCCATGCGAGCAGACAGTGCAGCATCATCAGTGCTTTCATCTCCATCTTCTTTTTGGGCTTGAAAATGCTTGGATTGGGTCCGGAACGCGGTTCGTGTCTATTGAGATAAAGTGTGACCCGAATGTGACCATCCAGAACCCAAATGTGACCATCCAGAACCCAAACCTGCCCCCTTTATGTCCCATTTAAGCGGGTAAACGGCATTTTGGGCTGAGGGAGTGGGATTTTGGGGTCTTCACGTCAGCTTGGGGGGGGTCCTGCTGTCCTTATGTCCCCTTTAAGTGGGTAAACGGCGCCAACCGGATGCTTTTGGGGTGAGGGAATGGGATTTTGGGGTCTTCATGTTGCTTTGGGGGGGGGTCCTGCTTGTCCTTTATGTCCTCAGCGGGGATGAGCGTGCAAAGCAGAGCAGCAGCAGCAGCAGCAGCAGCAAAGCAGCTCCGAAACAAGGCAGATTTGGTTAAAAAAGAGCAAAGAGCAGGCAAAAAAAATGTGGGGTTTTTGTAAACGTTGAATCAGAGGCTGAACTAATAGGGATAGATTACATATCCCATTCAGGTTAGTGGGATGGTCCCATTCAGGTTAGTGGGATGGTCCCATTCAGGTTAGTGGGATGGTCCCATTCAGGTTAGTGGGATGGTCCCATTCAGGTTAGTGGGATGGTCCCATTCAGGTTAGTGGGAGTAGCAGGTCGGGCTCTCCAACCCTTTGAGGGAGGGTACCCCCAAATTCAGGCCTCATCCTTTAGTTTTTTCGCCCTAAAAAAGTCAACCCCACATTTTTCCTTCTGCAGAGGAAGCAGAAAAGGAGAGACTTGCCTGGTGAAGCCGCAAAGAGAGAGACAGGCTGGGAGGAAGGAGAAACAAAGGGATCTGCAAGAGAATACACAGGGTGAGAGCCCCGTCCTGCCCCACATCTCATCACCCCCCAGCCCTTGGGGGGCAGCACTGTGGGTCGGCTGCCACTATAATGGCTGGGTTCACCATCATAAGGGCTGGGTTCACCATCATATTGGCTGGGATCACCATCATAAGGGCTGGGATCACCATCATAAGGGCTGGGATCACCATCATAAGGGCTGGGATCACCATCGTAAGGGCTGGGATCACCATCATATTGGCTAGGATCACCATCATGGTGTTGCTGGTGCAGCTGGAGCAGAGCGAGGGTGAATCCCAGCCTTTCTTTGGGGTGATTTTTGGGGTGAAATCCCCTTCGTTCAAGGGGAAAAAAGGCTTCAAGGATGGAGGACTGCGCCCACCCCACCGCCCTCACCCCTCACTTGCTGGTTTTAGGGCCCTGTCTCGGGGCACAGCTCTGTGTGTGCCTTCCTCCTCCTCCTCCTCCTCCTCTTTGAGCTCCAGTTCCCATATCAGCCCCATTCCAGTTCTCTTCTTCCTCCTCGTTTTAATGGCTGCTCCCCATCTTCCTCCACGGCGACGATCCCCATTGCACAACGCAGCCCTATGTGCCTTCCTCCTCCTCCTCTTCATTGCATCTCATCCCCCATATCCATGTACACCGTTGCCTTCCTCCTCCTCCTCCTCCTCCTCTGGGGCCATTTTAGGGTCTGGTCCCTCTTCCTCCTTCAGAGCCATTCGTGGGTCTGGTTCCCATCTTCTTCCTCCTCCTCCTCTTCCTCCTTCAGAGCCATTTTAAGGTCTGGTTCCCATCTTCCTCCTCCTCTTCCTCTGGGCCCATTTTAAGGTCTGGTCCCTCTTCCTCCTTCAGATCCATTCATGGCTCTGGTTCCCATCTTCTTCCTCCTCCTCCATCACCATTTTGGGGTGGGGTCAGCCTCCATTCTCCTCTTCCTCAGCTCCCATTTCTGCCTTCAGTCCCACAGCACCAGCCCCAAACTCTTCCTCCTCCTCCCTGCAGCCTCATTAGGGCTCGGAGCCCATCCAGGGTTACAGCCCCACTTCTCTGTCCCCCTTTGGGTTGAGGGGCTCAACACCAACTTCTTTGTCCCCATTTAGGGTTGTGGGGTCCAGCACCAACTTCTTTGTCCCCATTTAGGGTTGTGGGGTCCAGCACCAACTTCTTTGTCCCCATTTAGGGTTGTGGGGTCCAGCACCAACTTCTTTGTCCCCATTTAGGGTTGTGGGGTCCAGCACCAACTTCTTTGGACCCCTTTGGGTTGAGGGGCACTGCACCAACTTCTTTGTGCCCCTTTTGGGTTATGGGGTTCAACAACAATTTCTTTGGACCCATTATGGGTTATGGGGTTCAGCACCAACTTCTTTGTCCCCCTTTTGGGTTGTGGGGTCCAGCACCAACTTCTTTGGACCCTTTATGGGTTGTGGGGTTCAACCCCTGTTGGCCAACACCTCATTTCCTCCAGCTTCCCCTTTTTGCTGTGTCTCAAAACAGCCCTTTTTCACCTCAAAACTGCTGTTCCATGCAGGACTTCCTCCTTCGACGTGCTGCCTTTTGGTTTAACCCCCCCTTTGGGTGCTGCTCCTATAGGGCCTGAAGGTGAGGGTCCCCCCCGTGATGGGATTCAGTGCCGCTCCTATGGGCAGCACCCACGAGGTGCTGCTGGATCCAGCCCTGAATGAATGACGACCACCCCCCCCCCTTGCCATGTGATGGCAAACCCCCCCCACATATTAAACAGCCCCCCATACAATAGTGTTTGTGGGGGTTCCTGAGTGGCACAGTGTGATCAAAGCATCTCTTCTACTATCAGAAATGGGCTGAAAATGAGCATGTTTTCCCTTCAACTGATACCAGGGAGCCCTATAGGACCTGGGGGGGGGGTCCCTGGTACAAGACCCCTCAGCAACCCCCCCCATATCCCTGTGTGTATCATTCACCCTCCCCCCCCCCCTTCTCCTCCTCCCCCCTCCCTTCCCTACACACCCAGCAGCATCTGCAGTGCAGATCCGACAGGCTGGGCAGACAATGGCGGGTGCCTTTGTCATCTGCTGTCCCTATTGGTGACATCCCAGCACCCCCATGGGGTGGGGGCTTTGAGAAGGGGGGGGGGGGGGGTCTGAGAAGCGGGGGGGGGGAGGTAGGGAAGGGGGGAGGGCTTTGAGAAGGGGGGGGCTTGGTGAAGGGGGGGGGCTTGGTGAAGGGGGGGGGCTTTGAGAATGGGGTGGGGTTGAGAGGGGAGGGGAGGGGGCTTTGAGAAGGGGGGGAGGTTTGAGAAGGGGGGGCTTGAGGAGGGAGGGGGCTTTGAGAATGGGGAGGTATGAGAAGGGGGGGCTTTGAGAGGGGGGGTCTTGGAGAAGGGGGGAGGGGCTGGGAAGGGGGGAGGCTTTGAGATGGGGGGGGTTTGGAGAAAGGAGAGGGGATTTGAGAAGGGGGGGGCTTGGAGAAGATGGGTTTGAGAAGGGGGGTGTTGAGAGGGGAGGGGGCTTTGAGAAGGGGGGGGAAGAGGATCCCTTTGTGTCCCCCAAATCCTTGTGCTTTGAATGCTTTCCATCCCAAATACGAGCCCCTTTAAGGTCTCACATTCAGCTTTAACAGCTCCCATCTCCATCATTAGAAGCTCCATTCCCAACCCCAAGCCCACAAAATAAAGGGGCCGTTCCCCCCTATATCAGAACCCTCCTATTCCCATCCCAACCTTCATCTCCCACCTCATCACCCCAAAACCCCCCCATACCCCCCTAAATCTCCCCATCCCGGCCCTAAAAGCACCACCAGGACCTCAAAATCCCCCCCCAAAGCCCCTTAAGTTGCCCATTTCAGCCCCATATCCCCACCTGTATCACCTACACCCCTTATTTCAGCCCCACAGGCCTCACCCTCCCCACCTGCACCCCAAAATCCCCATTTTTTGCCCTAAATCTCCCACCTACGCCCCTTGTTCCCACATTAGAGCCCCCAAAGGCCTCGTTCTCTTCCCCCAAACCCCTTAGTTCCATATTTAAGCCCATTTAGCCCCATATTTACTCCTTCCAAAGCCCATTTAGGCCCATTTAACCCTTTTCTTTGGGCCTCCAGGCCGCCATTCTCCTCATCTACACCCCCAAAATCGCATCTTTTGACCCCAAAATCCCCCATCCGACTCCTCGAACCCCCATTTCCGCCTCTGGAGGCCTCGTTTTCCTCATCCAAGCCCCGAAATCCCCGATTTTCGCCCCAAAAACCCCCATTTTCAGCCCCGATTTCCACATCAAACCAAGCCCACAAACAGGCCCCACAAAGCGGCCTCGCCCAGCCGGGCCCGTTCTCTCCTTCCTTCCTTCTCCCGTTGTCTCTTACCGGCGCAGGCCGACGCTCCGTGCCGCGTACAGGCCGCTCCTGATGCTTCGGAAGGGGCCGATGAAGAAGAAACGAACGGAGACTGAGCGGCGGGATCGGCCATGGCGGCGGCGGAGCCTCAAGGCGGAACGTCCGTTCCCGACGGCGGCCACTCACCGACTGCGGCCGGGGGCGGGGCGGGGCGGCGGCGCGGAGCTACTGCGCATGCACCAAACCGCCGCGCCGTGCGCAGAGGCTCCGGGCGCATGCGCGGCTCCGCCCGGCCTCTCCTCTCTGCACCGCCGCGCATGCGCCGAGTTGACCCCACCTCTCCGCGCATGCGCCGTGCCGCCCAGCCTGGCGTTGCCATGGCGACCGGCGCGCGGGATGATGAGGCCTGTAGTTCTGTAGGCCTCAACCTGCGGCCTGTCCCTATAGGGCCCTCTATGTAGATCTATAGGGCCCTCTATATAGATCTCTGTAGGCCCCTCTATAGAGCCGGCCGCAGGGGTGGGGCCTATGGGCCTTTCTGGAGGTGCAGCGGCGCTCCCTAAAGGATTTAATCGCCTCCATAGTTTCCTATGAGGTACCGAATGGTTAACAGGCTTCGTAGAGAGTTTTCTCATAGCCATGAGTGACTGCGAGCTGTTGAGCGTTCCGCCCGTCGTTTTATTTACGCTTCATAACGCCGCAAGCTCTCTTCTATGGGAGAGACCATAGAGCTCCGCCTGAGGAATGTAGAGCGCCGCTCAGCCGTTCCCACACAGCGCCCCCTACCGGCCGGGAGGACCATGAAGGGGGAAGGGGCGGGGATACTGAAGTCACGTGGTTAGCCCCTCAGCCAATCACCGCCCGCTCGCGGCAAGCGGCGAAGGCGTGTCCTCCCGCACTGATTGACATCTCTCTGGAGCAATAAGAAAACGGGAGCGGAGGAGGCGAACCAATCAGATGCCGGTATTCCGATAAGTGGGCGGTGCGGAGGCGGAGAGGAAAGGGGCGGGGCTTGCCGGCCGGGCCGGACCGGGACCGGGACCCGGGGGGGCAGCGGCGGAGCGGTGAGCGGGGGGGGGGGGGGGGGGGAGAGGGGGGGGGTGGATGTATAGAACCCCTATATGAGCTGACCACGTGACCCCCCCAGGAGACACGCCCCCTCCCCTTATAGCCACTCGCTATAGGGGACCGTTGCCCACGTGACCGCCTCTATCGTTCCCTGTAGCCCCTCCATGTGTCCCGGTCCATATGGAGCCTATAGGGCCCCCCCTTATAGGTGCTGGGACTCCCTATAGACACCTATGGGGTCCTTTATAGGGCCTGGCCTCCTGCCATACGTCAGAGCCCCCTATAGACCCCTTATGCGGACCCCTATATGTCCCATGTGGAGCGGGGTCTCCTATAGGGCGGGGGGACCTATGGGGCTATGGGGGCTATAGGGACCGGGTGGGATTTCTGGGGGTCTTATGGGGCTATAAGGATTGTATGGGGTTGTTAGGAGTCATATGGAGTCACTGGGAGCCCCATAGGGCTATAGGAACTGTATGGGGTCAATAGGGGCCATATGGAGTTCTTAAAGGCTGTATGGGGCCTTACGGGCCCTTTAGGATTATTAGGGAGCCCTATGGGACCATAGTGGCTACCTGGAGTGATTAGGGTCCATATGGGCCATAAGGAGTCATAGGGAGTCACTGGGAGCCCCATAGGGCTATAGGAACTGTATGGGGTCAATAGGGGCCATGCAGAGTTCTTAAGGGCCATATGGGGCCTTAGGGGCCCTTTAGGATTATTAGGAGCTATATGGGCCATAAGGAGCCATATGGAGCCCCATAGGGCTATAGGAACTGTATGGGGTCATCTGGGGCAATATGGAGTTCTTAAGGGCCATATGGGGCTTTAGGGACCCTTTAGGATTATTAGGGAGCCCTATTGGCCATTAGGAGCCATATGGAGTCACTGGGAGCCCCATAGGGCTATAGGAACTATATGGGGTCATTTGGGGCCATGCAGAGTTCTTAAGGGCCATATGGGGCCATAGGGGCCCTTTAGGATTATTAGGGAGCCCTATGGGACCACAGTGGCTACTTGGAGTTATTAGGGGCCATATGGAGCTATATGGAGTCACTGGGAGCCCCATAGGGCTATAGGAACTATATGGGGTCATCTGGGGCCATGCAGAGTTCTTAAGGGTCATATGGGGCCATAGGGGCCCTTTAGGATTATTAGGGAGCCCTATGGGACCACAGTGGCTACTTGGAGTTATTAGGGGCCATATGGAGCTATATGGAGTCACTGGGAGCCCCATAGGGCTATAGGAACTATATGGGGTCATCTGGGGCCATGCAGAGTTCTTAAGGGTCATATGGGGCCATAGGGGCCCTTTAGGATTATTAGGAGCTATATGGGCCATAAGGAGTCATATGGAGCCCCATAGGGTTATAGGAACTATATGGGGTCATCTGGGGCCATGCAGAGTTCTTAAGGGCCGTATGGAGCCTTAGGGGCCCTTTAGGATTATTAGGAGCTATATGGGCCATATGGAGCCCCATAGGGCTATAGGAACTGTATGGGGTCATCTGGGGCCATGCAGAGTTCTTAAGGGCCATATGGGGCCATAGGGGCTGTTTAGGGGCCATAAGGACTAACTGGGTGCCATATGGGGGCTATAAGGACTCATAGGGAGCTGCTTATGGGGTCAATGGAGTTAATGGGGTCCTTATGGGATCAGTGGAGCCAATTAGGGACCGGGAAGGTTCATTAAGCACCACGTAGGATTGGACTTTGCCCCCCCCAGGGATCAATGATTCACCGGGGGGGGGGGGGGGGGGGCGTGCAAGGAGCGTGCAAGAGGAGGAACACGTGTGTGCAAAAGGGTGTGTGTGTGTGCAAGGGGAGCTCGTGCAAAGGGGGTGTGCAAAGGGGTGTGTGTGCAAGGGGTGTGTGCAAATGGGGGGATTGTGCAAGGGGAGCTCGTGCAAAGGGGGGTGTGCAAAGGGGGGGGTCATGCAAAAGGGTGTGCAAAGGGGGGGGTTGTGCAGGGAGTGTGTGCAAAGGGGGGGGATTGTGCAAGGGGAGCTCGTGCAAAGGAGTTGTGCAAAGGGGGTGTGTGCAAAGGGGGTGTGCAAAGGGGGGGGTTGTGCAGGGGGTGTGTGCAAAGGGGTGTGTGTGTGTGTGTGTGTGTGCAAGGGGAGCTCGTGCAAGGGGGGTGTGCAAAGGGGGAGTGTGCAAGAAAGGGTGTGCAAAGGGGGGTATTGTGCAAGGGGAGCTCGTGCAAAGGGGGGTGTGCAAAGGGGGGGGTCATGCAAAAGGGTGTGCAAAGGGGGGTTGCAAAGGGGGTGTGTGCAAAGGGGGGGATTGTGCAAGGGGAGCTCGTGCAAAGGAGTTGTGCAAAGGGGGGTGTGTGCAAAGGGGGGTGTGTGCAAAGGGGGGTGTGCAAATGGGGGTGTGTGCAAGGGGGGTTGTGCAAGGGTGTGTGTGCAAAGGGGGGGATTGTGCAAGGGGAGCTCGTGCAAAGGAGTTGTGCAAAGGGGTGTGTGTGCAAGAGGGGGTGTGCAAAGGGGGGGTTGTGCAATGGGGTGTGTGCAAAGGGGGGGGATTATGTAAGGGGAGCTCGTGCAAAGGGGTGTGCAAAGGGGGGTGTGCAATGGGGTGTGTGCAAATGGGGGTGTGCAAAGGGGTGTGTGTGCAATGGGTGTGTGTGTGCAAGAGCGGGTGTGCAAAGGAGGGGTCATGCAAAAGGGTGTGCAAAGGGGGGGGTTGTGCATGGTGTGTGTGCAAGGGGGGTTGTGCAAGGGGAGTTCATGCAAAGAGGGGTGTGCAAAGGGAGCTTGTGTAAGGGTGAGTCTGTAAGGGGTGTGTGTGCAAGGGGAGCTCGTGCAAGGGGGAGGGTTGTGCAAGGGTGTGTGTGCAAAGGACGCTTGTGCAAGAGAGGAGCTGGTGTGGCGCTCAGCCCGGCTCTGTTAATGAGCCCAGCTCCTGCTGCTTGTTAATGAGGCTGGGCCCGTGTTAATTGGCTGCGATGGGGGGCGGGGGAACGTGGATTGGGACGGGGCACAAAGAAAAGAGAAGGGGATTCTCTGCTGTCTGCTATGGGGCTGTGCTGGTTAAAGGGGGCACTGATGGAGCCCTGAAGCCCTTTTATTCAGGAGGGGATTCTCTGCTGTCTGCTATGGGGCTGTGCTGGTTATAGGGGGGGTCAGATGGAGCCCTGAGGCTCTTTTGTACAGGATGAAGGGATTCTCTGCTGTCTAATATGGGGTTTTACTTGTTATGGGGGGGGGCAGATGGAGCCCTGAGGCCTATTTGTGCAGGAGGAGGGGATTCTCTGTTGTCTCCTATAGGGTTGTACTTGTTATAGCGGGGTCAGATGGAGCCCTGAGGCCCTTTTATATAGGATGAAGGGATTCTCTGCTGTCTACTATGGGGTTGTGCTGGTTATAGGGGGGTCAGATGGAGCCCTGAGGCCCTTTTGTGCAGGGGGGGATTCTCTGCTGTCTCCTATAGGGTTGTGCTGGTTATAGGGGGGGTCAGATGGAGCCCTGAGGCTCTTTTGTACAGGTTGAAGGGATTCTCTGCTGTCTGCTATGGGGTTGTGCTTGTTTTAGGGGTGGTCAGAGGGCACTGATGGAGCCCTGAAGCCCTTTTATTCAGGAGGGGATTCTCTGCTGTCTAATATGGGGTTGTGCTTGTTATGGGGGGGGGCAGATGGAGCCCTGAGGCCCTTTTGTACAGGATGAAGGGATTCTCTGCTGTCTGCTATAGGGTTGTACTTGTTATTGGGGGGTCAGATGGAGCCCTGAGGCCCTTTTGTGCATGGGAGGATTCTCTGCTGTCTGCTATAGGGCTGTGCTGGTTATAGGGGGGGTTGGATGGAGCCCTGAGGCCCTTTTGTGCAGGAGGGGATTCTCTGCTGTCTGCTATGGGGTTGTGCTTGTAATGGGGGGGTCAGATGGAGCCCTGAGGCCTATTTGTGCAGGAGGAGGGGATTCTCTGCTGTCTGCTATAGGGTTGTGCTTGTTTTAATGGGGGGTTAGAGGGCACTGAGGTAGGTCTGAGGCCCTTTTATACAGGAGGAGGGGATTCTCTGCTGTCTCCTATGGGGTTGTGCTTGTTTTAGGGGAGGTCAGAGGGCTCTGAGGCCCCTTCTGGGAATGGATGGGGGGAGGGCAGAGATTCTCCTGTGGCTCTTATAGTGGTTGTGTACGTTTCAGGTCAGGGGGCAGTAGGGCAAAGGTGGGCGTCAGGATCCCTTCTGTTAAGGGGACGGGGGTGGGCTGGTACCACACTCTGCCAGCCCCACAGGGGTTGGGCTCCCTGGGGCCAGGGGGCAGTGGGGGAAAGGTGGCGAGGGATTCTCTGCTGGCACATCT
The DNA here is from genome assembly GCF_054131305.1 of Coturnix japonica. Lineage (NCBI taxonomy): Eukaryota > Metazoa > Chordata > Aves > Galliformes > Phasianidae > Coturnix > Coturnix japonica. The sequence continues at coordinate 12,229,523 of NC_140682.1, read as the reverse complement.
AAGGGTTGTGATCGCCGTCCCTTTGTGTCCCCCCCCCCCAATTCAGATGTCGCAGCTGTGTGTCCCCCGTGGGGGTCGGGCCCTCTTGGGGGTCTGGAGGCTCCGTTTATTGGGGGGCCCCCCCGGCTCCGTGCGCTCTGCCAGCTGCCAGCCCATCCGCAAGGTGCTGGTGGCCAATAGAGGTGAGTGGGGGGCTCTGGGTCCCCTTGGTCCCCTCTGATGTCCTCTGGGGCCCCTCACGTCCAATGGGGCCCTGGGTCCCCCCCCAATGGCTCTGGGTCCCCCCTTTGGCCCTAGATCCCCCCCCCCCTTTGGCCCTGTGTCCCCCACACTTTGGCCCTGGGTCCCCCCCTTTGGCCCTGGATCCCCCCCCCACTTTGCCCTTATATCACCCCCTTTGACCCTGGGTCCCCCTATTTTGTCCTGGGTCCACCTCCATCTTTGGCCCTGTCACCCCCCTCCCCCCCTCTTTGGCCCTTATCCCCCATATCCCGTATAGGACACCCCATATCCCCCTTTCCCATATAGGACACCCCATATCCCATATAGGACACCCCATATCCCCCTTTCCCATATAGGACACCCCATATCCCATATAGGACACCCCATATCCCCCTATTTCCCATATAGGACCCCCCATATCCCCCTATATCCCGTAGGTGAGATCGCCATCCGTGTGTTCCGGGCCTGCACGGAGCTGGGGCTGCACACAGTGGCCATGTGCTATCCCCCTATTTCCCATATAGGACATCCCGTTTCCCATATGGGATCCCCCATATCCCCCCATATCCCATATAGGACGCCCCATATCCCCTTATTTCCCATATAGGACACCCCATATCCCATATGGGACCTCCCATATCCCATATAGGACCCCCCACATCCCCCCATATCTCATATAGGACCCCCCATATCCTATATAGGACATCCCATATCCCCCATATCCCATATAGGACACCCTATTTCCCATATAGGACACCCCATATCCCATATAGGACCCCCCATATCTCATACAGGACCCCCCATATCCCCTTATTTCCCACATAGAACACCCCATATCCCATATAGGACCCCCATATCCCCCTTTCCCATATAGGACCCCCCATATCCCATATAGGACCCCCTATATCACCTATTCCCCATATAGGACACCCCATATCCCCCTTTCCCTTATGGGACACCCCATATCCCCCTATTTCCCATATGGGATATCCTATATCCCCCCATATCCCATATAGGACCCCCCATATCCCATATAGATCGCCATCCGCGTGTTCCGGGCCTGCACGGACCTGGGGCTGCACACGGTGGCCGTGTGCTATCCCCCTATTTCCCATATAGGACACCCCATATCCCATATGGGACACCACATATCTCCCATATTCCATATAGAAAACCCCATATCCCATATTGGATCCCTTATGTCCCCTGTTTCCCATATAGGACACCCCATATCCCCCATTTTCTGTATAGAACACCCCATATCCCTTTATTTCCCATATAGGACACCCCATATACCATATGGTACACCCCATATCCCATATAGGACCCCCCATATCCCATATAGGACCCCACATATCCCATATATAACGCCCCATATCCCATATAGGACCCCCCATATCCCATATAGGACCCCCCATATCCCATATAGGACCCCACATATCCCATATATAACGCCCCATATCCCATATAAGACCTCACATATCCCATATGGAATGCCCCATATCCCATATAGGACCCCCCATATCCCCCATATCCCATATAGGACCCACATATCCCATATAGAACGCCCCATATCCCATATAGGACCTCACATATCCCGTATGGAATGCCCCATATCCCATATAGGACCCCCCATATCCCATATAGGACCCCCCATATCCCATATAGGACCTCACATATCCCCCATATCCCATATAGGACACCACATATCTCATATAGGACCCCCCATATCCTCCATATCCCATATAGGACCCCCCATATCCCCAATATCCCATATAGGACCCCCCATATCCCATCATATCCCATATAGGACCCCCTATATCCCCTATTTCCCATATAGGACCCCCCATATCCCATATAGGACCCCTATATCCCATCATATCCCATATAGGACCCCCATATCCCATCATATCCCATATGGGACCCCCTATATCCCCTATTCCACATATAGGACCCCCCATATCCCCCATATCCCATATGGGACACCCTATATCCCGTAGGTGAGATCGCCATCCGCGTGTTCCGGGCCTGCACGGAGCTGGGGCTGCGCACGGTGGCCGTGTACTCGGAGCAGGACACGGGGCAGATGCACAGACAGAAGGCGGATGAGGCCTACCTGGTGGGGAGGGGGCTGCCCCCCGTCCAGGCCTACCTGCACGTCCCCGACATCATACGAGTGGCCAGGGTGGGCTGCTGGGGGGTCTGTGGGGTGGGGGGGATGGTTGGGGGTCTATGGGGTGGGGTGGGAGAGGGGAAAGCTTGGGGGTCTGTGGGGTGGTGGTAGGGATGAGGCCTACCTGGTGGGGAGGGGGCTGCCCCCCATCCAGGCCTACCTGTATGTCCCTGATATCATATGAGTGGCCAGGGTGGGCTACTGGGGGGTCTGTGGGGTGGGGGTAGCGGGGGGGTCTATGGGGTGGGAGGGGGGTGACGCTTGGGGGTGTATGGGGTGGGGGAACCTGGGGGTCTGTGGGGTGGGGAGGGAGGGGTGTGGTCTATGGGGTGGGTGGGATCTATGGGATGTGGGTGGGGGGGAGGGGTCTATGGGGTGGTGGGTGAGGGTGGGGTGGGAGGGGTCTGGGGTGTGTGTGGGAAAACTGGGGGGTCTATGGGATGGGGGGGAGGGGACGCTTGTGGGTCTGTGGGGTGGGGAGGGAGGGGGGTGGTCTATGGGGTGGGTGGTATCTATGGGATATGGGTGGGGGGGAGGGGTCTATGGGGAGGGGGTGGGGAGGGGTCTATGGGGTGGTGGGTGAGGGTGGGGTCTATGGGGTGGTGGGTGAAGGTAGTGGGGGAAGGGGTCTGGGGTGTGTGGGGGAAAACTGGGGGGTCTGTGGGGTTGAGGGGAAAATCTTGGGGGTCTATGGGGTGGGGGGGGACTCTTGGGGTGTCTATGGGGTGGGGGGGGAGGGGATGCTTGTGGGTCTGTGGGGTGTGGGTACCCCCTTCCAACCCTCTCCCCCTATTCCCCCCCATTACTCGCTTTCACCCCTTCCCCCTTTTTCCCTTTCCCCCCTCACACCCCCCCCATAACCCCCCCCATAACACCGTCATCCTCCCCCTTCCCCCTTTTCCTTCCCCCATATCCCCCCATATCCCCCTATATTCACCCCATATTCCCCCCATACTCCCTCACACCCCCATAACCCCCCCATAACCCCCCCTCCCCCCCTTCCCGCTTTTCCTCCCCCCCACCTCCCATATCCCCCCCATACCCCCCCATAACACCCCCATCACCCCCCTTCCCCCCCCATATCCCCTCACACCCCTCCTAACCCCAATAACCCCCCATTCCGTCCCCTTCCCCCTTTTCCTTCCCCCATATCCCCCCATACCCCTCTATATCCCTCCATCCCCCCCCAACCCCATAATCCTCCCATAACCCCCCTATTCATCTTCCCCCTTTTCCTACACCCCCCATATCCCCCCATACCCCCCCTATATCACCCCATATCCCCCCATGTCCCCCTATATCCCCCCCCATACCCCTCACACCCCCCATAACCCCCCCAACCCCCCCCCATAACCCTCCCCTTCCCCCCCATCCCCTTTTCCTCCCCCCATCCCCCCCAACCCCATAATCCCCCCATAACCCCCCTATTCCCCCCCCTTCCCTCTTTTCCTCCACCCCCCATCTCCCATATACCCCCCATACCCCCCTATATCACCCCATATCCCCCCCATACCCCCATATCCCCCCATGCCCCCCTATATCCCCCCCATAACCCTCAGACCCCCCATAACCCCCCCATAACCTTCCCAACCCTCCCCCATCCCCTTTTCCCTCCCCCATCACCCCCCAACCCCATCATCCCCCCATAACCCCCCCTATTCCCCTCCCTTCCCCCTCTTCCTCCACCCCCACCTCCCATATCCCCCCATACTCCCCCTATATCACCCCATATCCCCCCATAACCCTCACACCCCCCATAACACCCCCCATAACACCCCCCATCCCCCCATAATCCTCTCCTTCCCTCCTATCCCCTTTTCCTCCCCCCATCCCCCCCATCCCCCCCCAACCCCATAATCCCCCCATGACCCCCCAACCCCCCCATATCCCCCCATACCCCCCCAACCCCCCCCATATCCCCCCATACCCCCCCTATATCACCCCATATCCCCCCATGTCCCCCTATATCCCCTCGTACCCCCTCACACCTCCCATAACACCCCCCATAACCCCCCCACCCCCCCCATAATCCCCCCCTTCCCCCTTTACCTCCCCCCCCCATCCCCTGAGTTGAGACCCCCGTGCTTCCCCTATAGGAGAACGGGGTGGACGCCATCCACCCCGGTTACGGGTTCCTGTCGGAGCGGGCTGACTTCGCCCAGGCCTGCGTCGATGCGGGGGTGCGATTTGTGGGACCCCCCCCGGAGGTGGTCCGCAAAATGGGAGATAAAGTGGAAGCCAGAGGGATCGCCATCGCTGCTGGTGGGATGGGGGGGGGATATGGGGGGTGATGGGGGCGATGGGGTGGATTATGGGGGGCTAAGGGGGGTTATGGGGTCATATGGGGGGGTATGGGGGGGGATATGGTAAGGGGGGATGTGGGGGTTTATGGGGGCATATGTGGGGGGATAGGGGGGTTATGGGGGGAATTATGGGGGGTTATGGGGGAGGGATGTGGGGATAGGGGTGTTATGGGGGGGATGGGGGGATTGATGGGGGGGATGGGAGATATGGGGGGGATGGGGTTGGATATGGGAGGTATATCGGGGGGATATGGTTTTGTATGGCAGGGATATGGAAGGGTATGGGGGGATGTGGGGGGGGTATGGGGGGCTAAGGGGGGTTATGGGGTCATATGGGGGGGGATATGGTAAGGGGGGATGTGGGGGGGTTATGGGGGCATATGTGGGGGGGATAGGGGGGTTATGGGGGGGATTATGGGGGGTTATGGGGGAGGGATGTGGGAATAGGGGGTGTTATGGGGGGGGATGGGGGGATTTTGGGGGGTTATGGGGTCATATGAGGGGGTTATGGGGGGGTATGGGGGGGATATGGTAAGGGGGGATGTGGGGGGGTTATGGGGGCATATGTGGGGGGATAGGGGGGTTATGGGGGGTGGTGGGGAGTTATGGGGGAGGGATGTGGGGATGGGAGTGTTATGGGGGGATTTTGGGGGTGTATGGGGGAGTTATGGGGGGATATGGGGGGTATGGGGTTGGATATGGGAGGTATATGGGGGGGATATGTTGGTGTATGGCAGGGATATGGAGGGGTATGAGGGGATGTGGGGGGGGTGTGGGGGGTTATAGGGTCATATGTGGGGGGATGGGGGTTTGTGGGATCATATGGGAGGGATATGCGGGGATACAAGGGGGGTTATGGGGGGGGTATGGGGGAGGATGGGGGGGGGATGGGAGAGGGGTATGAGGGGGGATATGGGGGGTTATGGGGTCATGTGGGGGGTATGGGGGGCAGATGGTGGGGATTGGGGGGTTATGGGGGGAGATGGAGGGGATATGGAGAGTTATGGGGCGGAGGGGTGAGGATGTGGGGAGGGGATGATGGAGGGTTATGGGGGATTATGGGGGGATATGGAGTGATATGGGGGGGATATGGGGGAGTATGAGGGGCTATGCGGGTGTGGGGGGGGATATGGAGTGGCATGAGGGGGTTGGGGGGACGTGGGGGGTTATGGGGGCATATGAGGGGAACTGGGGGGATATGGGGGGGAATGGGGGGACGTGAGGGGGATATGGGGGGTTATGGGGGGGATATGGGGGTTATGTGTGGATATGGGGGGTTATGGGGGGAATATGGGAGGGTATGGAGTGGTATGGGGGATGTGGGGGGGGCTGGGGGGGATATGGGGTTATGGGGGGCATATGTGGGGGGATATGGGTGGATATGATGGGGGGTATGGGGGGAATATACGGGGGTGTGGGGGGGGGATGTGGAATGATATGGGGAGGTATGGGATGATGGGGGGGGATATGGGGGGATGGGGGGGGCTTGTGTGGGGGATATGGGGGCATATGTGGGGGGACATGGGTGGATATGGGGGGTTATGGGGGGGATGTGGGCGATATTTTAGGGGTATGGAGGGGGTTATTGGAAGAGGAGTTATGGGGTGCTATGGGGGGTTTGGGGTCTAGGGTTATTGGGGGCTATGGGGGGCTGTGGGGAGCTATGGGGGGTTATGGGGGGCTATGGGGGGCTGTGTGGGTCTATGGGGTGTCATTGACGTCCATGGTGCCCCCCAGGGGTCCCGGTGGTCCCGGGGACGTCGTCTCCTGTGGCGTCGTTGGCTGAAGCTCAGGACTTCGCTGCACAAGTCGGGTTCCCCATCATCTTCAAGGCAGCACATGGAGGGGGGGGCGCGGGATGAGAGCTGTGAGGGGGCCACAGGTAATGAAATGGGGGGGGCTATTGGGGGTGTTGGGGGGGGTCCTATAGGGGGGTGTTATGGGGGGGTCCTATAGGGGAGTGTTATGGGGGGGTTGAGCTTTAGGGGGGTGTTATGGGGGGTACCTGGATCTGGGACCTGGGGGGGATTTGGGTTCGGGGGGGGGGGAGAACTGGGATTTTGGGGGGCTGGGTGGAGAACTGGGTCCTATGGGAGGGATCTGGGTCCTGTGGGGGGAATCAGGTTCTATGGGGGGGAACTTGGTCCTATTGGGGGGATCTGGGTCCTGGCGGGGGGCATCTGGGTCCTATGGGGGGTGATCTGGGTTCTGGGGGGGTTCTGGGACCTGGGGAGGCGGATCAGGATCCTGGGGGGGGGAACCAGGTCCTATGGGGGGTGATCTGGGTCCTGGGGGGGGGGATCCAGGTCCTGGGGGGGTTCTGGGACCTGGATCTGGGGACCTGGGGGGGGATCAGGATCCTGTGGGGGGGAACCGGGTCTTGGGGGGGCATCTGGGTCCTCTGTGGGGTGATGCAGGTCCTGAGGGGGGGATCTGGAACCTGGGGGGGGGATTTGGGTCCTATGGGGGGGAACTGGGTCCTACGGGGGGGAACTGGGTCCTGGCAGGGGAACCGGGTCCTGGGGGGGTCTGGTTACTGTCGGGGGGATCCAGATCTTAGGGGGGATTTGGGTCCTGGGGTGGGGGGGGATCTGGGTCCTGTGGGGGGAGGTCCAGGTCCTGTGGGGGGGGGGGATCTGGAACCTGGGGGGGATCTGGGTCCTGGGGGGGATTTGGGTCCTATGGGGGAACTGGGTCCTGGGGGGTGGAATCAGGTTCTATGGGGGGGATCTGGGTCCTGGGGGGCAGGGTGGGATCTGGGTCCTGGGGGGGTGAACCGGGTCCTGGTGGGGGGTCTGGGTTTTGGGGGGGGAACTGAGTCCTATGGGAGGGATCTGGGTCCTATGGGGGGAGATCAAGGTCCTGTGGGGGGTCCTGGGGATCTGGGGGCTTTATGGTGGGGGGCTTTGGGGTCAGCTGGGCTCTATGTCTGTGCCCCCCCCCCATAATTAGGAGCTGGAGGAGAGTTTCTCCCGCGCCTCCTCGGAGGCTTTGGCTGCGTTTGGGGACGGGGCTCTGTTCGTAGAGAAACTCATTGAGCGCCCGCGGCACATCGAGGTCCAGATCCTGGGTATGTGGGGCTGGGTGGGTCATGGCTATGGGGCTGGGATGGGGCTGTGGCTATGGGGCTGGGATGAGGATCATGGCTATGGGGCTGGGATGGGGCCATGGCTATGGGGTTGGGATGGGGCCATGGATATGGGGCTGGGATGTGGCCATGGCTATGGGGCTGGGATGAGGATCATGGCTATGGGGCTGGGATGGGGTCATGGCTATGGGGCTGGGATGGGGTCATGGCTATGGGGCTGGGATGGGGCCGTGGCTATGGGGCTGGGATGAGGCTGTGGCTATGGGGCTGGGATGGGGATCATGGCTATGGGGCTGGGATGGGGGTCATGGCTATGGGCCTGGGATGGGGCCATGGCTATGGGCCTGGGATGGGGTCATGGCTATGGGGCTGGGATGGGAATCATGGCTATGGGGCTGGGATGGGGTCATGGCTATGGGGCTGGGATGGGGCCATGGCTATGGGGCTGGGATGGGAATCATGGCTATGGGGCTGGGATGGGGATCGTGGCTGTGGGGCTGGGATGGGGTTGTGGCTATGGGGCTGGGATGGGGTCCATGGCTATGGGGCTGGGGTCTGTGGCTATGGGGCTGGGGGTTGTGGCTATGGGGCTGTGTGCCTGCATGGCAGCACACAGAGGCCCATTATGTGTCTGTGCCCCCCAACCCGGGGTCTCTCACCTGTGTCCCCCCGTCCCCCCATAGGGGACAAGCACGGGAACGTGGTTCACCTTTACGAGCGCGACTGCTCCATCCAGCGCCGCCATCAGAAGGTCGTGGAGATCGCGCCCGCGGCGCAGCTGGACCCACAGCTCAGAGCGCGGCTGGCACACGACGCCGTCAGCATCGCACAGCAGGTGGGGGGCACAGATACAATGGGGGGGGACAGGGGGGAAAGAGACCCCAAAGTGGGGGGGGGACGGGACAATGAGACCCCTAAGTGGGGGGGTGTGGGGCTGGGATGGGGGGCACAGAACTCTAAGTGGAGGGGACAGTGGGGAAAGAGTCCCCAAAGTGGGGTGACAGTGGGGAAAGAGACCCCAAATTGGGGGGGTTTGGATGGGCGGTGGGGGGGAGAGACCCCTAAGTGGGGGGGAGACAATGAAACCCCTAAGTGGGGGTGTGGGGCTGGGATGGGGGGCAGACACCCCTAAGTTGGGGGGACAGGGGGAAAGAGACCCCAAAGTGGGGGGCGGTTGGATGGGCAGTGGGGGAGAGAGACCCCTAAGTGGGGGGGGGGGGGGGTTGGATGGGTGGGCGGGGGAAGAGACCCCCTAAGTGGGGGGGGACAGGACAATGAGACCCATAAGTGGGGGGCGTGGGGCTGGGATGGGGGGCACAGACCCCAATGTGGGGGGGACAGGGGCGAAAGAGACCCCAAAGTGGGGAGGGTTGGGGGTTGGATGGGTGGTGGGGGGAGAGAGACCCCTAAGTGGGGGGGGGACAATGAGACCCCTAAGTGGGAGGTGTGGGGCTGGGATGGGGGGCAGAGACCCCTAAGCGGGGGGGACAGGGGGGAAAGAGATCCCAAAGTGGGGGTTGTGGGGTTGGGATGGGATGGGGGGAAAGATGGGGATAATGGGGGGGGGGGAAGAGACCCCAAAGTGGGGGGGATGGCAGGGGAGGAGAGGGGGGGATTGAGATGGGGGGGGCTGAGGTGTGGGGTTGGGATGGGGGGGGGAGAGAGACCCCAATGTGGGGGTTGTGGGGTTGGGATGGGGGGGGGGGGGCAGAGCATTGTGTGGACCCCATCAGGAGCCCTAAAATAGGGGGGGGGAGTCCCCGTCCCTATTTGTGTCCCCTCCCCAACACTGAAGTTAATGGGGGGGGTTGGTAGGAGCCATAAAATAAGGGGGGGGTCCCTGTCCCTGTTTGTGGGTCCCCCTTTCCCGCATTGAAGTTAATTGGGGGGGGGTCCCCAGCCCTGTTTGTGTCCCCCCCCAACATTGAAGTTAATGGGGGGGGGGCCCATTTGTGTCCCCTCCCCAACACTGAAGTTAATGGGGGGGGGGTCTCAGGTGGGCTACGAGAACGCCGGGACCGTGGAGTTCCTGCTGGACCGGGATGGGAAACATTACTTCATTGAGGTCAATTCGAGGCTGCAGGTGGAGCACACCGTCACCGAGGAGATCACCGGGTATTCATGGGGGGGTCCCGGGGGGTCCCCATAAAGGTCTGCAGTGGGGCAGGGGATCATATGGGTGAGGATGGGGGGCTGGGGGTCCCAGGGGGGGGGTCCATGGGGGGAGACTTTGGGTTGGGATCCCTGGTGGGGGGTCCATGGGGAGAGACTTTGGGGGGAGGTCCCTGGAGGGGATCATTAGGGGGAGGGTCCCTGGGGGGGATCCATTGGGGGGGGCGGGCCTGGGGGGGTCGTTGGCAAGGGTCCCTGTGGGGGTCATTAGGGAGGGGGTCACTGGGGGGAGTCACTTGGGAGGGGGTTATTGGGGCGGGTGTCGTTGGGGGGGTCCCTGGGGGGGTCGTTGGGGAGGGGTCCCCATAAAGGCCTGCAGTGGGGCAGGGAGATGCTGATGGAGGGGGGGGGGGTCCCAGGGGGGGTCGTTGTGGGGGGTCATTATTGGGGGGGTCGCTGGGGAGGGGGTTCCCTGGGTGGGTCCCTGGGGGGAGACATTGGTGGGGGGGGGTCGTTGGGGAGCGGGGTCATTGGGGAAGTCGTGGGGGGTGGCCCCTGGAGGGATCAATGGGGGGTCCCTGAAGGGGGTCTTTAGGGGGGGTCCCTGGCGGGGGGGTCCCCATAAAGGCCTGCAGTGGGGCAGGGAGCTGCTGTGATGGGGATGCTCCCCATTGCTGATGGGGATCTCTAGTTGTGGGGGCTGCATTGAGCCCCCAGGATGGGTGATATGGGGTGGGGGGACACCCAGACCCCAATAAAGGGGGTCCATAGCCCCTGACATGGCCGGGGTCACCCAGACCCCAATGATGGGGGTCCATAGGGGTCCATAGCCCCTAACATGGCCGTGCCCCCCCCATCCCCCTCAGGATGGGTGATACGGGGTGGGGGGTCCTCCAGACCCCAATGAAGGGGGTTCATAGGGGTCCATAGCCCCTAACATGGCCGTGCCCCCCCCACCTACCTGCAGGGTGGACCCGGACCCCAGTGATGGGGGTCCATAGGGGTCCATAGCCCCTGACATTGCCGTGCCCCCCCCCCACCTCCCCAGGATGGGTGATATGGGGTGGGGGGTCACCCAGACCCCAATGAAGGGGGTCCATAGGGGTCCATAGCCCATAGGGGTCCATAGCCCCTGACATGGCTGGAGTCACCCAGACCCCAGTGATGGGGGTCCATAGGGGTCCATACCCCTGACATGGCCGTGCCCCCCCGCAGGGTGGACCCAGACCCCAATGAAGGGGGTCCATAGGGGTCCATAGCCCATAGGGGTCCATAGGGGTCCATAGGGGTCCATAGCCCATAGCCCCATAGGGGTCCATAGCCCATAGGGGTCCATAGCCCATAGGGGTCCATAGTCCATAGGGGTCCATAGGGGTCCATAGCCCATAGGGGTCCCTAGGGGTCCATAGGGGTCCATAGCCCATAGGGGTCCATAGGGGTCCATAGGGGTCCATAGGGGTCCATAGCCCTGACCCGGCCGTGCCCCCCGCAGGGTGGACTGGTGCAGGCGCAGCTGTTGGTGGCTGCGGGTCGGTCCCTGCCCGAACTGGGTCTGCAGCAGAACCGGATCCAGGTGAACGGCTGCGCCATTCAGTGCCGGGTCACCACCGAGGATCCGGCCCGGGGGTTCCAGCCCGACACCGGACGCATCGAGGTGGGGGGGATATGGGGGGCTGGGGGGATCTATGGGGAACTATGGGGTCTGTATGGGGAGCTATGGGGTCTGTGGGGGCTGTATGGGGACCTGTTGGGGTCTGTGGGGTCTGTATGGGGACCTGTTGGGGTCTGTATGGGGAGCTATTGGGGTCTGTATGGGGAGCTATGGGGTCTGTATGGGGAGCTATTGGGGTCTGTATGGGGAGCTATTGGGGTCTGTGGGGGGATCTATGGGATCTGTGGGGGCTGTATGGGGAGCCATTGGGGTTTGTGGGGTCTGTATGGGGACATATTGGGGTCTGTATGGGGATCGATTAGGGTCTGTATGGGGGACATATTGGGGTCTGTGGGGTATGTATGGGGACCTGTTGGGGTCTGTGGGGGCTGTATGGGGACTTACTGGGGTCTGTGGGATCTGTATGGGGAGCTACGGGGTCTGTGGGGGGGAACTGTTGGGGTCTGTGGGGTCCGCATGGGGACATACTGGGGTCTGAATGGGGACCGGTTGGGGTCTGTATGGGGATTTATTGGGGTCTGTATGAGGGAACTATTGGGGTCTCTATGGGGGAACTATTCGGGTCTGTGGGGTCTGTATGGGGATTTATTGGGGTCTGTATGGGGACATATTGGGGTCTGTATGGGGACCTGTTGGGGTCTGTGGGGTCTGTATGGGGGGCATCGAGGTGGGGTATGGGGGGGCAAACTATTGGGGTCTGTGGGGTCTGTATGGGGACCTATTGGGGTCTGTAGGGGCTGTATGGGGGGCATCGAGGTGGGATATGGGGGGGGAACTATTGGGGTCTGTGGGGTCTGTATGGGGACCTATTGGGGTCTGTATGGTTGGCCTGCTGGGGTCTGTATGGGGGTCCTGTTGGGGTCAGTGGGGTCTGTATGGGGTTCCCAGTTGCTGGTGTGATGCTGTCGGTGCCACAGGGTCCTCATAGGGGCCATAGGGGATGGGCTGCGGGTGTCATACCGCGTGCGGCCACAAGGGGGCGGTGTGGAGCCGGGTGGCCGCTATATGGGATTAATGGGGTCGGAGCCGGTTGGCCGCCCTATGGGATTAATGGGGTCGGAGCCGGGTGGCCGCTATATGGGATTAATGGGGTCGGAGCCGGGTGGCCGCCCTATGGGATTAATGGGGTCGGAGCCGGGTGGCCGCTATATGGGATTAATGGGGTCGGAGCCGGGTGGCCGCCCTATGGGATTAATGGGGTCGGCTCCTTCCGCAGGTGTTCCGCAGCGGGGAAGGGATGGGGATCCGCCTGGATGGAGCCTCGGCCTTCCAGGGTGCCCTGATCTCACCCCATTACGACTCGCTGCTGGTGAAGGTCATCGCTCACGGACCCGACCAACCCGCGGCGGCTGCAAAGATGAGCAGAGCGCTGGCTGAGTTCAGGATCCGGGGTGTAAAGGTGGGGGGCAACAGGGGGGAGCTGGGGGGCTGGGATGGGGGGGGATCCCAAAGTGAGGGGTGTGGGGTTGGGATGGGGCTCAGGGGGTGTAGAGACCCCAGAGTGGGAGGTGTGGGGTTGGGATGGGGGGCAGAGACCCCAAAGTGGGGTGTGTGGGGTTGGGATGGGGCTCAGGAGGGCGCAGAGATCCCAAAGGGGGAAGTGTGGGGTTGGGGGGGGTGGAGAGACCCCAAAGTGGGGGGTGTGGGGTTGGGATGGGGCTCAGGGGGATGCAGAGACCCCAGAGTGGGAGGTGTGGGGTTGGGATGGGGGGGGTGGAGAGACCCCAAAGGGGGGGGTGGGGGACTGGGATGGATGGGGGGGGTTGCAATGACCCCAAAGTGGGAGGTGTGGGGTTGGAATGGGGAGTGGGGGGGGAGAGAGACCCCAAAGTGGGTGTTGTGGGGCTGGGATGGGGGGGGAGTCCCCAAAGTGGGAGGTGTGGGCTTGGGATGGGGCTCAGGAGGGTGCAGAGATCCCAAAGGGGGAGGTGTGGGGTTGGGGGGGGTGGAGAGACCCCAAAGTGGGGGGGGTGTAGGGTTGGGATGGGGCTCAGGGGGGTGTAGAGACCCCAAAGTGGGGGGTGTGGGGTTGGGATGAGGCTCAGGGGGGTGCAGAGACCCTAGAATGGGAGGTGTGGGGTTGGGATGGGGGGGGGCAGAGACGTGGGGCTGGGATGGGGCTGTGGGGCAGAGATGTGGGGCTGGGATGGGGCTGTGGGGCAGAGATGTGGGGCTGGGATGGCTCACGGCATTTCCATTGCAGACCAACATCCCCTTCCTGCAGAACGTCCTGGCTCATCCCCAGTTCCTGGGGGGGGCCGTGGACACTCAGTTCATTGATGAGAACCCGGAACTGTTCCATCTCCGGCCCAGTCAGAACCGGGCCCAGAAGTTGCTCCACTACCTGGGTGGGGGTCCCGAGGGATGGCTTGAATGGGGGGGGGTCTTAAAGGGGGTATGGGGGTCTCGGAGGGGGCAGGGGGGTCTTAAAGGGGGCAGGGGGGATCTTGGAGGGGGCGGGGGGGTCAGGGAAGGAGCAGAGGGGGTCTTGGAGGAGGCGGGGTGTCTTGGAAGTAGGGGGGTCTTGGAGGGGGCAGGTGGGGTGTTGGAAGGGGCAGGGGGGGTCTAGGAGGGTGTGGGGGGGGCATTAAAGGGGGTAAGGGGGGTCTTAAAGGGGGCAGGGGGGGTCTAGGAGGGGGTATTGGGGGGTCTTTAAGGGCGCGGGGGGGGGTCTTGAGGTGGTCTGGGAGGTGGGGGGGGGGATCATTGGGGGTCCCTGGGGATCAGGACACTGACCTTGTGCCCCCCCCCTCGTTCCAGGCCATGTGATGGTGAACGGCCCCAGCACCCCCCTCCCCGTGAAGGCCAAAGCAGCGCTGGTGGAACCGGTGCCCCCCCCAGTGCCAATGGGTGAGTGAGTGGGGGGGTTTTGGGTTCTATGGGATCCTCTGGGGGGGGCAGAGGAGAATGTGGGGCTCTCTTCTAGGTGGGGGGGGCTTGGGGAGTGGGGGGGGGGGATGGAGGGATGTGGGTGGGGGGTTGGGGTGGGTTGGTGGGATGGGGGGGGGTGATGAGGGGGTGGGGGGGGCTGAGGGGATGTGGGTGGGGGTTGGAGGGGGGGGCTGAGTGGATGGGGGGGGTTGGAGGGGTGGGAGAGCTGAGGGGTTGGAGGGGGGGTTGGAGGGATATGGGGGGCTTGAGGGAGTGGGGAGGGGTGGAGAGATGTGGGGGGGGTTGTGGGGATATTAGGGGGTGGGTGGGCTTGGGGGGGTGGGGGGATACTAGGGGGTGGGGGGGGTATTATGGGGTGGGAGAGATATTAGGGTGTGGGGGGGGTGGGGGGGATATTAGGGGGCAGGAGGGCTTGGGGTGGGGGGGGTATTAGAGTGTAATAAGGGGTAAGGAGTAATAAGGGGTGGGGGTCTTGGGGTGGCTGGAGTGATATTAGGGGCAGGGGGGCTTGGGGGGAGTTGGGGGTGTATTAGAGGACAGGGGGGGCGGGGGGGGATATTAGGGGGTGGGAGGAGTTGGGGGGGTATTATGGGGTGGGGGGGTATTATGGGGTGGGGGGTACTAGAGGGTGGGGTGGATATTAGAGGGTGAGGGGGTATTATGGGTTGGGGGGGGTGAGGGGAATATTGGGGGGTGGGAGGGCTTGGGGTGGCTGTAGTGATATTAGGGGCAGGAGGTGCTTGTGGGGGGGCTCTGTGGTCACCATGTCCCCCCTTAACCCCCCCCTTCCCCAGGCCCCCCCCCCTCTGGTCTGCGCTCGGTGCTGCAGCGTGACGGTCCGTCGGGGTTTGCTCGAGCCCTACGGGCCCATCAGGGGCTGCTGCTGACCGACACCACGTTCCGGGACGCACATCAATCCCTATTGGCCACACGGGTCCGGAGCCGGGACCTGGCCCGGATCGCTCCGTTCGTGGCTCATTCGCTCAGCGGGCTCTGCAGCATGGAGACGTGGGGCGGTGAGACGGGGGGCGGGGCTAAAAGGGGGCGGGGCTTATGGAGGGGGCGGGGCTAAGGAAGATGGAGGGCTTAGGGACAGGGGGCGGGGCTTAGGGAGATAGGGGCGGGGCTTAGGGGCGGGGGGCGGGGCTTCAAGAGAATGGGCGGGGCTTGGGTATATAGCAGTATTTCACGGTGGGCGGGGCTAAAGGGGGCGGGGCTTCACTGTGTTGTGGTATTGGTGCAAGGATTTGGAGGGGCGGGGCTAAAAGGGGCGGGGCTTCACAGTGCTGTGCTCATTGGTGCAGGGATTTGGAGGGGCGGGGCTAAAGGGGGCGGGGCTTCACAGTGCTGTGCTCATTGGTGCAGGGCGTCGAGGGGCGGGGCTAAAGGGGGCGGGGTTTCAAAGTTCTGTGCTCATTGGTGCGGGGCTTTTGAGGGGCGGGGCTAAAGGGGGCGGGATTTCAAAGTTCTGTGCTCATTGGTGCGGGGATTTGGAGGGGCGGAGCTAAAGGGGGCGGAGCTTCACAGTGCTGTGCTGGTGGGGGCGGGGCTTTTGGATGTGGACGGGGCTAAAGGGGGCGGGGCTTCACAGTGCTGTGCTCATTGGTGAGGGGCTTTTGAGGGGCGGGGCTAAAGGGGGCGGGGTTTCCAAGTTCTGTGCTCATTGGTGCAAGGATTTGGAGGGGCGGGGCTAAAGGAGGCGGGGCTTCACGGTGTGCTGTACACGTAGGGGCGGGGCTTTGGAGGGGCGGAGCTAAAGGGGGCGGGGCTTCACAGTGCTGTGCTATTGGTGCAAGGATTTTGAGGGGCGGGGCTAAAGGGGGCGGGGCTTCACAGTGCTGTGCTTATTGGTGCAGGGCGTCGGAGGGGCGGAGCTAAAGGGGGCGGGGCTTTGGATGGGGCGGGGCTAAAGGGGGTGGAGCTTCACTATGCTGTGCTCATTGGGAGGGGCTTAAAAGGGGGCGGGGCTTAATAAGATGACATCTATATGGGGCGGGGCTTGGGTGGGGGCGGGGCTTTGTGGAGGAGGGTTAGAAGCAGAGGGGTGAAGGGGGCGGGGGGATGGACACAAAGGGGGCGGGGGGATGAACACAAAGAGGGAGGGGCTTGCACTAGGGGGAGGGGCTTGTATGTAAATCCAGGCTGCTGCTGCTGGCCCTGCAGGTGCCACCTTCGACGTCGCCATGCGCTTCTTGCACGAGTGCCCCTGGGAGCGGCTGCGGGAGCTGCGGCGCTTGGTGCCCAACATCCCTTTCCAGATGCTGCTGAGGGGGGCCAACGCTGTTGGTTACACCAACTACCCTGATAACGTCATCTACCGGTGTGGGGCTGGGGGGGAAAACGGGTCCTGGGGTGGGAACCAGGTTCTGGTGGGGGGATCTGAGTCCCGGGGGTTGATCCGGGCCCTGGGGCGTGGATCTGGGTCCTGGGAGGGCGATCCTGGTCCAAGGGGGTGGGATCTGGGTCCTGGGGGGAAGTTCCAGGTCTTGGGGGATGGATTCGGGTCCTGGGGGGAGATCTGGGTCCAAAGGGGAGGGATCTGGGTCCCAGGGGGGTGGAACCAGGTTCTGGGGGGGGGATCTGGGTCCTGGGGGGAATCTGGGTCCTGGGGGTTGGATCTGGGTCTTGGGAGGGCGATCCTGGTCCAAGGGGGGGGGATCTGGGTCCTTGGGGGAAGATCCAGGTCATGGGGGGGAACTGGATCCTGGGGGAGGATCTGGATCCAAGGGGGGAAGATCCAGGTCCTGGGGGGGGATCTGGGTCCTGGGGGGTGGATTTGGGTCCTGGGGGGAACCAGGTTCTGGGGGAGGGGATCTGGGTCCAAGGTGGAGAACTGGGTCTTGTGGGGGGGAACTGGGTCCTGGAGTATGGATCCGGGTGCTGGGGGGTGGATCTGGGTCCTGGGGGGGGGATCTGGGTTCTGGGGGGTGATCCGGGTCCAAGGGGGGAAGATCTGGGACCTGGGGGAGGGGATCTGGGTCCTTGGGGGGGATCCAGGTTCTGGGGTATGGATCTGGGTCCTGGGTGGGGGATCTGGGTCCTGGGGGCCTTAATGAGGGTGTAGGAGGTGATGGAGGGGATCCCTGGAGAAGATGGGGAATGGATTCTGGTGGGCCAGGAGAAGGGAATGGGGGTCATGGGGGTTTGGGGTCAACTTGTGGGGCTGATTGGGGGATCTGAAGGGGTGGGGGTGAGTTTGGGGGCTCATGGGGATATGGGGAAGATGAGGGGAGGTGGAGGATTTGGGGGCGTGGGAGTTGATGGGAGAAAATGGGTTTTAGGAGGGATGTGGGAACTGAATGGGATTTAGGGGGTGTAGAGGAGTATGGGGACATCATGGGGGATATAGGGGATACAAGAGAACGTGGAGGCCCATAGGGACGAGGGGACACCAGGAACATGGCAGGATATGGGAAGACAGTAGAATATGGATGTGATGGTGGAACATGGATGGTGGATGGAGGGTTCAGGGCAGGATGGGGGGGGGCTCATCCCCAAACATCCCTTTTAGGTTCTGCGAGGTGGCTGCAGCCAATGGGATGGACATCTTCCGTATCTTCGATGCTCTCAATTACCTGCCCAACCTGCTGCTGGGGGTGGAGGCCGTGGGCCGGGCTGGGGCTGTAGTGGAAGCTGCACTGTCCTACACCGGGGACGTGGCTGACCCTACACGTACCAAGTACAGCCTGGACTATTACCTGGGGCTGGCCAAAGAGCTGGTGGCTGCTGGCACCCACATCCTATGCATTAAGGTGGGAGATGAGGGGGGTATGGAGGGGTTCTAAAGGATGGGGAGGGGATCTTGGGGGACTGGGAGTGGGGATTGAGGATCATGGGGGGCTTGGGATGGGGGATTGGGGGCTGGGAGTGGAGATTGGGGGTCCTGGGGGGGGGTGGAATGGGGAATTAGGGAGATGAAGCTGAGGGGTCCTGAGGGGGTTGGAATGGGGAATTAGGGGAGAATTGGGGAGAAGAAAAGGAAGCTGAGGGTCCTGAGGGGTTGGAATGGGGAACTAGGGAGATGAAGCTGGGGGTCCTGAGGGCTTGGAATGGAGGAATTAGGGGGTCGGGGGGGAAGAAAGGGAAGCTGGGGGGTCCTAAGGGGTTGGAATGGGGAACTAGGGGGCTTGGGGAAAAGCTGGGGGTCCTGAGGGGTTGGAATGGGGGAATTAGGGAGATGAAGCTGGGGGTCCTGACAGCTTGTAATGGGTCCCGGCCCTGGGCTCTGGACCTCCCCCCACTCCTATGTTTCGTTGCGGTCGAGCTGCTCCAAGGGCCATTTGTTCCCCACCCCCCCTTAACGGGGTCCCATTGCTGCCCCCCCCCAGGACATGGCAGGGCTGCTGACCCCTGCGGCCGCCCGTCTATTGGTGGGGTCTTTACGGGATCGCTTCCCCGACGTCCCCATCCACCTTCACACCCACGACACGGCCGGGGCCGCCATCGCCACCCTCCTGGCAGCCGCCAACGCCGGCGCCGACGTGGTGGACGTGGCCGTGGACGCCATGTCTGGGATGACATCGCAGCCCAGTATGGGAGCGTTGGTGGCCTGCGCTCGTGGGACCCCCCTGGATACAGGTATGGGGGTCCTGGGGGGGCACTGCAGTCAGGGTGGGGGTGATGGGCCACCACCACAATGGCCCCGGTGCTGTGTTTGTGGTGCTGATGTGATGCTTGGAGCAATGGCCACCATCATCTCCGCCATCTTGGCAATGGCTTGGAGCAACGTCACCATGGCCACCATTGCCTCCCCCATCTTGGCAATGTCATGGTGCAGCCCCCAGCCATGGTGGTCCCTAGACATGATGGTTCCCAGCCATGGTTGCCCCAGTTGTGGTGATTCCCATCAGTAATGGTCCCCAGCCGTGGTGGTCCCCAGCTGTAATGGTCCCCAGCTGTAGGGGTCCCCAGCCATAGTGGTTCTCAGCCGTGGTGGTCCCCAGCTGTAATGGTCCCCAGCCATGGTGGTTCCTAGACATGATGGTTCCCAGCCATGGTGGTCCCTAGACATGATGGTTCCCAGCCGTGGTTGCCCCCAGCTATGGTGGTTCCCAGCTGTAGTGGTCCCCAGCCGTGATGGTCCCCAGCCGTGGTGGTCCCTATACATGGTGGTCCCCAGCTGTAATGGTTCCCAGCCATGGTTGCCCCCAGCCATGGTGGTCCCCAGCCGGGGTGGTCCCCAGCCGGGGTGGTCCCCAGCCATGGTGGTTCCCAGCCGTGGTGGTCCCCAGCCGTAGTGGTCCCCAGCTGTAGTGGTCCCCAGCCGTAGTGGTCCCTAGACATGGTGGTCCCTAGACATGGTGGTCCCCAGCCGGGGTGGTCCCCAGCCATGGTGGTCCCCAGCCCTGGTGGTCCATCACCACCCACGTGTCCCCTTCCCCATCCGCAGGCATTGCCTTGGAGCGGGTCTTTGAGTACAGTGAGTACTGGGAGGGGGCACGGGGGCTCTACGCTGCCTTTGACTGCACGGCCACCATGAAATCCGGCAACGCCGACGTCTATGAGAACGAGATCCCTGGGGGGCAATACACCAACCTGCACTTCCAGGCCCACGCCATGGGGCTGGGGCATAAGTTCAAGGAGGTCAAGAAGGCCTACGCTGAGGCCAACAAGCTCCTCGGGGACCTCATCAAGGTGAGGGGGGTGGGGGGGGACATCATCAAGGTGAGGGTAGGGGGGGGGGGACATCATCAAGGTGAGGGTGGTGGGGACCTCATCAAGGTGAGAGTGGTGAGACCTTATCAAGGTGAGAGTGGTGGTGGGGACCTCATCAAGGTGGGGGTGGTGGTGGGGGGACATCATCAAGGTGAGGGTAGGGGGGGGGGAACATCATCAAGGTGAGGGTGGTGGGGACCTCATCAAGGTGAGAGTGGTGGGACCTCATCAAGGTGAGGGGGGTGGGGGGGGGCAATCATCAGGGTGAGGGTGGGGGGGTGGCTGTAGGGTGGGCTTTGTGGGGTGGGCTGCCTCCATAGGATGATGTCTATAGGATGATGCCTATGGGATGCTCCCATCACGACCATTCAGCTTTGGCAAGGGGTGATTCCCATGCAGTGATGCTGAGGCTGTTATTTTTTGGGGGGGGGGCAATAGGTGACGCCCTCATCGAAGGTGGTGGGAGACCTGGCCCAGTTCATGGTGCAGAATGGGCTGTCCCGGGAGGAGGCAGAGGCACGGGCAGATGAGCTCTCCTTTCCACTCTCCGTCGTTGAGTTCCTGCAAGGCTACATTGGGACCCCCCCGGGGGGCTTCCCTGAGCCCTTCCGCTCCAAGGTAGGGGGGCTGATGGGGGTAGGGGGGGGGCTGATGGGGGTAATGGGGGTAATGGGGGGGGCTGATGGGGGTAGGGGGGGCTGATGGGGGTAGTGGGGGTAATGGGGGTAATGGCGGCTGATGGGGGTAATGGGGGGTTGATGGGGGTAATGGGGGGTAATGGGGGTGGTGGGAGGCTGATGGGGGTAATGGGGGGGCTGGTGGGGGTAATGGGGGTGATGGGGGTAGGGGGAGGTTGATGGGGGTAATGGTGGGGTGATGGGGGTAATGGGGGGGGCTGATGGGGTAATGGGGGTTGATGGGGTAATGGGGGTTGATGGGGGTAATGGGGGGGTGATGGGGTAATGGGGGTAATGGGGGGGGCTGATGGGGTAATGGGGGTTGATGGGTTTAATGGGGAGGCTGATGGGGGTAATGGGGGGTGATGGGGTAATGGGGGAAATGGGGGGGGCTGATGGGGGTAATGGGGGGCTGATGGGGGTGGGGGGGGCTGATGGGGGTAGGGGGGGCTGATGGGGGTGATGGGGGGTGATGGGGGTAATGGGGGTAATGGGGGTAGGGGGGGGCTGATGTGTGTAATGGGGGGGTGATGGGGTGATGGGGGGGGTTGATGGGGGTAATGGGGGGGTGATGGGGGTGGGGGTGTTGGTTGCCATGGTTGCTATGGCTGGTTGCTATGGCTGGTTGTTATGGCTGGTTACCATGGCTCCCATCACCATAGCAACCTCAGCATCCCTTCCTCAGGTGCTGAAGGACCTTCCACGCGTTGAAGGGCGCCCGGGGGCTTCTCTGCCCCCCCTGGACTTCGATGCCCTGAGCCAGGAGTTGGGGGCACGCGATGGGGCCCCCCCCAGCCCCGAAGATCTGCTCTCGGCTGCTCTGTACCCCAAAGTTTACGCTGAATTCCGGGACTTCACCTCCAATTTCGGCCCCGTTTCATGTCTGGGAACCCGGCTCTTCTTGGAGGGACCCACCATTGCTGAGGAGTTTGAGGTGGGCAATGGGGGTGGAAAGGTGGGGGGGCTGGGTGGGCAATGGGGGGGAAAGGGGGGGTGGCTGATGTTTATAGGTGGGAAGGGGCTGATTTGACCCCAAGGGGGTGGGGTTTATTTGGGGGCTGAGGGCTCCTGGTGGTGGGGAGGGGCTTGCAGTGGCATTGGGGGGGGGCTTCAGTCCTTATCCGCACACCTGGACGTTCACTTTGGCCTTGCACACCTTGCACACCTTGCACACCTTGCACACCTTGCACACTTTGCACGTGCAGGTGGAGCTGGAGAGGGGGAAGACGCTGCACATCAAAGCTCTGGCGCTGGGGGATCTGAACGCCGCGGGGCAGCGCGAGGTTTTCTTTGAGCTCAATGGGCAGCTGCGCTCCATCCTTGTCAAGGACACCCAGGCCTTAAAGGTAGGGGGGGATGGAGGGGGGTGGAGGGGGATGGGGCCATTTGGGGGGATGGAGAGGGGGTTGGGGGTACGTGGGGTTGGTTGGGAGGGATATAAAGGGAGACAGAGGGGGTTGGGATGTGATGGGGACCATGGAGGGGGGTTTGTGGGGACATGGGGGGCTGAAGGGACTTTAGGGTGTCCTGGATGGTCTCTAAGGGCTGCTGTAAGGAAAGGCATCATGTGGTTGGGACCACTGGGGGTCCTGGGTGATGCTGAGAAGGGGAGATTGTGGATATCCTGAGGGGGTATGGGGCTATTTGGGGGGATGGAGAGGGGTTTGGGGGCACGTGGTGTTGGTTGGGAGGGATATAAAGGGAGACAGAGGGGTTGGGATGTGATGGGGGTTCCTGTGGATGATGGGGGGGGGGTTGTGGGGACATGGGGGGGCTGTAGGGACTTTAGGGTGTCCTGGGTGATCTCTAAGGGCTGCTGTAAGGAAAGGCATCATGTGGTTGAGACCACTGGGGGTCCTGGGTGATGCTGAGAAGGGGAGGTTGTGGACATCATGAGGGGGGTCTGGGGCCATTGGGGGGATGGAGAGGGGTTTGGGAATATGTAGTGTTGGTTGGGAGGGATATAAAGGGAGACAGAGGGGGTTGGGATGTGATGGGGACCATGGAGGGGGGTTGTGGGGATATGGGGGGGCTTCAGGGTCTGTTCTGCATGGTTCAAAGGGTAATTTGCTGCCCCCCCCCAGGAGATGCACGTGCACCCCAAGGCAGACCGCTCAGCCAAGGGCCAGGTTGGAGCCCCCATGCCAGGGGAGGTGGTGGAGGTGAGGGTGAAGGAGGGGGATGCAGTGGAGAAAGGAGCCCCTCTGTGTGTATTGAGCGCCATGAAGATGGAGACGGTGGTGACGGCGCCCAGGGGGGGAACAGTCAAACGCATCCACGTGCGGCCTGGGATGAGCCTGGAGGGGGACGACCTCATTGCTGAGATAGAGTAGGGGGGGGGGCAACCACTAACCCCCCCCATAGACCCTCACACATCTCCCTCCCCTCCCCCCCCCTTCATACAGCCCCTGGCACTTTAAGAATCCCCCCCCATGTCTCTGGAGTTGATGCAGGTTTGGGGTTGCCCTCCCCCTTTACCCCCCCCCCCCAGGAGGATTAGGGCTCTTGGGTGGGGGGCTCATCTCATTTTAGGGGGTTTGTCCCATTTTTCACCCTGTTTCTGGGGTGTCCACCCCATTTTTTGTGAAGTTCATCCCCTCATTTTGGGGTAATGACCCCCCCCCCCCTTATAGGGGCGCGTCACTGTATTTTATACTGGGGGGGTGCACCCCATTTAGAGGGAGCTTTCATGGATCATTCCTCTGGGGGGGGGGCGCATCCTCACCCCAGTTCTGTGAGCATTTGACCCCCTTCTATGGGGGAAAATCCACCCATTTCAAGGTGGAGGATTCACCTCTTTTAGGGCATCTTTGCCCTAAAATTCACCCTTTGGGGGGGGGGAATCTCATCCCCGTCGCACTCTTCACTTTATTTCTTCTTGGGGGGGGGCTGCACCTAATCTAGAGATCTTTAACACATTGATAAGGGGGATGCTTCACCTTTTGGGGGGGGCTCCTAGTATACTAGTATACCCCCCCCCCCTCCAACCTTAGCTGGTAGGTGGGGGTTAGACTTAGATTCCCCCCCCCATTAATTTAACCCCTCCCTTCTTACTTTAACCCCCCCCTTCTTACTTTAAACCCTCCCCCCCCATTACTTTAACCCTGCCCTGGAAATGTGGGGAGGGGGTGTGCCCTGCCATGCTGCCTTAAAGGGGAAGCAGCGCTTTCTGGAGGGGGGGAGCCGACACCCCACCCCCCCTCAGCTGTTGCTGCCCCAGATGTTGATGCCAAACACCCTCCCTTCAAACCTCTCTGGATCTGGGGAGTGGGAGCACATCGATTTGGGGGGGGGGGGGGGGGGAAGGTTTACCATGTACAGAGTCTGTGACCAAAGGCTGGGAAAGGACTGGAATTAGGAGTGAGGGTCGTCATCCCCCCCCCCTCCTCCATGGGAACAAACCTGGAAGGCTGGAAGGGAGGGGGGAAGGAAGGGGGGGGGGCTCACCCTGTTGCCCCCACCCCGTGTGCCCTCCCCATCGGCCCCCCCAGAGCGGAGGGCAATAAAGACTGGACTAACTGCCTTGTCTTAAAGCCTTTTGGGGGGGGGGGACGATGGGGAGGGGGTTACAAAGGCTATAGGGGGTCCTCACCTTCCCCCCTTCCCCCCGTGCTGGGAGGTGTCCTATCTCGCGAGGACCCCTTAGAACGGCCGGGAGGCTCTCGATGAGCACGGAAAGCTTTATGGAGTGGGGGGCTGAGGGGTCCTTCCCCATCACACAGCACCTGCCCACTCCCCATTATAGAGCACCATAGGGGAGGGGGAAAGGGGAGGGGGCAGAGCAGGGGGCGGGGCCTGCCTGAGGGATGGGCGGGGCTTCGGCGTGGGGGCGGGGCTTGTGCTGGGCAGAGCCAATGTCCGGTGGGGGGCGTGGCCTGTTGGGGCGAAATGGGCGGAGCTTGGAGCCACAAGGGGCGTGGGCTGAGCCTCGGGGGGGCGTGGCCAAGGCTCCACGTGTCCCTATGGGGGAGGCAGCATTCGGGGCGCCATGGGGGGCTGGGGGCGGGGTTGGGGGGCGGCGGCTGCGGCCGCTTTCCGTGCCAGCTTAGCGAGGAGGGGGCTGTGGGGATGGCGCTGGCGGAGATGGGCCAGGTGGGCGTCCTGGCTGTCCGCCGTCCCCCCGCATTCCTCGCAGACGTAAAGCTTGGCTCTCCGCTCTTTGTAAGCGTAGCGTTGAGCCACGCCGTGGATCTTCTTCAGGTGGGATTCCAACGAGCAGCGCTGCGTGAAGGCTTTCTCGCATAGGCTGCACTTATAGGGACGGACACCTGCGGACGGGGGGGGTGGGTCCGATCAGCACCGCCTTTACCGCTCCCATCTCCAGCCAATTAGACTCGGCCCAGCCCGGCCCGGTTCGACCCGGCCCAGCCCACACCACCCCCCCCAGGCCCGGCCAGGTCCACCCCCACCCCGGCCCGGTTCGACCCGGACCAGCCCACACCCCCCCCCGGTCCGGCCCGGTCCACCCCCCCCCCCGGCCCGGTTCGTCTCGGTTCGACCCGGCTCACCAACCTCCCCCCCCGGCCTGGCCCACCCCCTCGGCCCGGCCCGGCTCGGCCCGGTTCGACCCGGCCCGGCCCACACCCCCCTCCAGGCTCGGCCCAGTCCCCCCCGGCCCGGCCCGGTCCACGCCCACTCCGGCCCGGTTCGGCCTGGATCGACCCGGCCCACCCCCCCCCCACTGACCCATATGGATGCGGTTCGGCCCGGTTCGACCCGGCTCACCACCCCCCACCCCGGCCTGGCCCCCCCCCCCCCCCACCGGCCTGGCCCACCCCCTTGGCCCGGCCCGATTCGGCCCGGTTCGACCCGCCCCCCCCCCCCCCCCCACTGACCCGTATGGGTGCGAACGTGGCGCTTGAGGTCGAAGGTATCGTTGAATCCCTTCCCGCAGTAGGGACACAGATGCCGTTTCACTTCGCTGTGACACTTGAGGTGCCGGTTCAGCATCCGCTGGAAGCCGAAGCTCTTCTGGCACACGGGACAAGAGAACAACTCGCCCCCCCCCGAAGAGACCCCCCCCGGGACGGGGATACCTCCGGCTATGGGCACCACCACGGGGAGGGAGGCTCCGATGGGGCCTGGGGGGATCTGGAAGCAAATAAAGGGGGGGGGGCATTGAGGGGAACCCCCAGACTTGGGGATCCCCCCCCACCCACCAAGTCATGGGGACCTCCAATCACAGGGACCCCCCCCCCCAGTCACAGGGACCGGCCCCCCCACCTCTAATCACAGGGACCCCCCCCCCAATCACAGGGACCCCCCCCCCCAATCACAGGGACCGGCCCCCCCACCCCCAATCACAAGGACCCCCCCCCCAATCACAGGGACCCCCCCCCCAATCGCAGGGACCGGCCCCCCCACCCCCAATCGCAGGGACCCTCTGTCACCAGGAACCACCAGTCATGGGCATCCCCCTCCCCCCCAATAGGGAACCCCCCCGCCCTCCAATGGTGGCTGCTGCCCTCCAACGATGAAGCCCCCCCCCAAACATAGGGACTCCTGATCAGGGAGCTCATAGAATCACCCCCTTCCCCCCTCACCATTTATGGGGTCCCTTTCCACTTATTGTGCCTTCCCCAATCACGAGGACCCCCCAATCCCCCCCATCCCCCATTCTGGGTACCATCCCTCCCCACCCCAGCCCCCATTCTGGGTACCTTCCCTTCCCCCCCACGCTTCAGACCCTCCACTTCCATACACCCCCCCCCCCCCCCTCCAGCCTTACCTTCCCTTTGGAGTGCAGGAAGGAGCCGTGTGGGGCATGGGAAGGGGTGGGGGGCAGCGGGGCCGGGCTGAAGGTCCCCCCCCGTAGTGTCATATCCAGGGGGGAAACGGGGGATGTGGGGGCTTCTGCCACTGCTGGTTCAGGATCCCTGCGTAGGGGGCAGCCCCCCAGGCAAACTGGGGGGGGGGGGAGGGGACAGGTCAGGGGGGTGGGTCCTGGACCCAACCTTAGACACAGCACCAACCCCCCCCATCAGAATTGGGACTATCCAGTGGGGAATTGAAGCAGCTCCTAAATGGAGACCCTCAATTGAACACTGCCTAAATGGGGACCCTCAATAAGCAGCCCCTAAATAGAGACCCTCAATTGAACACTGCCTAAATGGGGACCCTCAATAAGCAGCCCCTAAATGGAGACCCTCAATTGAACACTGCCTAAATGGGGACCCTCATTAAGCAGCCCCTATATGGAGATCCTCAATTGAAGGCTCCCCCCTAAATGGAGACCCTCAATTGAACACTCCCTAAATGGGACCCTCAATAAGCAGCCCCTAAATGGAGACCCTCAATTGAACACTCCCTAAATGGGACCCTCAATAAGCAGCCCCTATATGGGGACTCAATTGAACACCCCCTAAATGGGACCCTCAATAAGCAGCCCCTAAATGGAGACCCTCAATAAGCAGCCCCTAAATGGAGACCCTCAACTGAAGGCTCCCTAATGGGGACCCTCAATAAGCCCCCCCTAAACAGAGACCCTCTGAACACCCCACAAATGAGACAACCCCCCAAATAGCGAACACCCTTATGAGTCCCTATCAATGGACCCTCTACAAATGGGGACCCCCAGATGGGACCCCCGAGCAGGGACTCTCCAATTGAAGACCTCTAATCCCACCTGCCAACTGAGCCCCCCCCCACCCACATTTCCAGTCCGAGCCCCCCCCCCTCTCTCATTTCCCCCCTCCTCCACCCCGGCTGCACCGGGGTCCCCCAACTGGTTGGGCAGCTCCAGCTGTGGCGCCCCAAATTATGGGGTTCAGGAGGGTGTGGGCCCTGAGGGGGGTGGGTGGGGGGAAAGGAGCAATGCCAGCTCCTCCCCTGGGGGCCCGGCAGGGACACGGGCATCCTGCTGTCCCCCATGGTGTCCCCTTGCTCCCTAAGGGACTGATGTGCTTGAAGACCCCCCAGCCTTCCCCCATATCCCACCCCAAAGTTGTCTAATGACCCCCATGTCCCCTAATGACCCCCATGTCCCCTAATGACCCCCATGTCCCCTAATGACCCCCCATGTCCCCTTCCTTGTGCCACATATCCCATCTCACTCACCATCCCATGTCTCCCCTTCTTGTTCACCCCCCCCCTCAGCCTTCCACCTCCGTGTCCTGTTATCACTAACCTTAACCCTAACTCTAACCCTAACCCTAACCCCCATCCTATTACCTGGGTACCCCATTTCCCCCCCCCCCCCCACCTCCCAGGACTCCATGTTCCCCTTCAGGTTTGTGCCCCCCCCCCCCCCCCCATGTACTCATGTGTCCCCCCCTCGGGGCAGGGATGGGTAGGGGTGGGTGGTGACCGCGTGGCTTCAGCCCCACCTGGGAGGGGTTGTGCCCTGGGCCTGTCATTAGGGGGTTAATCACCACCCAACGCTTGTTTTGGTGTTTGGATGGGGGGGGGGGGGGGGGGACGGTGGTGGTAGGGACAGGGATTAAACAGGGGCCCCCAAAAACTCAGTCCCCTCTGGGTCTCACTCCCCCCATTACCTGAGTGCCATCCCCATCACCTGGATCCCTCCCAAACCCTGTGTCCCCCCACATCATATTGGTGCCCCCTCCCCATCACCTGGGTGCCCCCCCTACATCACCTGGGTGCCCTCCACCTTCCCCCTCCCCACCTCCCCCCCTCCCCCCCCTCCCACATCACATCAGTGCCTCCCCCCACATCACATTGGTGCCCCCCCCACATCACCTGGATGCCCCCCCCACATCACCTGGGTGCCCTCCACCTTCCCCCTCCCCACCTCCCCCACATCACATTAGTGCCCCCCCCATCACATTGGTGCCCCCCTCCCACCTCACCTGGGTGCCCCCACCTCCCCCCTTCCCCCCCCCCCCCCCCCAGGCCTTTCCCCACGTACTGGGGACGTAGATCTCGGCTCTCTGCTCATCGGGCAGCTCGCTCCAGTTGCGTTTGGCCGTGGCTATGCATGGTTTCTTCACCAGGAAGGCACGTGGCATGGTGGGCAATGCCCCCCCAGTTGATCCCAATGGTGGGTAATGGACCCCCAATTGATCCCAGTGGTGGCCAATGGACCCCCAATTGATCCCAATGGATCCCAATGGATCCCCAAGGTCTCAGCTGGAGCCCAGATCCTGGCTTCGTTCTTAATCCCAACTCCTCGTGCAGCTTCAGCCCTGGAACCCCCGGCCTTCCAGTCTGCTTCAGTGGTAGATCCTGAATCTTCAGTCAGTTCCAGTGATAGATCCCAAATCCTGGCTCAGTTTTGGCACCGGATCTCAGATTTCCATTTGGTTTTGGCTCTGGATCACAAGGATTTGGTCAATTTCAGCACCAGGTTCCAGATCCTCAATCTGTTTTGGTGGTAGATCCCCAATCCTCGGTGGCTTTCAGCTCCAGATCCCAGATCCTTGGTCAATTTCACCTCCAGATCCCAGATCCTTGGTCAATTTCAGCTCCAGATCCAGGATCCTTGTTCAATTTCAGCTTCAGATCCCAGATTCTTGGTGGCTTTCAGCTCTAGATCCAGGATCCTTGATGACTTTCAGCTCCAGATCCCGGATCCCCGCTGTGTTTTGGCAGCGTTTCCTCACCCCTCTCTCCCTTTTGATCCCAGATTCCAACTATTTCAGCTCCAGATCCCGGATCCTTGTTCAATTCCAGCTCTAGATCCCAGATCCTTGATGACTTTCAGCCCCAGATCCCAGATCCTTGGTCAGTTTCAAACCCAGATCCCAGATCCTTAGTCAATTTCAGCTCCAGATCCCGGATCCTTGTTCAATTTCAGCTCCAGGTTCCGGATCTTTGGTGACTTTCAGCCCCAGATCCCGGATCCTCGATGGGTTCCAGCTCCGGTTCCCGCAGCCTCCAGCCCCTCGTTGGTATCACTGAGCAACGAGGCTCAGAGCATCACCTGCCTTGTGTTGCTGCTCGGGTTCCTCTTATTGACATCGGCTGCTTTTCACCCTTCCCAGCCGTGTTGCTGTGCATCACCGGGTGTCCCGTACCGGCTGCTCAGTGCCGGCTCTTCACCGCTTGTCCCGCCCCGGGAGGGTGTCACAGCGACCGGAGGGACCGGTTGAACCGGGGTAGAGTTTGGAGCCGGTCGGGCGGGCGCCACGTTGGGAAATAACGGGGAGCCCCCGCCCCGGCCCTGGGGATGCGGTGGGGAATTGGGGACATGGGGTGGGGGGGGATATGGGAGTAGTGTGAGGGTATGGGGAGACGTGGAGGGATACGGGGAGATGTGGGGACGTGTGATATAAAGGGACAGAGGGGGCAAAGGGGGGACACGGCGACAGCATGGAGGACTTTGGGGACGTGATGGTGTGGGGGGGACACTGGGGGGGATATGGGTGCGGGGACACGGACAGGGGATTGAGGGGCAGCGGTGGGGTGGATGGAAGCACACGGAGTGATGGGGGGGGGCTCAAAGGGGAGATATAGGGGCACAGATGGAGCGGGGCTAAGGGGATCTGACGGGATATATGGCTGCACGGGCTGCACCGAACCGGGGCGGTGTCACCCTGGGGGATGACGGAGGGGGGGGACGGGGACGCGGGGGAACCGGCCCGGCCAGCCCTGAGTCACCGCGCCGCACCCCGGGGACAGGGACGAGCCACCCCCAGCGCCGGCTGTCACCCCCAGACCCCACGGCAGAGTCATATATACACACATACACACATACACACATACACACATACACACATACACACATACACACATACACACACACACACATACACACATACACACATACACACATACACACACACACACACACACACATACACACATACACACATACACACACACACACAGCTGGGGGGTCGCTGAGGGGATACAGGGGGTCTGAGAGGGGCTATAAGGGGGCTATAAAGGGGATATGGGGGGTTTATAGGGACAAACGGGGGCTGGGGGGTCGCTGAGGGGCTACAGGGGGGGGGTCTGTGAGGGGCTATAAGGGGGTTCCGATAGTATATGGGGGCTTTATAGGGACAAACGGGGGCTGGGAGGTCGCTGAGGGGACACAGGGGGTCTATGAGGGGCTATAAAGGGGATATGGGGGCTCTATAGGGACAAACGGGGGCTGGGAGGTCGCTGAGGGGCTACAGGGGGGTGTCTGTGAGGGGCTATAAGAAGGTTCCGATAGTATATGGGGACTTTATAGGAACAAACAGGGGCTGGGAGGTCGCTGAGGGGCTACAGGGGGTCTGTGAGGGGCTATAAGGGGGCTGTAAGGGGCTATGGGGTCTCTATAGGAGCCTACATAGGGAGCTGTATAGGTTCCATAGGAGCTCTGCGGGCTCTATGGCGCTGCAGAGACTCTATGAGGGACACGGGGAATGCACGGTGGGGCTGAAGGGGGCTCTGTAGGGACTATAGGGCGGATATAGGGAGGCTGCGAAGGGCTGTACCGGCCCTATAGGAGCCATAGGGCACCGAGGGGGCGGGGCTATGAAGAGGGCGGGGTAATCACTTCCGGTGCGGCCCGCAGCGCCATGTTGGAGCCTTGGGGGCGGCTGTTGGCGGCCCTCAGCCCACAAGCCTCTTCCGCTCCCCCGGAGCTTCGTGCCGCTCCCTGCACCGTTCCCCCCCCTCCGCCCCACGCCACCAGGTCAGGCCTCTCCGGTTTCCACTCCCCCCTTCCAGCCATTATCCCCAATGGGTCCGTCCCATAACCCGCTCCCCCAGAGGGAACGCGTGCTCTGCGGAAATGGGTCCCCCTGGAAAACGCGATCCGCTTCACTAGCGTTCCGCCCTCGCTTTGGTTCCTACGGCTTACGGAACTGGAGGAGGGCGACCCCGGGGAGGGGGGGGGGGGGGTGTCCTCAGAGGGGTGGGGACGTGTCAGCTGTGTCTCCACGGAGGGCTGTGTCCCCCCCCCCCTACAGGTGGAGCTGCTGCTGCTGCAGCTCGAGCCCCCCGTGAAGCATGCGGGGGTCCCGGGGGGTCCCGGCGGTATACGAGGCTCTACTGGAGCTGCTGACTCTGCCCCACAACCCTCCGGGTCACCCCCGGGCTCTGCTCCTTCTGGCCACCGTCACCGTCCTATTGGCCACCAGCACGGGGGGGTCCGTGGGGGTCGTTGCCCCCTTTGTGACCCTCCTGCTGCAGGAAGCCGAGGGGGTGAAGCAGGGGGGGGGCCCCGGCGGCAGCAGCTGAGTGTCTGCGGGAGCTGCTGAGGGGCCGGGGGACCCCCCCAGGATGTTGCCTTGTGGGGCTCGGAGGGCCCTGCTGGGTCGCTTGGCTGTAGCCTCTGCCATTCAGCCCCTGGTGCTGCTGCTGGTGGAAGGTGAGAAGCTTTGGGGGGGGGGTGGGATGAATCTTATGGGGGGGGGGGGGGGCTCTGCATTGGTAATGGGGAGGGTCTGGAGGCTGAATTTGAGTGATGGGATCCCAGTGTTGGTAATGGAAAGGATCCATAGGAATCCCATTATGGGGGGGAGGGTGGAGGGCATCCTTTAGTGGGATTAGAGATGAATCGTAGGGGGAATCTATGCGGGGGGGGGTGTGGGGGGGTCTGCATTGGTAATGGGGAGGGTCTGGGGGCTGAATTTGGGTGATGGGACTCCAGGGATCCTCACGTTGGTAATGGAAAGGATCCATGGTGTGACAACCCGTCTTTGTTTTCTGTCTCAAAACTCGCTTCCTGAGGTGTTTTCTAGTGATAAGACTCTCACTGATTTATGGAGGAGGCAAGTGGTGGGTGCTACCGTGTGACAATCAGCATCACCCTGTAGGCATCTGATAGCACCTTCCTTCAGACCTGTTTGCTTCCAGAAGAGAGTGCTCAGGAATGTTTACGGGCGGAAGATCTGGCCTGGGACTAAATAGCTCCAGTTTGGTATGGGAAAATTGGGGAATGCTGCCATCGTGTCCTATGAAAAACAGGATGCAGATGGGCATCCCTGCTCCCTCTTATCTGCTGGCAAGGCCTGGAAGACTGGAACAAAGAAGTTTCTGCTGAGATCCCAAAGCCAGAATTTTCTACTCCAAGGAGAGCTGACTCGACTACTTTGGATTTGAGCTGTCACTCAAAAGAGAGAGCTGACTCGACCACTTTGGACTTATAAATAAGTTGGTGCTACCATTGGAAATTAGTCGACCTCATCATCATGATCACTGTCATCATCAGTGAAACAACAATGCCTGACGACCCACCACTAATGAACATCAATGACTGAACTACAAACCTCGCTGGATCCGTGGTGGCAACTATCTCCCTCTTGCTTCCCACAAAGACTCCTTGCTTATATTTCCTACCTTTCCTATCGCCTACCTTCCCTTCCCCAACTCCCTAAAAACGGCTAGGACTTTAATAAACTGGCTGGACCAACATTTGAACCGTTGCTTCTTAATCTCACGCCGGGTATACAGATATCAAAGAACCTTGCCTCCCTCCTACAAATTGGAGTGAGACATTTGATTGGCGTAGTCAGCAGGATGCCTGCCATGAGAGTGTTGTCCTTCCAGAACTAGTCTGAAACTTTTCTGTGTGCACCTCCTGGAGTTGCAAGTGTTGGAAATATCCTCAATAATTTTTGGTCAGGACGGTATCTCTGATAAAAGCAGTTTTTATTCGCGATTGCAATGGCGGGCGCCCTGATGGCAGAAGCGCCCCTATGAACATGATGTTACAGTTTTGATACCTTTTCTCCCATATGTTTTCCCCTCCCCTCTCCCCTTTGGTTGGGTATTACAGGTTACAATTTTACCCGAGGTTTGCATTTGTTAATTACATTCTGAAATGTGTTAGTTCACTTGCTATCTTGTCAGTCGCCGTCCTGCTGTTTCTGTTTCCAAGATGTCTCGGTACTCTTATCGTATTGATATGTTGATTCCCTTCAAAGCTTCTTCTATTCTGTCCCAGACGCCTTTGTTAAACAAAGAGCCGGGGGGGTGGTGGTTCCAGACCTTCCCGATATCTCTTCAGGCACATCCTTATGTATGTCACGACTTGTATTTTTGTACAACAAAACATTAATACATACATTGTTGCTAGTTTATACAGGCATATTGTTAATTATTTTAACTTCTCCTCTTTGGATCCTTTATTACTCAGGACTTATTTGTCCGGCACCAAAAACCAGTAGTTCTATTTCAGACAGCTGGACAGACAGGAGCTGCAGTCTTTGTACCTGTGACTTCTACCTAATAACTACAAATTGCTTCACTTATATAATGAGACATTGAAATAAAATATTTTTATCTTATTCTAAATGCATAAACAACATTTGATTCCCACAAAGCTGCGCCAGGGGAGATTCAGGCTGGACATCAGGAAATATTACTTTTCGGAAAGGCTGGTGAGGCACTGGAATGCACTGCCCAGGGAGGTGGTGGAGTCACTGACCATGGGAGTGCTCAAGAAACGTTTGGATGTGGTGCTGAGGGACATGATTTAGCTGGGAAGTATTGGTAAGGGTTGGACTGGATGATCTCCTGGGTGTTTTCCAACCTTGATAACTCTGTGATTCTGTGAAATGTTGATGAGTGGTCATTGCATCTCAGCTGTGGGTCTGGGCTCAGCCCGTGCAGCAGCACCTCGGGGCTGGGGCCGAGCCCGGTGCCGGGGCTGTGCTGCCTGCAGGAGGCTGCGGGGCTGTGGGGCTGGGGCAGCCGCTGTGGGTGCAGCACATGGGCATGGGGGAGGGCCGGCAGCAGGGAGGGCGATGGGTCCGAGCCCAAATCGTGTTGGTCACAGCACAGGGGCTGCAGGGGATGGCAGATGTGATCCTGCGGGGTTAGGAAAGAGCACAGCAGAGCAGTCAGTGAGGAGCACAAGGCAGTGAAGCAGGAGCCGTTGATTGCCTGCACTGATGATGTTCTGCAGCCACCTCCATTGAGATGTGCGTCCTGAGTGCGGATGGAAAGTGAAGGGAAAGGAGGAGCGGGGGATGGAGGGGCAGGAAGCGCTTGGTGCCGGCGGGAGCAGTTCCGGGCCATGGCGGCATGGCGGCACCGGGAAGGTGATCGGAGCTGAAGGAAGGTGTGTAACATGTCCTTGCTCTGGCTGTCAGTGAGCGGGACGAGTCGGGGCTGCAGTTCTGTGCTGGTGTTTGTTGCTGGGACCGGCTGCCTGAGCAGAATGGGGGCAGCGAGAGGGAGGTTGGACAAGCGGCAGCATCAGGAGCACGGCCCGGTTCTGCTGTGCTGATGGTGCTGTACGGCTGTGGGTCCCCACTGAGGGTCGGTGAGACAGCGTGGCCCCATGTGTGGACGTGGGATGTAATGAGAGTGAGTGGATGCAAATGGAGTCGGAGGTGTTACAAGGAGAGGCTCTGGATTGGAACAGGGAGAGCAGAGCTGGTGTGTCCCAGCAGGCAGGCGTAGTCAGGTGCCCTTTGGAGCCTGCTGTTGTTGGCGCTGAGCTCAGGAGCCCCATCAGATCAGCGTGGTGCTGCGTGCTGCGTATGGCAGCGCCAAGAGATTCCCTTGTGGGAGAAGGGGGAGGATGAAGGAGGCCGAGGGCCCTTTGCTCAGGGCCAGCTCCTCTGTGGCCTCTTGCTGACCGGAGAGAAGGGCTGCCCGCTGGGCACAGGCAGTGCCTTCTGGCTCCCGTGCCGTGCCCTGTCCTCCAGCCCCCTCCTCATGCCATGTGGAACGCCAGTGCCAGCAGTGCCAGCAGTGCGGCCGCCATGTTAGAACCCTGGCCACAGCCGTTACCTTGGTCACCGTTGCCCAACGCAACGCACTCGCCTCTTAGATCTCCGGCCGATAACAGCCATGTACGGGCCAAAGAGAGCGAGGCTGGAGGAAACCCACCATTTAGCTGGGGAGATGGTTCCGGGGACCGCGGGGTCGAAGAGGAGGAGGAGGGGGCCCATTGCCAGCACCATCAGGCAGCAGACAGGCAAGGGAGCCCATTGCCATCGCGCCTGGGCCAGGTGCGTGACCACCTCCGTGGAGCCCATGGAGGTGGATCCACCTCCAGATGAACCCATGGAGGTGGATCCACCTGAGGATGAGCCCATGGAGGTGGATCCACCGGAGGACGAGCCCATGGAGGTGGATCCGCCCGATGCACAGCTGGCCTGGCACCACACCACCGTGCCAGGCCCTGCAGCAGTACCACCTCAGCTGCAGCATCGCTGGTCCAGGCGCTGGGCTCCGTACCGTCTGCGCGGCCCCCGCCCCCAGCATTAGCCGGGTGGCTTCCTTTAACATCAGCTCCTCCTTTGAGACCTTGCGGGCCCCCGGTTCCATCTGAACCCTGTTTCTATTGTTGTTTTTATTGTTGTTTTTATTGTTAGATTTAGTTCGTTAGGATTAGGTGTTAGGATTAGGTTCTTGTTCATGTTTTTTAATTAGGAGTAGGTTACTGTTCATGTTTTATTGTTAGGTGTAGGTTTCTGTTCCTGTTTTAGAGTTAGGCGTAGGTTAGTGTTCGTACTTAGAGTTAGGTGGGTTCCTACCAGCAGCTGGCAGCAAAGAGCGCTCACTCGGTAAGCACACGTCTGCTTTCTCACCCAATGCCATGAGTGCTGCTCCATGAGTGCAGAGGTCTGTGACATCTCCGAGGGATGGGATTTGCATCTTGTGACTTTTCTGTTGCAGATTGTCGAGGAGCAGAGCGTGAGTGGCTGTGAAATGCAATTGGGAAATGCTTCATGGAAACAGTCCGGAGCTGTGTCTGGAGCTTCCTGCGTGGCCATTGTAAGGTAGGTGTGCCTTACTGTAAGCGTGCTCTGAAGCAGTGTCGGTTAAGCACAGCACACTCCTCTGTCTTCAACAGATCAGCTTTCTGCACTCTTTATTTCCGTGGCTGGCGTTGTAGAGCACAGCAGCAGCAAGACAGGAAACACGTCCATAACCAGGTACGTGAACATGGGAACCTTTAATTCTGTGAATAATACTGGTATTAATAGTAATGAGGCAGTGGTCACGCATGTGTGATGGAGCTCAGGGATAGGTTTATTCTTGTCTGTTAAGCTCTTCCCTTGTTTGACGTCCACCCGTCCTCTCTTGCTTCTCTTCCCCCCACCTGCAAGTGCAGCAGTACTGAAGGCTGAGGGCTCTTTT
The DNA here is from genome assembly GCF_054131305.1 of Coturnix japonica. NCBI lineage: Eukaryota > Metazoa > Chordata > Aves > Galliformes > Phasianidae > Coturnix > Coturnix japonica. The sequence continues at coordinate 12,192,736 of NC_140682.1, read as the reverse complement.
CCTAGGCAGGCGGGCAAAGGCAACTGAAATGCAAGTTTGCTGTCCCTCTTTGTTCTCGGGTCAGTAGGCCCTGGATATCTTCCCAGCACCTCTCTAAGTCAGCCTGGAAATGTTTGCTCGCAGGAAGTAACCCCATTGCAGTGCCTGAGACTAATGATGCCTTTTTCCCCCCTTACAGCACGCAGCCTCTGTGAGAGCAGTGGAGCAGCAGCTGTCTGCGCTATGGCTGCTGAACTGCATTTCTCACTACCTGAGATCCCTGAGCCCACGATATTGGAGAACATGCTGCGCTACAGACTCTTGTTTGGAGCCCTTTTCCAGCTCCTGTGTGTGCTGGCCATCATCCTGCCAGCTTCCAAGTCCCCAAAGGCAGTAAGTAGCGCTGTGTGAGATTGATAGGAATGCTCAGGCAGTCGGCTGGGAGGGAACTGTCTGTAGCTGTTGCCTACGGCAGTGTGCCCCGGCACTGCTGAGAGCGCCGCACTTGGTTCTGTCCTTCCTTCCGCACGCCAGCAGCCTTGAGCTGCCAGCTCATCCTATCCTGCAGCTGCTGCTGCGCCCTATGAGCTGCCAGGCAGAGGGTCCACCCTCCCCGCACGGACCACGTTGCTAGAGAGGACTTTAGGCTCTGGTTTGCATGGGATTTTTGGGAACTAGACAGATGTGGAGTTTCTAATGTGCCCTGAGGTCAGGAAGGCGATTTCCAGTGCTGGCCCCCAAAGCTGCTCGGTCAGGTGACTTGAGCTCCCAAAGCAGCTGTCAGCCAGTTGTTAGAAAGTTCCCTGACTGTTTCCCAATTGCTTCTTGCAGGACTCAGAGGGTTTTGAGTCTAAGACGTGGGAGATGGTGAAGAAACCCAAGGCAAGTGCTGCTCAGCTGAGAAGCAAGAAGGAAAGCAAAAAGAAACAATAAGGGCTTGAGCAGGAAGGCACAAAGGACAGCAGAATCACCTGGAATGCTTCCTCAGAGGTGCACCAAAGGACACACACTGCGTGGTCTGGTTTTCAGGCCTGGCCGTGCTTTCCCTTTCATGGACTGCGGAGAGGAACTATGAAAGCTTTGTCTTTAGTAATTACCAGTATCCCAACTATTTGATTTCATATTGAAATGTATTTTTGATGCATTTCCCTCCTGGAAATGGAGCTGCTTGTCCCACGTTTCCGTGTTGGTGTTCCCAACTGGTGGCCTTTCAGCCCATCTGGAACTGCTGGCGATGAACTGTGAGCATCCCTTGTTCTTGGATGTTCACAGGGCTTGGTTTTAATATTAAACTCTTAAACTTCCACAGCAAATAATAACATCCGTGGCAACAAAGAAGATACACCAGTCATGAAAACGAATGCATTTAGACATATAAGCCATACTTTCTCATTGCCTAACCGTACCATTCTGTGCTAGAAATACGATGTTCTGCTGCAGAGTATAATTTGGAGAGACCAAAAGGAGCTAAAACCTGCTCCACTCTGTAATTTGACCATCCGCTGATATTTGTTTCTTATCTCCCTTGCTTTCTAGTTGCTCACTCTTTAGACACACGCAAATCACATTGTCAAGGATTACAAAAACACTGTCAGCCAAAAAAATTATGCTGGCAGAATCTTAATGTTAGAAATGTGTCTAAGTTGGTTGCAAAGAAGAAAGAGAAGACCAACATAGTAACCAAATACTACCTGATACATAAGGCTTCTCTCACACATCCTGAAAGCAGAACCACCAGCCTTAATGAACTCTGCTCTTCAGACAATGACTGAAATGCAAGTATTACCTGTAGCAGCCTGGATCTGGCAATAGTAAAAGAATCTTTTACCTCCAGCTCCTTAGCACCAAAGGACCGCAGATACTGCTGGGGCAGAATTTCATTGAAGCCTTCAAAAGAAGCTTGTGTCTGTTCCTCAGCGCCTCAGGAAAGTCTCCATTCTGCTACCAGCCTGGAAAAGACACAGAAGGATCATTTAAAACGGGCTACGCTAACCCAAGTTCATCTTTGTTAGTTTGTTTTGAAATGAACCGTAAGCTGTGTTAAGAAAAATGGCGGAAAGTTCTGGGGATAGAGCACTGTGTAACTGTATTCTAATTGTATTCCTAACCTTCACCCTGCGCAAACAACTTTAAGTTAAAACCCTATGTTTCCAACCACTCAACTATGGAAAGAATATTAGGATCCAACAGGAGGCAGCATCTACTCACTGTTGATATTAATGAGAGCACAGGAGTCCCTTGCTACCCGGAGGAAGAAAAAAATGCAGAGCTGTGTTCATCTAATATGTTCCATATTTGTTTCTGTTAATCAGGAAACTTTGCTCTGTGGTAGAAACTCCACTCTCCATTAAGAAAAGGGAGAAAAGCAGGCAGGAGACCCAAAGAACCTAAACCCAGGGAGAAGCAGATATTATGCTGAATTCAAGCCTAACCTGTCAGGAGAACTGGAATCAAAAGCAGAGATGAAACTCTGGGGAACGCAACACAGGACACAGAGTGTGACAAAAGAACATTGCTTAAGCTGCAATCTGAGCCCTCCCCGGCTTCCTCAAAACCAGAAGAGAACGATCTTCTGCAGGTACTCCCTCCTCTCTATCCCAATGAGTATTTTGCACAACTGCCAATGCCAATACGTTCCTTCTGCAAATGTCGCCGTTTCTGTGAAACCTTTCCAGATGACTCGTGACTAAAGCAATTTCTACTCCCTCATTCCTCAAACCCTTCCCACACAAAAGCCTTCATAGATCAGATGGTAAGAAAGAGGGAATTCTACGGCCACAGCAATAAAGCGCGCAGAAAGCCCATCTGTTGCAGACAGAGGAGTGAGCCGTGCTTAACCAACACTGCTTCAGCGCACGCTTACAGTAAAGCACACCTACCTTGCGCTGGCCACGCACGAAGCTCGTGATGCAGCTCCAGACTGCTCTCCTGAGGCCCAGCTTCATTTCACGGCCACTCACGCTCTGCTGCTGGACATTCTGCAACGGAAAAGCCACCGGATGCAAATCCCATCCCTCGCAGATGGCATCAGACCTCTGCTCTCATGGCAGTCACCACCGCCCTGCCCTGGGCAGCGCTTCCACTGCCCTTGCTCCTGCCACAAGACACCAACGTCTGCTTCTAACGCGGCTCCACCATGGGATCCTGTATGCAATAGAAAAACACACGGAGGCTGCCAGCCACTGCAACACGCGCGCTGTGAAACCCCTGGCACTGCTGAGTCCCAAGAGCAGATGAGAGAAGCGTTTGCCTGCCATGGACGGGCTGCAGCGGGATTGAATCCTGCCTTCGAATCGGGACACCCCCAGGGAGAGCCTCCCTGGGGACCCAAAGACTTAAATGGAGGCAAGGTAACACTTTGCTATAGAAAGGGAAAGGGGAACTTCACAGAAACCAAGACAAAGGGTAACTGCAGATAGTTTACATTTAAAAGTGCAGGGATAGGGGGAATTACAGACACTTAGTCAAAATAAAACCAGAGAAGAGGGCACTAAAGATAAGAAGAAATGGTCTGGAGACCTCTGACAAGAAGAAGGATTAGATACCCCCGGGCAAGATGATGCTGACATGGGAGAACGATACCAGCAGATAACACCAAGAAGAAAACAGAAGAAGAATTTCACCCCAAAACAACGGCAAGGGTCGCGGGGAATGGGGTCATAGGGAATGTAATGAATATGTAATCAAACTGAGGAGGAGACTATTGATTATGTATTAGCTTGACCTATATCTGTAACACACTTTTCTCCTTACGCTGTGCAGGTTTGGAGGAGCTATCCCCCTTGCACCCGGCGCTGCACAACGCTGGAATAAACATACCTGCTTTATAACCCATCTCTGGATTATAGAGTTTGATTCCGCAAGTCATTCCTTTACCTTCCCCTTCCCTTCCTTCCTTCCTTGCCCTCGTCCCCTTCCCTTCACCACCTCCCTGTGTCCATTCCAGCGTCTGGCCACCCGTTCTGAGCAGTAATACCTCGTAGTGTCCAGCCTGAATCTCCCCTGTCGCAGCTTGAAGCCATTCCCTCTGGTCCTATCATTAATGACACGAGAGAAGAGGCCGAGCCCCAGCTCACTACAGCCTCCCTTCAGGAAGTTAGAGAGAGCAATGAGGTCTCCCCTGAGCCTCCTCTTCTCCAGGCTGAACAATCCCAGCTCCCTCAGCCTCAACTCATACGGCCTGTGCTCCAGACCCCTCACCAGCTTTGTTGCCCTCCTCTGAACACGTTCCAGGGCCTCCATGTCTTCTTTGCAGTGAGGGGCCCAAAACTGAACACAGCACCCGAGCTGCGGCCTCATCAGTGCTGAGAACAGGGGGACAATCACCTCTCTGCTCCTGCTGGCAACACTGTTTCTGATGCAGGCCAGGATGCAGTTGGCCTTCTTAATATACAGCAAAGGAATCTCCTGAAAAGGAAACCAGAATATCTGGCAACGTGAAACAAAGTTCTGATTCATAAAAGACTGGCAGCAAGGCCTGAATCTCTTGTGTAATCTGCTCTTGATTTATCCCATTAGCACTAGGTGGAAAGCAGAAGCTTCCTGTCCAATGCCTTTAAAAAAGCCTTTAAGAGATTACTCCTCCTTGTCTGTTTAAAATAAACTTAGGTAATACAAAAGGTTGGAAAATTTTTGGACAGCTCCCCAGGGCTGGGGTTTGGAAGGTCGTATTGACGAGAGTCAATCAAGCTCCGGCTGCAGGCGTATATGTGTGGGAATACAAGAAAAGCTGTTCAGAGTAGCAGCTGTGGAGCAAGATAAACAGCATGAGAACCAAGTACTCCTCAGCAAGGTAAAGAAGAGTCTCACAGCTCTGATTGGATATGTGCCTGCATGGACAGTTGAAAAGTGTTTTGTAGAATGCTTTGTTGACATGTAAAGGTGTTTGGGAAAGTTGTAAGGGCGGATGGGAAAGTTAGAAAATAACAACTTGTGAAGGTATATAAGGGATGTGAGAACTTGTAATAAACGATTTGGATCGTTCACATCTGAGTCCATGTCTCAAACACTGCATATATGTGTGTGCCAGTTCTTTAACACAGTAGAAATCACAACTTGCTGCACGATCAAAATTCTGCATGTGCTACTCCTGAACCCCAATGACTTCCAACGGTGTTAAATTACCCCTTGATCTCAAAGCTGAACAAAACAACAAAATGCCACACCAATAGTGAATACATAAAAACAAACAACTCCTTGGGCCTCAAGGGGAGGCTGATGCACAGGCCACGGCTGCCAGCGTGCAGCTGGGCTTCCCAGGGCAAACAGCAGCACACGGTGCATCAGAAGCTGAAAGAACCCTCAGGGAAGAGAGGCCAACTCAAGGGGCTGAGCACGGGACACCCTTCTTCCTGCCGGGCTGCTTCCCCTCCTCTGGTTTCTTACTGTCAGTCCTCAGAGAGCAAGGAGATGCTCACAGCCTGTCACCAGCACTTACGGGTTGGCTGAAAGGCCACAGGTTGGGAAGACCAACAAGGAAATGGGGGAAAACCTGCACTGCACCATGTCAAGGGAGAGACGTGAAGCCGACCGCTTCATCGCCCTGCGATTGCCAGCCCGAGCGAGGGACGTTCTGACCAGCTACTGAAAGAGGCAGCACCAGGTTTAGAAAGTTCGCTTCAATTTTATTGCGTGCAAGATTTGGCTTCTATTTATTGCCCCGCCCACACCCCAAAATGAAACCCCAGTGCCCAGGATTTCCGCTTAGCAATCAGTCACTCAGCCTCCAGTCAGACCCAAGGAGAAGCCAAACCCCGGGGCTACGTCACCTCCTCCCTCTCCAGTCCCAGCCAGCCCTATTTCAACCTAACCCTACACCAGGCCTGGACCTCAAGAGACACACCCTGAAGGAACGCAGCGTCTCCAGCTCTTGCCATACACCAAGTCCTGCCTATGTGAAGCCCTCTTTGCTTCTAACGCAGCACAAGTCCTTCCTGTCCAGTTCACTTCCATCATCTCCACCGTCCATGACAGGGAAAGCACGGCTGTGCCGGTAAACTGGACTGTTGAGTCAGCAGCTTTTGGTGTCACCTCCGAGGAAGCGTTGCAGGTGGTTCTGCTGTCCTTTGTAGCTTCTTGCTCAAGCCCTCATCGTTGCTTTCTGCTTTCCTTCTCGGCTTTCTTCCTCAGCTGAGTAGCGCTTGCCTTGCCTCAGCAAGCTTGCTGCAAGAGGGAAAAAAGAGGCACTATTTCACTCACGCACGCTGCCAGCACAGGCTGACTTAGAGAGCTGCTCGCAAGATATCCCTGGGCTACGGACCCAAGAACAAGGAAGGACACAAAACTCACATCTGCATTGTCTGTTACCGCATGCCAAGGAAGAGTCCTCACACTTGAGCACTGCCCCACTTGCAGCTGAGGGGAGGAGGAGCTGGAAAGGACAGGTGGACAGAAAAGAAGGGAAAAGCTGAAGAGGCGAGAATCAACTTCTCCCCGAGGCAGATCACACCTTCGTGGCCAATCTTTTAGGGATGCTCACCATTCCTAATCCTAGCGTTAGCAAGATGAAAATTCACCACCTACCTTTTCACGCTCCTCGCGTACGCACTGAGGGCCGTGCCATGGCTGTGCTGCACAACACCAGCGACTGAAAGAAAGCACGCAGAGAGCGGATCTGTTGCAGACAGTGCCAGGAGCTGTGCTTGAACAACGCTTACGGTAAGGCACGCCTACCTTGCCATGGCCACACTTTGGGAGCTCTGGGACACAGCCACGTGTTGCTCTCCTGAGTCCCAGCTCCATTTCTCAGCCACTCACGCTCTGCTCCTCCATGTTCTGCAAAGGAAAAGTCCCAAGAGGGAAATTCAGTTCATCGCAGATGTCATCAAACCTCTGCTCTCAGGGCAGTCGCATTCATTGCTCGGGGTGAGCAACCAGCTGCGTGCTTACCCAAGGAGCAGTGGTTACTTTGACTTGAGCGTAGCAGCCAATGCCTGACTGTAAGTACGAACACTAACCTATGCCTAACTCTAAAATAACAACAAAAACCTATACCTAACCCTAAAGAACATACAGGAACCTATCCCTAACGCTAAAACTAAACTGAACACTAACACTAACCTAACGCTACCATCAACAACAAAGAACAGAACAAGCACCTAACTCCAACAGGGGGAAGAAGGAACTGGGGGCCCACAGAACCGGAGGAGCAACAAGGTGGAGGAGAAGAAGATGTTAAATAATGCCACCCAGCTAACGCTGGGGGCAGAGGCCGCGCAGCAGGAAAGGAGCCAAGTGCCTGGACCAGTGATGGTGAAGCTGTGACCATGCCAACGCGGGGCCTGGCACGGTGGTGTGGTGCCAGGCCAGCTATGCCGCGGGCAGATCCACATCCATGGGCTCCTCTGGAGGGGGATCCACCTCCATCGGTTCCTCCGGAGGGGGATCCACATCCATGGGCTCCTCTGGAGGGGGATCCACCTCCATCGGTTCCTCAGGAGGGGGATCCACCTCCATCGGTTCCTCTGGAGGGGGATCCACCTCCACAGGCTCCACATGGGTGGTGGTCACGGGGCTGGTCCAGGCATCATGGAAAATGGCTCTCTTATCCCTCCTCTGCCTGGTGGTCATGGCGGGCCCTCTCCTCCTTCTCACTCCTAGGGCCCCCAGCTCCATCCTCCCGCCTGAAACAGGGAAAACTTCTACCCTAGCCCTCTTAGCTGCTGACATGGCTGTTATCTGCCACAGCTGTCAGAGGCGAGTGTGTTGCGCGCGGCAGCGGTGACCAAGGTGACATGGAGAGGGTTCTAAAATGGCGGCCGCACTGCTGGCACTGGCGTTCCACATAGGATGAGGAGGGGGCTGGAGGTCAGGGCACGACATGGGAGCTCCAAGGTACTCCCTGTGCCCAGCGGGCAGCCCTTCTCTCTGGCCAGCAAGAGGTCACAGAAGAGCCAGCCCCAAGTAAAGGGCCCACGGCCTCCTTCACTCTCCTTCACTCCTCTCCTTCACCCTCCTTCACCCTCCCCCTTCTTCCACAAGGGAATCTTTTTGGGCTGCCATACTGTCGTGGTTTTGTATTTTTTTCTATTGGTATTCACAGTATCACAGTATCACAGTCTTGTGCGGGTTGGAAGGGACCTTAGAGATCATCGAGTCCAGCCCCCGGGACCCAAAATTAACGTCTTGTTCTGTGTCTTTCCTCTCGCTTTCCTTCCTACCCCTTCCCTTCCTTCCTCACTCTCGTCCCCCTCCCCTCCCTTCCCTTTGCTTTCTGGCCACCCTCGCTATCCAGCTCTGCCCCGGAGATGCCTCCAGCAGCTCATCTCCACAGGCAATAAATGCTCGCGCTGTGTTTCTTTGGACGTGCGGATCGCAAACTCCATCAGCACAAAGCAGTTACAAACAGGTGACTGTCCTTTCCCATCCCCTGCCGGTTTATGCAGAGCAACACAGTGCGCCCGGCCCTTGGGCTGGGGGTCCTGATGGTGATGGGGCTGATGGTGGCTGAGGCCGTGAGCAGCCAAAGGAACAACCAGGACAGCTGCCAGCCCTGCAGTGAGACACGGCTCCCTCTGGAGCACCCCGATGGAAGGTTGTGCTGCCACAGCCACCCAGATGGAAGGGCTCAGTCAGTCCGTGCCCAGCACACAGAGCTCCCTGTAACTGGCGTCCTCCCCCCTGAGAAATATCCAGCAGTGGATATTTCTCCTTAAGTCCTTTGTGATGAAATCAATGAACCATCCCTTCCTTCTCCTGCTGCCTCCAGTTGTCACCTCTGTGGGATGGAACAAGGTTTAGGGTGGACTTTGAGCTCTATATGTCTTGGGGACCCAGTGGGCTCCTGGGACACGTACCCACAGCAGCGCTCTGTGCCTTCATTTCCCTCTTGGCAGAGCAGCTCCTGCCCCCCTCTTCTCCTCCAGCTTCTTTCATTGCACACAAGTCCCCAGATCTGCCTCTGCAGCCGTAAACCTTCCCAGAGAACTTGTTCTCCCATAGGGCAGACATAGTCACCCTCCTCACTGCGCTTCAGGTTGGCTGCTCTCAAAGAAACAGAGATTTCAGCCTCACCCCATCACAATGCTGACCGTTTCCACAAAGAGAATCACCTTCTCAAGAGGCTCCAACTGTGCCCATGTACACAGTGTCACCAGTGGACCAGTCACCCCAGAAGTTGCCAAAGTGTGTGGTGGGACAACTCACATGGTCTGGTGATAAGGAAAAGAAACTCTGGTCCTTCTGCCCTGGTCCTGATGCTCCCTGAAAGGGGCTTCCATGCAATGCTCTACAGAGGCAGAGGACTTGCTACATTTAGAGGTGCAGAAAAACCTTTTTCTCCCCGGCTTCTCTCTTGGGACCAGTGACAACTTCTGCTAATGGAGAATGCATTGCAAGAGACCCTGGGCCACCTCCGCGGCCTGAGACCACCACGATTAAACAGTGTCACACCAACAGTGTAGGACATTGTTCTGTGATTTCCCCACGCTGGTACCCACAAACACCTATCCACACACACACACACGATGCTTTGGGTTTGGTTTAAAGGAATCAGAAACAGCTTCTAGGCTTTAAACAGCAAATAGCCCTTAACATTCTGCAGACCCTGTAAGTCTCTCACTTAAGTGCACCACTGCACCAGATTTGTACCCAGAGGGCTGAGAGGAGTCAGCCTGGGAGGCTGATGGACTGATGCTCAAGACAGCAGACAAGTGAGTGACAGAGACCATCACTGCACACGTCACCTTCCCAGTGGCACTGGTTTTCCTGGCAGCTGCTCCCGGGGCAGAGTAACAGCCCAGCAGGGACCTGGGATCAAGCTGTGCCACCAGACCTTACAGGGAGGTCAAAAGAAGCCAGGAGGGGAGTATTGCATGGGCAGAGCTTCCTGCTGATGCCAAAGGCTGGCACAGTCTGGAGCACACACCTCTGCCTGTTTGGCTGTTGCCCGGGCAGAGTGCAGCTTGATTACAAAATCACACAGAATCACAGAGTCGTAGGGCTTGGAAGGGACCTCTAGAGATCATCGAGATCATCCAACCCCCCTGCCAAAGCAGGCTCCCTACACCACATCACACAGCTCGGAATCCAGGCGGGTCTTGAATATCTCCAGAGAAGGAGACTCCACCACCTCTCTGGGCAGCCTGTTCCAGTGCTCCGTCACCCTCACTGTAAAGAAGTTCTAAATATGATAACGAAATACAAGATAACACAATATAATATAATTGAGGCTAACAAATCGAACAAACAGAGAGAGAGTCCCCGAAAACGGCTCTTGGTCTTGTTGAACCTCATCCCAATGAGTTCAACCCAGCCATCCAGCCTGTCCAGATCATTATGTGCTTACCATGGTGGAGGCAACCGCTGGGCAGCTTGAAACATATGCAGTACCCCATCATGCAGTACTGCCCTCTAAACACCATATTAGGTCTCAAGAAAAAAGTCCTGTGGCTGCGTGGCACCCCAGAAAGAACTGAGTCAGATAATGGGGCTCTGATTACTATTTCTGCCCTCTGGTGCCCAGTGAAGAAACACCCAGATCACTGACCAGGATGCTATCTGTGATCAAGCAGCTTTGATTGGCAATTGCAATGGCAGGTCCCCTGCAAGCAGGAGAGCATGCAGAAAGCAGCGTTGCATCTTTTAGGCCGTGTTACTCCACGCTGATCTCCTTCTGCCCCGGTTCCTCATTGGCTGAGTACTTCAGGCTCACAATCTTCCCGACTCCCCACTGAACATACTGGATCCCCTTTCCCTTCCCTTCCCTTCCCTTCCCTTCCCTTCCCTTCCCTTCCCTTCCCTTCCCTTCCCTTCCCTTCCCTTCCCTTCCCTTCCCTTCCCTTCCCTTCCCTTCCCTTCCCTTCCCTTCCCTTCCCTTCCCTTCCCTTCCCTTCCCTTCCCTTCCCTTCCCTTCCCTTCCCTTCCCTTCCCTTCCCTTTCCTTTTCCATAACATAGTGCAAAGGAAGGCCTCCAAGGCCAAATTCCAGCCTGCCAGGTGCCCTGCCAGTCAAAAGGCAATGGGCCAGTCCAGGGGCTTGGAAAGGTAGAAGAAGGGAGAGGTTAGGAATAGTGTAGGGTAAGGGTTAGGGATAGGGATAGGGATAGGGATAGGGATAGGGATAGGGATAGGGATAGGGATAGGGATAGGGATAAGGTTAGGGTTAGGGTGAGGGTTAGGGTGAGGGTTAGGGTTAGGGTGAGGGTGAGGGTGAGGGTTAGGGGGGATGTTCAATGTATACCACAAGGGAATTTGATGCTAGGGCAGTGCAATCGGTAACTCTGTGTATATATATGTATACAGACCAGTGTGCATATTGTGTTTTTATGATTGTTTATTTGTATTTAGATGTTTATATTAAGTATGATGTTGTGATGTAGAATAGCAAGAGAATACAATATTCTGTAGATAATAGAATATAGATGTATAATAGATATAGTTATATATTACATATACATTAATAGATAGAGATAATGGATATAGATATATAATAATATAGATGTAGCAATAATATTGCTATAGAATAGCAATATTACTAAGCCATGACATTTTTTATCCCTTGCCTCAAACACTTCCAGCTATAGGGTTTTGCTCCTAAAGAGGCAAGGGGTCTTGGAAGAGTCCTCGCTCTCTCTCCTTGTTCCTTTGCTTTTCTTCAGGGAGGTGGCATGCAGGAATGACACAAATGGGTCTCAGTGGCACAGATGGAACTCAGCAGCTGTTTCGCAGCCTCCAGTGGAGCTCTGACTGTCCTGGACAGCCCACGCCCGCATCAGCGTGGGTAGTGTGTGCCCTTCCTGCGGGGTGGGTCTTTGGTCTTTGGAGACTGACCCCTGGGAGACCCCGTTCCTTCCTTTATGGCTGGCAGGAACTCAGATCTGACAACGGGCGGCTCCTCGGGCAGGCTGGGCTCGCCACGAGATGTTTCTGCTGCCATCTTTTCAGTGGGAGACTCATTTTCTTCCCTTATGGGTGGCAGCAATACAGATCTGTTGCGGGTGGACTGCTTGGGACGGCTGGTCTCACCACAAGAACGTGCTGCTGCCATTTCCTTTGGTTGCTCCTGTGCCTCCCTGATCTTCTTAACCCTCTTCCTGAGAAGTCTCACTGAGTCGCATGCCCGAAGCGCCAGCATGTTTGGTTTGTCTGGGGACTCTAAGGATAGGCTGGATGAGGCCCTTGAGCAAGATGGTTGCTCTTGGCTGCATGAGGCCTCACGCTGGGCTTCCTCTGCTCCTCCTTCTTCATCGAGGAACTTGACACGTCTTGTTCGGGCCAGGTTTTCTTGGCTCTCTGTTCCCTCTAGGCCCTGCAGCTGGCAGCTCATCGGCTGCTCTGGGGCTACGGGCACTGCCCAGATGGGTGGCAGAACACTGAAAGGACAGAGCGGGAGGGGTCCGCCTGAGTGGCTGATGGCTTTGAAGCCACATCCCTCAAGCCTGAGCCAGGAGCCTGGGCTGTAATGCAGCCTTCCCCACAGACAGCTGACCGGTTGCCCCGGGGCTCTCTGGTGATGTGGAGAGGGGCCAGCCCTGTGAACTGGGGGGCTCCTGACATCCCCATCCCGGCACTCCCGGGAGGCCACAAACAAGCAGCGACCCTTTGGAGTTAGGGAATGGGCTCTTGTTGGGTCACCCCCATGCACATCCCAGACCACAGCCTCCAGCCTCACCTGTTGGCAATGCTCTCCCTCCGCAGTCTGTTCTTTACTTTTTGAAACTGCTCTCTATCAACACTTGCAGTGCTGAGGCGCCTGATGTATGTTGGAGTGTTATCAAATCTCACTGCAGTAGGGAAGGAAGAGGAGATTCGCCGTCAAGCCTTTGGCTTGCTCACAAGCAGCACTCAACTCAGACCTCTTTCCCAGAACCCGCCCTGAAACCATCTCTGTCCCCACTCCTCCTCTCTGCAGTTCAGCTCTGTTTTGGGCTGCATGAGGGACGCTGGCTTTGGGAAAGAGGAGCTGGCTGGTGACAAGAAGGCGGCAGGGTGACTTTTGAGGTCCCTGTCCCTGCAGTGGGGGAGGGCAAGGCCTGAGATCCCCACATCCTCCTGCCATAGCCAGGGATGGGGGTACGTCACACCCAGCACCTTCCTTTTGGATAGGCCAACCATAACCTAAGGGGAAGAGGCCGTGCTGTGCCGGCAGGATGGTATGCTGCAAGTGAGAGCCCTGGGCTGATGGTCAGCAAGGGACTGCCCACCTCCAGTTGGTTGCTCATGCTGTGGAAAGGAGCTGGAAGCCACTTTACCTTTCTTGTTCCCAGTAAGAGGTGGCAAAGTCTCTTCTTCTGTTGACTTCTGTGCCCCAAACAAGCTCCCGGAGGACTTGCGGCATCGCATGGGCGGCAGTTTGGAGACTAACTCCATTTGGAACCTGTAAGCGAGGAGAAGGCAGTGAGCGGTGTGACGCAGTGCAACAGCAATCCTTGCTGCTCTCTCTGCTTGCCTGCTCGCAAGCACGTTTTCATGCTGCATGAAGGCTTTCTAAAGCCGTTAGCAGGGTCACTTGGGATAGGAGGAGGGGAAACAGTTTCAGGCGGAAAGAGGGAAGACTGGCTTTGGATGGGAGGAAGAAGGTTTTAGCTGGAGGGTGGTGAGGCACTGGGATGTCTTGCCCAGAGAGGTGCTGGGTGCCCGGACAGGCATTCAAGGCCTGGCTGGACCAGGCTCAGAGCAACCTCATTTGGAGGTAGGTGTCCCTGTTCCCCGCAGGGCAGTGGGACCGGGTGCCCTTTTAGGGTTCCTGCCTGCTCCAATCGTTCTGTGATTCTCTGGCACATCCTCCTGGGCAGGACACTGATGGACACGAGGCACAAGCGCTACGGAATGAGAGCTGAGCAGCTGCATCAAGCAGCAGAAAAATACTCACTTGGGTAAGACCAAAAGGCATTTTGAGAACACCAGGGAAGCCACCGGTGTCACACGGGACACCCCCATGTCCAGCAGCGAAGGGGCCTGCAGGGGAGGAACAGGGAGGTTGTGGGACATCTTGGTCACAGCTGAGGCACAGGGAACACGAGGAGCCCGAGGCAGGGAGAGCTGCCAGCACCGCAGCACCTGCACGGCTCAGATCACGGCTCAGGCCCAGGTCCTAGTGGGCCATGTGTGAGCTCCTCAAGGCTCACAGGACTGCCCGGACCACGGAGAAACCTATGGCTCACCATGCGAACGGCTCTCCTGAAGTTCGCTTTCCCTGACAGCTTCTCGAGGAAGTCATGATAGAACTTCATTTGGAAGGTCAGCCCGTCAATGAGGAGCACTCCGACGTCCTTCAGGACCACGGCCACGTTCTCCCCATTCCGCAGGCAGCTGGAGAGCAGCGATACGGTGCTTTGGATGCACTTCCGCACTGTCTGCCAGCTCACAGAAACATCTGCAGCCACCTGGCTGCACTGCAGGGGCTCCACCTTCCTGTCGACTGAGAAAATACCAGGGACGGGGTTGATGATACGGTTGCTGTTCCACAGCTGCTTCTTTAGAACTAAGGGACATCATCCATAACGGCCCCGCGTTTGGATGGGCTCCTACAAGGGGGAGGTGTGCTTCTGAGAAGGGATGTGGTGGCCCTGTTTGCCCTGTCCATGAAGCCAGCAAGGGTTTAATCCCCCCTCCTACCTGGCAGGGACCCCCTGCAGGACTTGAGGTGGTGCACAGCTATGAGGTTGCTGGCCAGGTGAAACACGGGCCAGCACAGGGTCACGGTCCTGTCCTGCATCCTGATCTCCCTGGAGATGATGTCAAAGGAGCCGAAGGTGGGAATCCAGACCCCCTGCGAGTGGAGGAGGAAGAAAGGGTGGACGCATTATGGGCTGGCTGGAGGAAGAGCTGGAGGTGGTCCTGTGCGGGGGCAGAGCTCAGGAGCCCCCTCCTGCTGTTCAGAGGCACAAGCCAGGGCAGCGGGGACGGCTTTGGGGCTGCACAGCCCTCTCCTTCCCCTCTCCCTCCCTCTCAAACACAGCTCAGCGGGGAAACGTGGGGTGAGCTTCCTGCCGTGTGTGCAGGGGAAGACGCAGAGGAAGTCCAGGCTGAGCCGGACAGGGCGAGGAGGAACCTGGCAGCCAACAAACGCACCTTGTGCACCAGGAGCTGCTTGTGTACGAAGGCGGCCACCGCATCCCAGACGGCAACTCGCTCTGCAGATGAAAGGAAAAGCAGGTCACACTCTGCATCTGCCGCTTCCCAGCACCCCTCTCCCACTGCTGGGCAGGAGGGAGGTGGCAGATGGAAAGTGTCATCTCCATCCCAAGACTGGCTGCAGCACCGCTCCCGTGGTGGCTGTGGGTCCGTGTACCTTCAGTATTACTACATGTTTGTCCAGAGGCATGGCCCACCCTGGGGCCGTTCTTGCTCATTCTGGGTTGCTCCTTCTTGGCACCGGCCATGCTGGAGCTCATCCTTCAGATGCGTCTGCTCTGTACCAGATGCTCCTTCAGGATGCAGGACCCTCCTCGGTGCTCTGCCTTCACCCCCCTCCCGGGTGGCCGTGTCACAAACGGCACCACGGCAACGCGGTGACATCACGGCCAGCTGCCCATTATGATGCTGGCACTGCTGCCTGCCCCACCTGGCAGTGCTGACCCATCTCTGCTTTCTCCCTCTCCTGGAGCTGTGAGTTGAGGGGTGACCCTGGGGCGAGGATGGGGCTGGGATGTGTTGCTGTTCTCTCAGTTCCCTGGTCGTTGGGGCACCATTCGGGCCTTAAGGCTGCTGTTGGGCACCCTCCTGATATTGGCGAGCAATGGGCAGGGGAAGGAGGCAATGGGGGGCAGTTGGGGCTGAGCAGGTTACAGGACCGTGACTTGGCCACGTTGTTCTAGTGCTCACAATGGGTCCCTGCACCACAGGGCATTTGGGGGACCCTGGGTGCCTCCGCAGCCCTGAGGACCGGGCATCAGGGGCTGGGAATTAATTGATGGCATGGAGGGGACTGTCCGTGGCCTGTTCCAGCAGGACCTGGGCACTGTCACCTCCAGCCCTTCCCTTGCGCTCTATGGGGTCGTGCAGAGGAACGGATCTGGAGGGGGCAGGCTCAGAGTGCCCTATGGATGGCCCAGAGTCACCATGCAGCTGGGACAGGGGCTGTGGCTTCCGTCCCCAGGGGACCCACGTCCTGCCCCGGGTCTCTTGGCTGCTGCCAGTCGTTCTCCTGCCCTGAGTCCCTGGGGACAAACCCTGCAGGGACAAGGCTCCTCCTTGCCAGTGCTGCCCTCTGACATCCTCTGATGCCCAGTGAAGACCCTGATGATCAGTGACATCCCATGATGATCAATAAATCCCTCAGCAAAGCTACACGCTGTGTGTCTGTGTCCTTGTTCTCATGCTCAGCAGGGACTGCTGGGATCTGTCCCTGCCTGGCTGTGGCCACATCAAAGTGCTGGGAGGCTTCCCCAGCTCCATGCCATGCACACCATGTCCTGCACCCCTGTGGCCTTCCCCACCCTCTCTCACATCACCTGCTCCAAAGTCCTAAAGGATGGAGCTCCTCACGCTGCCAAGCAGCCCCAGTACCCTCCCTCTGCTCTCTCTCTGCTCCTCCATACAATTCCTCCCAAACCTGTTACACTTTGATCCACCTCTGCTTGGACACAGTGTGACCACATCACCCTCCTTTTAGCTGCTCTCTTACTGCAGCCACTTGGCCCTCCTTTGGGTCTGCTTTAGGCCTCTTGCATCGATACCCCAACCCCATTATCCAAAGCAAAGTTCGCATAACCCCTCCCACGGACACCTCTAATCTCCTGATGACCAATGAAGCCCTCTGATGACCAGTGACTCCCCTCCTTGATTAATGGAGCCTTGTGATGTTCAATGAACATCTCTGACAACCAGTGGAGTCAGTGGAGCCCTCCGACAACCAACAAAGCCTTCAGATGACCGCAGTCATTTTCTCTGGACACACTCCAGGGTTGTGATGTCTTCCTTGCAGTGAGGGGTCCAAAAGTGGACACATCTGGGAGGTGCAGCCTCACCAGATCTGAGTACAAGGGGACAATCACGGCCCCGTTCCTGCTGCCAATGCTGTTTCTGATACAAGCCAGGATGCTGTTGGGCTTCTTGGCTTGCTGGGCACATCACTGGCTCAAGTTCAGCTGAGCATCGATCAATGCCCCCAGGTCCAGTTCCTCTACACAGCCTTCCAGCCGCTCTGCCCCACGCCTGAAGCTTTGCCTGGGGATGCTGTGGCCAAAGTGCTGGACCCGGCTCTTGGTCTTGTTGAACCTCATCCCAATGAGTTCAACCCAGCCATCCAGCCTGTCCAGATCATTATGTGCTTACCATGGTGGAGGCAACCGCTGGGCAGCTTGAAACATATGCAGTACCCCATCATGCAGTACTGCCCTCTAAACACCATATTAGGTCTCAAGAAAAAAGTCCTGTGGCTGCGTGGCACCCCAGAAAGAACTGAGTCAGATAATGGGGCTCTGATTACTAGTTCTGCCCTCTGGTGCCCAGTGAAGAAACACCCAGATCACTGACCAGGATGCTATCTGTGATCAAGCAGCTTTGATTGGCAATTGCAATGGCAGGTCCCCTGCAAGCAGGAGAGCATGCAGAAAGCAGCGTTGCATCTTTTAGGCCGTGTTACTCCACGCTGATCTCCTTCTGCCCCGGTTCCTCATTGGCTGAGTACTTCAGGCTCACAATCTTCCCGACTCCCCATTGAACATACTGGATCCCCCTTCCCTTCCCTTCCCTTCCCTTCCCTTCCCTTCCCTTCCCTTCCCTTCCCTTCCCTTCCCTTCCCTTCCCTTCCCTTCCCTTCCCTTCCCTTCCCTTCCCTTCCCTTCCCTTCCCTTCCCTTCCCTTCCCTTCCCTTCCCTTCCCTTCCCTTCCCTTCCCTTCCCTTCCCTTCCCTTCCTTTCCCTTTCTTTTTCCATAACACAGTGCAAAGGAAGGCCTCCAAGGCCAAATTCCAGCCTGCCAGGTGCCCTGCCAGCCAAAAGGCAATGGGGCAGTCCAGGGGCTTGGAAAGGTAGAAGAATGGAGAGGTTAGGAATAGTGTAGGGTAAGGGTTAGGGATAGGGATAGGGATAGGTATAGGGATAGGGATAGGGTTAGGGTGAGGGTTAGGGTGAGGGTGAGGGTTAGGGTGAGGGTGAGGGTTAGGGGGGATGTTCATTGTATACCACAAGGGAATTTGATGCTAGGGCAGTGCAGTCGGTAACTCTGTGTATATATATGTATACAGACCAGTGTGCATATTGTGTTTTTATGATTGTTTATTTGTATTTAGATGTTTATATTAAGTATGATGTTGTGATGTAGAATAGCAAGAGAATACAATATTCTATAGATAATAGAATATAGATGTATAATAGATATAGTTATATATTACATATATATTAATAGATAGAGATAATGGATATAGATATATAATAATATAGATGTAGCAATAATATTGCTATAGAATAGCAATATTACTAAGCCATGACATTTTTTATCCCTTGCCTCAAACACTTCCAGCTATAGGGTTTTGCTCCTAAAGAGGCAAGGGGTCTTGGAAGAGTCCTCGCTCTCTCTCCTTGTTCCTTTGCTTTTCTTCAGGGAGGTGGCATGCAGGAATGACACAAATGGGTCTCAGTGGCACAGATGGAACTCAGCAGCTGTTTCGCAGCCTCCAGTGGAGCTCTGACTGTCCTGGACAGCCCACGCCCGCATCAGCGTGGGTAGTGTGTGCCCTTCCTGCGGGGTGGGTCTTTGGTCTTTGGAGACTGACCCCTGGGAGACCCCGTTCCTTCCTTTATGGCTGGCAGGAACTCAGATCTGACAACGGGCGGCTCCTCGGGCAGGCTGGGCTCGCCACGAGATGTTTCTGCTGCCATCTTTTCAGTGGGAGACTCATTTTCTTCCCTTATGGGTGGCAGCAATACAGATCTGTTGCGGGTGGACTGCTTGGGACGGCTGGTCTCACCACAAGAACGTGCTGCTGCCATTTCCTTTGGTTGCTCCTGTGCCTCCCTGATCTTCTTAACCCTCTTCCTGAGAAGTCTCACTGAGTCGCATGCCCGAAGCGCCAGCATGTTTGGTTTGTCTGGGGACTCTAAGGATAGGCTGGATGAGGCCCTTGAGCAAGATGGTTGCTCTTGGCTGCATGAGGCCTCACGCTGGGCTTCCTCTGCTCCTCCTTCTTCATCGAGGAACTTGACACGTCTTGTTCGGGCCAGGTTTTCTTGGCTCTCTGTTCCCTCTAGGCCCTGCAGCTGGCAGCTCATCGGCTGCTCTGGGGCTACGGGCACTGCCCAGACGGGTGGCAGAACACTGAAAGGACAGAGCGGGAGGGGTCCGCCTGAGTGGCTGATGGCTTTGAAGCCACATCCCTCAAGCCTGAGCCAGGAGCCTGGGCTGTAATGCAGCCTTCCCCACAGACAGCTGACCGGTTGCCCCGGGGCTCTCTGGTGATGTGGAGAGGGGCCAGCCCTGTGAACTGGGGGGCTCCTGACATCCCCATCCCGGCACTCCCGGGAGGCCACAAACAAGCAGCGACCCTTTGGAGTTAGGGAATGGGCTCTTGTTGGGTCACCCCCATGCACATCCCAGACCACAGCCTCCAGCCTCACCTGTTGGCAATGCTCTCCCTCCGCAGTCTGTTCTTTACTTTTTGAAACTGCTCTCTATCAAGACTTGCAGTGCTGAGGCGCCTGATGTATGTTGGAGTGTTATCAAATCTCACTGCAGTAGGGAAGGAAGAGGAGATTCGCCGTCAAGCCTTTGGCTCGCTCACAAGCAGCACTCAACTCAGACCTCTTTCCCAGAACCCGCCCTGAAACCATCTCTGTCCCCACTCCTCCTCTCTGCAGTTCAGCTCTGTTTTGGGCTGCATGAGGGACGCTGGCTTTGGGAAAGAGGAGCTGGCTGGTGACAAGAAGGCGGCAGGGTGACTTTTGAGGTCCCTGTCCCTGCAGTGGGGGAGGGCAAGGCCTGAGATCCCCACATCCTCCTGCCATAGCCAGGGATGGGGGTACGTCACACCCAGCACCTTCCTTTTGGATAGGCCAACCATAACCTAAGGGGAAGAGGCCGTGCTGTGCCGGCAGGATGGTATGCTGCAAGTGAGAGCCCTGGGCTGATGGTCAGCAAGGGACTGCCCACCTCCAGTTGGTTGCTCATGCTGTGGAAAGGAGCTGGAAGCCACTTTACCTTTCTTGTTCCCAGTAAGAGGTGGCAAAGTCTCTTCTTCTGTTGACTTCTGTGCCCCAAACAAGCTCCCGGAGGACTTGCGGCATCGCATGGGCGGCAGTTTGGAGACTAACTCCATTTGGAACCTGTAAGCGAGGAGAAGGCAGTGAGCGGTGTGACGCAGTGCAACAGCAATCCTTGCTGCTCTCTCTGCTTGCCTGCTCGCAAGCACGTTTTCATGCTGCATGAAGGCTTTCTAAAGCCGTTAGCAGGGTCACTTGGGATAGGAGGAGGGGAAACAGTTTCAGGCGGAAAGAGGGAAGACTGGCTTTGGATGGGAGGAAGAAGGTTTTAGCTGGAGGGTGGTGAGGCACTGGGATGTCTTGCCCAGAGAGGTGCTGGGTGCCCGGACAGGCATTCAAGGCCTGGCTGGACCAGGCTCAGAGCAACCTCATTTGGAGGTAGGTGTCCCTGTTCCCCGCAGGGCAGTGGGACCGGGTGCCCTTTTAGGGTTCCTGCCTGCTCCAATCGTTCTGTGATTCTCTGGCACATCCTCCTGGGCAGGACACTGATGGACACGAGGCACAAGCGCTACGGAATGAGAGCTGAGCAGCTGCATCAAGCAGCAGAAAAATACTCACTTGGGTAAGACCAAAAGGCATTTTGAGAACACCAGGGAAGCCACCGGTGTCACACGGGACACCCCCATGTCCAGCAGCGAAGGGGCCTGCAGGGGAGGAACAGGGAGGTTGTGGGACATCTTGGTCACAGCTGAGGCACAGGGAACACGAGGAGCCCGAGGCAGGGAGAGCTGCCAGCACCGCAGCACCTGCACGGCTCAGATCACGGCTCAGGCCCAGGTCCTAGTGGGCCATGTGTGAGCTCCTCAAGGCTCACAGGACTGCCCGGACCACGGAGAAACCTATGGCTCACCATGCGAACGGCTCTCCTGAAGTTCGCTTTCCCTGACAGCTTCTCGAGGAAGTCATGATAGAACTTCATTTGGAAGGTCAGCCCGTCAATGAGGAGCACTCCGATGTCCTTCAGGACCATGGCCACGTTCTCCCCATTCCGCAGGCAGCTGGAGAGCAGCGATACGGTGCTTTGGATGCACTTCTGCACTGTCTGCCAGCTCACAGAGGCATCTGCAGCCACCTGGCTGCACTGCAGGGGCTCCACCTTCCTGTCGACTGAGAAAATACCAGGGACGGGGTTGATGATACGGTTGCTGTTCCACAGCTGCTTCTTTAGAACTAAGGGACATCATCCATAACGGCCCCGCGTTTGGATGGGCTCCTACAAGGGGGAGGTGTGCTTCTGAGAAGGGATGTGGTGGCCCTGTTTGCCCTGTCCATGAAGCCAGCAAGGGTTTAATCCCCCCTCCTACCTGGCAGGGACCCCCTGCAGGACTTGAGGTGGTGCACAGCTATGAGGTTGCTGGCCAGGTGAAACACGGGCCAGCACAGGGTCACGGTCCTGTCCTGCATCCTGATCTCCCTGGAGATGATGTCAAAGGAGCCGAAGGTGGGAATCCAGACCCCCTGCGAGTGGAGGAGGAAGAAAGGGTGGACGCATTATGGGCTGGCTGGCTGAAGAGCTGGAGGTGGTCCTGTGCGGGGGCAGAGCTCAGGAGCCCCCTCCTGCTGTTCAGAGGCACAAGCCAGGGCAGCGGGGACAGCTTTGGGGCTGCACAGCCCTCTCCTTCCCCTCTCCCTCCCTCTCAAACGCAGCTCAGCGGGGAAACGTGGGGTGAGCTTCCTGCCGTGTGTGCAGGGGAAGACGCAGAGGAAGTCCAGGCTGAGCCGGACAGGGCGAGGAGGAACCTGGCAGCCAACAAACGCACCTTGTGCACCAGGAGCTGCTTGTGTACGAAGGCGGCCACCGCATCCCAGACGGCAACTCGCTCTGCAGATGAAAGGAAAAGCAGGTCACACTCTGCATCTGCCGCTTCCCGGCACCCCTCTCCCACTGCTGGGCAGGAGGGAGGTGGCAGATGGAAAGTGTCATCTCCATCCCAAGACTGGCTGCAGCACCGCTCCCGTGGTGGCTGTGGGTCCGTGTACCTTCAGTATTACTACATGTTTGTCCAGAGGCATGGCCCACCCTGGGGCCGTTCTTGCTCATTCTGGGTTGCTCCTTCTTGGCACCGGCCATGCTGGAGCTCATCCTTCAGATGCGTCTGCTCTGTACCAGATGCTCCTTCAGGATGCAGGACCCTCCTCGGTGCTCTGCCTTCACCCCCCTCCCGGGTGGCCGTGTCACAAACGGCACCACGGCAACGCGGTGACATCACGGCCAGCTGCCCATTATGATGCTGGCACTGCTGCCTGCCCCACCTGGCAGTGCTGACCCATCTCTGCTTTCTCCCTCTCCTGGAGCTGTGAGTTGAGGGGTGACCCTGGGGCGAGGATGGGGCTGGGATGTGTTGCTGTTCTCTCAGTTCCCTGGTCGTTGGGGCACCATTCGGGCCTTAAGGCTGCTGTTGGGCACCCTCCTGATATTGGCGAGCAATGGGCAGGGGAAGGAGGCAATGGGGGGCAGTTGGGGCTGAGCAGGTTACAGGACCGTGACTTGGCCACGTTGTTCTAGTGCTCACAATGGGTCCCTGCACCACAGGGCATTTGGGGGACCCTGGGTGCCTCCGCAGCCCTGAGGACCGGGCATCAGGGGCTGGGAATTAATTGATGGCATGGAGGGGACTGTCCGTGGCCTGTTCCAGCAGGACCTGGGCACTGTCACCTCCAGCCCTTCCCTTGCGCTCTATGGGGTCGTGCAGAGGAACGGATCTGGAGGGGGCAGGCTCAGAGTGCCCTATGGATGGCCCAGAGTCACCATGCAGCTGGGACAGGGGCTGTGGCTTCCGTCCCCAGGGGACCCACGTCCTGCCCCGGGTCTCTTGGCTGCTGCCAGTCGTTCTCCTGCCCTGAGTCCCTGGGGACAAACCCTGCAGGGACAAGGCTCCTCCTTGCCAGTGCTGCCCTCTGACATCCTCTGATGCCCAGTGAAGACCCTGATGATCAGTGACATCCCATGATGATCAATAAATCCCTCAGCAAAGCTACACGCTGTGTGTCTGTGTCCTTGTTCTCATGCTCAGCAGGGACTGCTGGGATCTGTCCCTGCCTGGCTGTGGCCACATCAAAGTGCTGGGAGGCTTCCCCAGCTCCATGCCATGCACACCATGTCCTGCACCCCTGTGGCCTTCCCCACCCTCTCTCACATCACCTGCTCCAAAGTCCTAAAGGATGGAGCTCCTCACGCTGCCAAGCAGCCCCAGTACCCTCCCTCTGCTCTCTCTCTGCCCCTCCATACAATTCCTCCCAAACCTGTTACACTTTGATCCACCTCTGCTTGGACACAGTGTGACCACATCACCCTCCTTTTAGCTGCTCTCTTACTGCAGCCACTTGGCCCTCCTTTGGGTCTGCTTTAGGCCTCTTGCATCGATACCCCAACCCCATTATCCAAAGCAAAGTTCGCATAACCCCTCCCACGGACACCTCTAATCTCCTGATGACCAATGAAGCCCTCTGATGACCAGTGACTCCCCTCCTTGATTAATGGAGCCTTGTGATGTTCAATGAACATCTCTGACAACCAGTGGAGTCAGTGGAGCCCTCCGACAACCAACAAAGCCTTCAGATGACTGCAGTCACCTTCTGATGGCAAAACAAGCCCTCTGATGGGCAGCAGCTTGCTGCTTTCTGTGCATAGAAGGGAAAGGTGGGAAAGGGAGATGTTGACATCACCTTGGTAGACAGCAGTTTGCTCATCGTAGCAATGTTTGTTCCTGATTTGATCAGAGAACCTCGAGAGGAGTATGGCTGCTTCTGACATTCCTGTGAGACTCTGCTGTGGTTGAAGAGATGAGGCAGGTGATGAACTGCAGACAAAGCCATACTGCCTGATGTTGCTGTTGTTCAGGTAGTACAAAGCATTCAAATGGCTGGCCGTCTCCAAATGATGCACGATAGAAAGCTGCAGCCACACCGTCAATCAACTGTGATGATGCCTGTGTATCCTGAGACGACGACTCTTTTAATCAGGGGGCTTCCAGAATCTCTGAAACCCGTAGGCATACAACTGCAATGGAAGATACAGGCTGTGTCCCAGGGAGAAAGAACCTGGACAGCGTTAGAAGGAACTGTAACATCCAACCATCTGCAGTCAGGATACAAAGTATGGACATGGGGGGAGGTTGCCCAAGAGTTAATTAACTGTGGCAGAAAATACGGGCTGGTGATTTCTTCCACCAGTAAGTGTGAGCCAAGGGGAGTGAGGCTTGCAGCAGTCAGCCTTGCCCCTGGGCCACCCAGCCCAAAGCTCAATGGGGCTGGAAAGGGTCTCACTGGCAGTCATTGCCAGTAAGTACAGGTAGGCAAAATATTGATCATAAATGTAATTGTCTCTGGACACTGGGCTGTCAAGAGGGCGTTCCCCGAGATTTGATGGGTGGATTACCCACAGTCAGGTTAGAGAAATCAGTTAACTGGTGGCCAGAACAAAAGCTCAAAAAGCTCAAGAAAAGCTGATGCATTCGCCCCCCTCCAGCGCAAGGTAGGCAGGAGGCGGGGGAGGGCAGTGAAGGGTGGATGTATTAGAAAGCTTACAACAAAAGGAGAAGATCCTCGATTTAACATCTTCTGTCCCAAGGCCTCACCCACCACCCTTGCCATTTGCCCCTGTGAGTCACCATCCAGTTGCTGATAAACCAGGGAAACACTTCTCTCCCTGGCCAGCCTGTGTCGACTCACCCAGCTATCCTGAGGCCAGTGTCCCTAACCTTAGTGGAACCTCTTAATAAATACACTTGGAAGGCTAAGGGTGCCCGGGAAAAGGAATATAGAATTAACACTTGCTCAATTATTCCCTCATTTTAACCATATTAACAAAGCCCCCAAAAGGCAAGTTGGGGTCTTGTTTTATTTTACAGAGGATCCCCGTGTGACCTCGACTTAGCACAGAATGGCTGAGAGCTGCCTTTACCCATATGTGTTCTGTGAGAGAAAAACCGAAGATGTGACTGTGCCGGAATACTGAATACCTCTGTGTTACATCTTTTGGTTGCAATAGTCTTGGCTTGTTGTGGTTGTGGGTTGTGACTGATATCAGCCCTTGGATCTGCTCAACTCCACAATTGGGCTCAGGGTGTTTTCAGCTCATCCTGTCTTTCTGGTGCTCCCTGCACAGTGGCACCATCCCTTCTGAGCCCTTCTGTCACCCCTTTTGGTCAAACTGGTGATGATTTGCATGGAACTCCTCCACGGTGCTTCCAAATTCCTAACACACTGGGAAATGAGCCAAGGGACCCACCTGATATCTGTTAGATGTGCTCACAAAAGAAATCCTTCCTAGAGCCCTTTGCACCGATGCTGTTCTGTGTCACATCTGTCCAGGAGCTGCATCCAAAAGGTGGCTGTTGGAAATGGTCTGAGTGTTGACAAGAGATGTGTGTGTTTGTGGGATTACCCCCCTTATGGTTCTTACTGTGGGGTATCCTACACACTGCCCCGTGAGAAGTTCAGCAGACCACCACAGTATTTGAACTTCCAAACCAGCATTTGGGTCTCTCAGCATCTGAATTGCTTTGGAAATGCTCAAGTGGAAAGTTCTCGAGACACTGAATCACCTTTGAGAACATTGCATGGTGTCACTGATGTCTATGTCCGTGACAGGGGGGCAGTAGGCCCGTAGGCTCCCCCAGCCCCTGACAAGTGGGAAGGGAAAAAGGGAAAGGGAAAGAGATGGGAGCTGGGCTCAGGGAAACAAACAGAGAAGCAGCAATGATCTAAGGAGGAAAACTTATTTTACTAATTACAATCTAATTGAAATTGAGGCTAATAAATCAAGTAAAATAAAAGAGAAAGAGAGAGGTTTCACACTCGCTGCCAGGCACTGAGAGAGAGAGAGCTAGCGTCACTTCCGTGACGTGTTTCCCTCTCTGACCATGAGGTCCTCTGGGACATGTAGTTTTTCTTCTCTGTGCTCCACATGATGTTATGATGTGGCATAAGAACAGCAAAGATGACAAAACCATGACAAGGACTAGAAGATGTTCTGAGCAAGTTTGCTGATGATACCAGATTAGGAGGTGCTGTTGCCCCCACGGAGGGTGGAGAGGACTTGCAGAGAGATGTGGACAAATCAGAGAAGTGGGTACAAGTTGGTGCATAAAGCATAACCAAAACAAAATGTGCCTGATTGTGCACCTGGGTAGGGGCAACCCTGGACATACACACTAACTGGATATGGGACACTGGAGAGAAGACTGACTGAAAAGGATTGGGGGTCCTGGTCAGCATCAAACTGAACATGAGTCAGCAGTGTGCCCAGGCAGCCAGGAAGGCCGACAGTCCACTGGAGTGCATCAAGCAAAGTACTGACAGCTGGGTGAGGGAAAGGATTGTCCCTGTCTGCTCTGCATTGCTACAGCCTCACCTGGAGCACTGGGAGCACTGTAGAGCAGAAAGGACATCAAACTATGGGAGGATGTGCAAAGGATGGCACTGGAACCAAGAGATCTGAAGTTCAGAGCTTCATTGGGATTGACTACGTGTTCAGATTGGGCCCTTCTCCCATCCCACATCCTGCAATGAGACACAGGGCACACCTAAGGCATGAACCTCACAGTGTCCTTGCACCCCATGCAGAGCCTGGGATCTTCTGTCCCTGTGTCTTTCATTTAACACCATACAATTCTCCTTCTCCTGCCCCAGGAAGGGCCCCGAGCCAACATGAGGGACAGGATCTCCCTGCCAGGGGTCTGGGAATCAAGTCATGTCCTGTCTGCTTCCTAAGACAAAGGAGGGGTTTCTTAGCATCAGAGCCACCATGCCAGTGCCTTTGCCTGCCTGTAGTCATGGCTTCCAATTATCTGCTCTAACAGGTCCCTTGGGAATCTTGCTTACTAATGGCCCTCATTGGGCCCATTAATACTCCAAGAAACTGTTACTTCTGCCTTTGTCTTGTTGAGCACTTTGTGCAGACTTCTCTCTGCACTGGAGGCTGATGGACTCAGTAGCAAATGCCCCCTGGGGCCTCTTACCACCTAAGGAGCCCTCCTGTGCCTTGTGCCTTCCTGTCATCCTCTTTGGGTTTTCAGAACTTGTTCAGCAAAATGGAGAGGTATCTGGAGAGATCTTAAAGAGGAAGAATCCAGCAGACATTTATTGTCTATTTATTTATAGGTGGGTTTAAACAAGTTGTTAAAGCAGCACTGTGCAACTGATATCAATCCAGGATATTCCCAATGAGTTCTATTCTGTTACTGTGTGGACAAACGTCCTTCTCAACCTCCCCACCCCATTTCTACTCACACTGGCCCCCTGGGACTAGCATCTCTTTTCCTGACATCACTCTTCTCCTCTGCATTCATCCGCTCAGTGTTAAACCTGCTTTGCACCAACTCCCACTGGCTTTCCACAGAGAACCGGCTGCACACGGAAAAGGAAAGATTTCTCTCTTTTTTTTGGCCTACAAACAGAAGGAAAGGTGGTGCAATGTAAACAGTTGAACAGTAAAACACAGTGATCAAGTGCTTGCCATGTCCAAGCTGCTTCTATTGAGGTTTGTCTTTCTGTCATGGTTTTGTAATTTTGCTATCAGTATCAGTATTCTACATCATAACATCATGTAAAGTATGGATACTTCTATTGAATGTGCAGTCCACAGAAGAAGACTACATATCCCAGAGAACAACAGGGTTAATGATAAGTCACGGGACCAGGACGCTGTATAATCTCGTTCCCAGGCTGGAGTGCCCTCCTTCTTCTCTCGAACTTCTCGGAGAGGGGGAAGTGTTCCAGCCGTGTCGCCTAGAGTTCACAGTAGGCCTCTCGGTTTTCGGGGACTCTCTCTCTCTCTGTTTCGTTCAATTTGTTAGCCTCAATTATATTATATTGTGTTATCTTGTATTTCGGTATCATATTTAGTAAAATAAGTTTTTCCTCCTTAGATTGTCGCTGTTTTATCCCACTCCTTTTTTTTCCCCTCCTTTCCGGGCCCCGGGAGGGGGCCCACGGGGTGGCTTCCCCTGTCACGGGCATAGGTAAATCTAAGTAACCCGTGACAGATTTTTGGTGGAGAATGCGGGCATAGAGCTTTTTAGCTTTTAGAACAACTCTCTCTTTACTCTTAAAGAGCTTCGTTAGGGGAGTGTTATCTTTTCGTAGCTGCTCACTGAGAACGTGACCTTGAAATACCAGACAAATTGTCAACATTAAGGGCTGCTGTACATTCTCAGCACTGCTATCTAACTTTTGTGTAGAAAACAAAGGGATTTCTTTCTCCCTTAGAGCAAAGCTAGCTAGCTCTGACTTTTACAGAGCCTGCCAGCTATGAATCCACTCTTCATCCCAGTTGCTCTGTTTAAGGGATTGAAAGCAATTATGATCTTCTTAAAGTATTGGTCAACTATTAACACCATAATTTGGTGTTGTGGAATTGTGCAGGTATATAGCCTAATAAGGTGGATACTGATGGAGACACCTGCCTGGTACTTTTATGAGATGTGGTATGGTCAGAATTTTGGCACCTACATCCCAGATGGAATTGTGAATCTTACAAACACTTGCATCCCAGATGGAATTGCGAATCTTACAAGTACTTGCATCCCAGATGGAACAGGCAATTTTACAAACACCACCATGTTTAATTCATTGTACAGGCTAAAAAAACCCTTTTTATTTAGGTTGTACTCTCAGATTTCCACACGCCTTTCAATAACTGAGATAGGGTTCATACTTGCATCCATGTTATCACTATTAATGAATGCATATATGTTCCTATGCATTCGTTCTATGCGGAAGTCTCCTCCAGAACCAGAGAATGATGACTGGCAGGGAATATGGAAAGGTTTAGGAAAAGTCTTAGAAGCATGGGGACCCGCAGTGTCATGGGATTTCACTCTTGAACACCTAAAGGACCCTAAGAAATTAAGTGAGTATTTGGGTCAGAGATCTAAGGAGGTAAACCTTATGTGGGGTTTGGCTTATGCATACCGTGCTTTGTATCATACTATTCTGGAGAGAGAGAGTTTCCGATCTGAGATTCAAGCCCAAGTTAATTCTGATCAGTCACAGGAGGCATCAGTAGCAATATCAGTTGCCCCTGTGGAAGGCAAGAAATGGAAACGGGTGTCCACGCGTCTAGAACGAAAAGAAGGAGAAGCACAGGGGGGGGCTGCAGAAGACCCAGGTGCCGGGCATGGAGCAGTACCGAAAAAAGCAAAGGCAAAAACCAAGAGGCATGAAGAAGAGACTGATGATGAGGAGGAAATCACCTATTGTCGACCTCTGAAGCTGACTGAAATCCAAGGCTCAAGAAAGGAGTTCACACGGCGTCAAGATGAAGGTATCCTTGCTTGGTTGCTTCGCTGCTGGGACAACGGGGCCAACAGCTTGTCTCTAGATGGTAATGAAGCTCGCCAACTAGGAAACATTGCCCAAGATGCAGGTATCGACAGAGGGATTAGCAGATGTTCGGATGGAGCTGCCACTCTCTGGCTGCGGCTGTTAGAAGCCGTGAGAGAAAGGTACCCCTATAAGGATGCTTTGAAGCCTAAATTTGATAGTTGGAATACCGTCCAAAAAGGTATTCAGCGCCTGAGGGAATTGGCCATGGCGAAAATGTTGTACAGCCCTGATCCAAGCGAACTTGACCCTGAGAGAGTGAGGGCCGATCCTGACATGTGGCAGAAAATCACAAGTACAGCACCAGAGAGAATGGCACAGTCATTGGTAACAGGTTCTAAAGGGTTCGTGGACAGATGGCCCCGAGTTGTTGAGCTGATTATAATGCTTCAAACCACCGATCAGCAGCTCCCTCAACTGCATGCCGCAGTTTCTGCCATCTCACGGCTAGAAAACCGAGTAGATGAAATGTGCAAGAAATTGTTTCCATCAACTAATCGTAATGATGATCCCGTAATAGTATCAGAAGCAACTGATGAAGGTCAATCCTCGTACGGGCCACCAGGTCTAATGAAGGATCTGATCAAACTAGTCCAGTCCTACTCCTCACCTGCATCATCAAAAGTCTCAGCTGTTAAACGCACACGCTTCCCAGCTCGAGCAAAGAACAACAGTACGATTGCACCGCGTGTTTCCATGTGGCGCTACCTACGTGACCGTGGAGAAGACATGAGGAAGTGGCATGATCAGCCCACTTCTGCACTACGAGCACGGGTGAAAGAACTGCTAGACATACCAACCACCAGTGGAGTTGCTCCAGTCATCACAGGTAACCAATAGAGGGGCCCTGCCCTCAGTCAGGGGAGGGAAAGGGATAATAGAGTTTATTGGACTGTGTGGATTCGATGGCCTGGCACATCAGAACCACAGGAATATAAGGCGCTGGTGGATACCGGTGCACAGTGCACCCTAATGCCCTCCAGTCATGAAGGGACAGAATCAATCCATATTTCTGGAGTGACTGGGGGCTCTCAAGAATTGACTGTGCTGGAGGCTGAAATAAGCCTCACTGGCAAAGACTGGCAAAAACATCCTATTGTGACTGGCCCAGGGGCTCCATGTATACTGGGTATTGATTACCTCAGAAGGGGGCATTTCAAGGATCCTAAGGGGTATCGATGGGCCTTTGGGATAGCTGCTGTAGATATGGACAACATTAAGCAGCTGTCTGTTTTGCCTGGCCTGTCAGAGGACCCGTCTGTTGTGGGGCTGCTACGAGTAAAAGAGCAGCAGGTACCGATTGCTACAAAGACAGTGCACAGACGGCAGTATCGCACCAACAGGGATTCCTTGCTCCCCATTCATGATTTGATTCGCCAGTTGGAGAATCAGGGAGTGATCAGTAAAACTCACTCACCTTTTAACAGTCCCATATGGCCAGTGCGTAAAGCCAGTGGAGAATGGAGGCTGACAGTAGACTACCGTGGCCTGAATGAGGTCACACCCCCATTGAGCGCTGCTGTGCCGGACATGTTGGAACTCCAGTACGAGCTGGAGTCAAAAGCAGCCAAATGGTATGCCACCATTGACATTGCCAATGCCTTCTTCTCTATTCCTTTGGCTGCAGAATGTAAGCCACAGTTTGCCTTCACCTGGAGGGGCATTCAGTATACTTGGAACCGTTTGCCCCAGGGGTGGAAACATAGCCCAACCATTTGCCATGGGTTGGTCCAAACTGTACTGGAACAAGGTGGTGCTCCTGAACACCTGCAGTACATTGATGACATTGTTGTGTGGGGTGATACAGCAGAAGAGGTTTTCACAAAAGGAGAGCAGATCATCCAAATTCTTCTACAAGCCGGCTTTGCTATTAAGCGAAGCAAAGTAAAAGGACCTGCCCAGGAAATTCAGTTCTTAGGTATAAAGTGGCAGGATGGACGTCGTCACATCCCAACAGATGTGATCGACAAAATCACTGCCATGTCTCCACCAACTAGCAAGAAAGAGACACAATCTTTCCTGGGTGCAGTGGGCTTTTGGAGGATGCACATTCCAAACTACAGCCTCATTGTAAGCCCCCTTTATCAGGTGACGCGGAAGAAGAACGATTTTGCATGGGGCCCTGAGCAGCAGCAGGCTTTTGAACAGATTAAACAAGAGATAGCCCGAGCTGTAGCTCTGGGGCCAGTACGGACTGGACAGGATGTAAAGAACATCCTCTATACTGCTGCTGGAGAGAAAGGCCCCACTTGGAGTTTGTGGCAAAGAGCCTCAGGAGAGACCCGAGGCCGACCCCTGGGATTCTGGAGTCGATCATATAAGGGGTCTGAAGAGTGCTACACTCCAACTGAGAAGGAGATCTTAGCCGCGTATGAGGGGGTTCGGGCTGCTTCCGAAGTAGTCGGGACTGAAACACAGCTCCTTTTGGCACCTCGACTGCCAGTGCTGAACTGGATGTTCAAAGGACAGGTTCCCTCCACTCATCATGCTACCGATGTCACCTGGAGCAAGTGGATTACGCTGATTACACAGCGAGCGCGAATGGGAAACCTCAATCGTCCAGGAATCCTAGAGGTAATCATGGACTGGCCTGAAGATAAAAGGTTTGGAACATCACCAGCAGAAGAGGTATCACGTGCTAAAGAGGCCCCACCATACAACGAATTACCAGAAAATGAAAAGAAATATGCCCTATTCACAGACGGATCATGTCGCATTGTAGGGAAGCATCGCAAATGGAAAGCTGCTGTGTGGAGCCCCACACGACAGGTTGCAGAGGCCACCGAAGGTAAGGGAGAATCAAGTCAGTTTGCAGAGGTAAAAGCTGTCCAGCTGGCCTTAGATGTTGCTGAACGGGAGAGGTGGCCAATGCTGTATCTTTATACTGACTCATGGATGGTGGCAAATGCCTTATGGGGGTGGTTACAGAGGTGGGAACAAAACAACTGGCAACGGAAGGGTAAATCTGTTTGGGCCGCTGAATTATGGAAGGACATTGCTGCCCGAACAAAGAATATGGTTGTAAAGGTGCGTCATGTGGATGCACATGTGCCCAAAAGTCGGGCTACTGAAGAACAACAAAACAACCATCAGGTAGATAAAGCTGCCAAAATTGAGGTGGCTCAAATTGACTTGGACTGGCAGAATAAGGGTGAATTATTTCTAGCTCGATGGGCTCATGAGACCTCAGGTCATCAAGGAAGAGACGCGACATATAAGTGGGCCAGAGACCGAGGGGTGGACTTAACCATGGACGCTATTGTGCAGATTATTCATGATTGTGAAACATGTGCCATAATTAAACAAGCCAAAAGGATGAAACCTCTCTGGGAGGAAGGGCGGTGGCAAAAGTATAAATATGGGGAGGCGTGGCAGGTTGATTATATCACCTTGCCACGATCTCGCAGTGGTAAGTGTTATGTACTCACCATGGTAGAGGCAACCACTGGGTGGCTTGAAACATACGCAGTACCCCATGCAACTGCTCGAAACACCATATTAGGTCTTGAGAAACAAGTCCTGTGGCGACATGGCACCCCAGAAAGAATTGAATCTGATAATGGGACACATTTTAAAAATTCCCTTATAAATACTTGGGCCAAAGATCATGGCATTGAGTGGATTTATCATATTCCCTACCATGCACCAGCTTCTGGTAAAATTGAACGATATAATGGGTTGTTGAAAACTATGTTGAAAGCAATGGGTGGCGGAACATTTAAGCACTGGGAGAAGAATCTGGCAGAAGCCACTTGGTTGGTGAATACTAGAGGATCTGTCAATCGTGACGGTCCTAGTCAATCTAGCCCCCTACACACTGTAGAAGGAGATAAGGTCCCTGTTGTACATGTAAAGAACATGTTGGGAAAAGCTGTTTGGGTCCTTCCAGCTTCTGGAAAGGGCAAACCTATCCGTGGAACTGTCTTTGCCCAGGGACCTGGGTGCACTTGGTGGGTAATGCAGAAGGATGGGGATGTTCAATGTGTGCCACAAGGGAATTTGATGCTGGGGGAGTGCAGTCAATAATTTTATGTATTTATATGTATATATGTTTGCATGTGTAGTGTATTTTAGTTATTATAGTTGTACATTTAGTTATGTTACATGTAATTCTACTGTTTAGCTATCATAATTTTACATACGTGTATATATATGTATATATATATTTACCATGATGTAATAATGTAGAATAAGGGGTGGAATGTCATGGTTTTGTAATTTTGCTATCAGTATCAGTATTCTACATCATAACATCATGTAAAGTATGGATACTTCTATTGAATGTGCAGTCCACAGAAGAAGACTACATATCCCAGAGAACAACAGGGTTAATGATAAGTCACGGGACCAGGACGCTGTATAATCTCGTTCCCAGGCTGGAGTGCCCTCCTTCTTCTCTCGAACTTCTCGGAGAGGGGGAAGTGTTCCAGCCGTGTCGCCTAGAGTTCACAGTAGGCCTCTCGGTTTTCGGGGACTCTCTCTCTCTCTGTTTCGTTCAATTTGTTAGCCTCAATTATATTATATTGTGTTATCTTGTATTTCGGTATCATATTTAGTAAAATAAGTTTTTCCTCCTTAGATTGTCGCTGTTTTATCCCACTCCTTTTTTTTCCCCTCCTTTCCGGGCCCCGGGAGGGGGCCCACGGGGTGGCTTCCCCTGTCACGGGCATAGGTAAATCTAAGTAACCCGTGACACTTTCACAGGGAATATTTGTAGAAGAAATGAGTGAGACGCAGATAGGAAGGGATAGATAGAATCACAGTGAAGGATTTGACAACAGAGTCCATCAGACACTGGAGAGATGGAGCAAATTCCAGTAATCTCCCTGAATGTCAGAAAACAGCCAGATAGTTGGGAGGTATCAACTTAAAATTGAAAAGGACTTGTGAGTATTTCACACATTGGGAATGGTTAACACATTTTCATTGATTTCTATCTTTGTCTTCAAATGTTTTTTTCACTTTTACCGACATTAATGAACATCTTTCAAACTTCCTGCTTCAAAAAATAAAAAGAGAAAGAGAAAGAGAAAGAAAAAGGGAAAGAAAAAGGGAATGAAAACAAAAAAGAAAACGAAAAAGGAAAAGGAAAAGGAAAAGGAAAAGAAGGAAAAAAAAAGAAAAAGAAAAGGGGAAAAAAAAGAAACAAAAAAAGTAAGAAAAAGGAAAAGAAAAAGGGAAAGAAAAAGAAAAGAAAAAGGAGAAGAAAAAGAAATAGAAAAAGAAAGAAAAGGAAAATGAAAATGAAAAGAAAGGAAAGGAAAGAAAAGGGAAGGAAAGGGAATCATAGAATTACCCAGTTTGGAAAAGACCTTGAAGAACATCAAGTCCAACCACAGCCTAACCATAAAGGGAAAAAAAAGGGAAGGGAAGAAGAAGGGAAGGGAAATGGAAAGGAAGAGAGAAAGGGGAAGGGAAAGGGAAAAGGAAAGGAAAAGAAGAAAAAAAAAAAAAAAGAAAAAAAGAAAAAAGAAAGATCCATTTGTGTCTCGCACATGGCCTGGTGCCCGTTTTACCTTCACATTCCCCACCAGACCTTCCTTGCTGGTATGAAATCTAGCAGAGCACCTCTCCGCTTTGGTTCCTCCATGAAGCTAGAGAAGCTGCCATCTGTGCTCTCCAGGGATCTCCTGGATGGCACATGCCCTGCTGTGCTGTCCCTGCAGCAGATACTGGAGTGAAAAAGGCCCCCAAAGGGGACAAGGGCCGGACAACATCAGGCTCCCATCTGTCTGCAGAGGGCACCTTCCATTTGCTCTCCCTGATCAGGAAGCCTGGAACAGACACTGTTGGTCTCCTCTCTTTTCCATTTTCATCAGCTCTGACCTGGCTGCTCTGCCATCCCCAGGCAGAGCTCAGTGCACTCTCACAGAGGGCAGTCGCCCTTCCTTGTCTCTTCGCCCATCCATCCCTAAGACTCTGTATCCCCCTTGTGCTACGGTGCAATTGTGGAAGCCATTAAACTGCATCCCTGTGGTCCAAACAAGAGCTCAGGCCTGCAACTCTACAAAGATTTCTAGGTCATCACGTGTTGGTGTTCTCATTAGTGCAAAAACACAGAAGTAAGCATCCTAATTGGAAAGCATAATTGGACAGAGCCTGACTGGAGAGCTCATCTATGGTGTTAGTTTGAAGAAGGTGGCACACAGGAATTTAACCCATTGTGGGTCTTGGAGTTGACATAGCAGCATTTGCAGCTACATGTGAATGGGACTGGATCCTGATACAGACTGCGAAGGAGACAAAGCTGCCACCTGACTGGGAAGGACCATTCCAAGTACTCCTAACAACTGAAACAGCTGTGAGGACAGCCGAGAAAGGATGGACTTATGACACACTGGTATAGGTATCCACTAGCCCTGAGGCGTGGGAACTGTGGCCATAGAAAAACCTTTAAAAGATAAGAATTAGAAGGAAATCATGAAAAGTTTTTTTATATGCATATATATTTTTTATTATTTTAACTAACCTTTCACTTCTCCTCGAATAGGTAAATGAATTGTATATGTAAGTGGGAGAGTATTATAACCTATATAGAACCAATACTCACAAAAAGTTTTCCTTGTAACAAAAAAGTTTTTACTGCTGTACCCATTTGCTATCCTGATAATTATCTGGAAAAGGTGAAATTTGACAATAATGCAGGGGAGGGACCAACTGATAGTTCTGATATGAATAAGGGACTCTTGTAGTGTATGGAATGATGTATGGTGGACAACTGCCAATTGAGGCTGGACAGAGACACTCCTTGAAAATACCCAGAATGTCCAGGATAGGGAAGAGCTTAAAAAGGGGTAGAAAATCTTCCTGAAAACCCTGCAGTTATGACAATTAAGGAGATAAAAGATCTTAGACAAACATTTGAAACTGAAACAAGATATGGGGACGTTAATGCCTGGGTAGAATGGACTAAGTATACTGTCCAGAGTCCCAACCATAGCAATTGCTACACTTGTGCATCGGGACGGCCAATAGCTCAGGTGGTACCCATTCTGCTGGGATGGACCAAGGACCCCAAGGGAATGTGATGCATGATTGCCCTGTATCAAGAGAAAACTGCCTGGGGAAATAGAGAGTGCAGACCTCTCTCTTGTTTCCTCCAATGCCTGATACAGATGTCAAGATCCCTCCTGCGCTCTCTACAGCAGTAGGTAACCATACAGCTTGCCTCTCACAGCAGGGTGTGAAGGCTACCAGGCCTATAGGAAACTTTTCCTTATGCAGTGATGAGGTCTTGGATGTTATGGAGGATTCAGCAGGAAATTATTCAAGATTGGGAATCTCCAGGGCAAATCTCCGGTGGTACTGTGGGGGAAAGATTTTTATGGTCCAGCTTAACCATCTAACTGGGGAGGCACCTGTGCACTTGTTCAATTAGTTATACCATTCACCCTGGCATTTGGAAAAGAAATGTATATAGATTTAGTTGGGGTACCTAGAGGTGTCCCTGATAAATTTAAGGCAAGAAATCAAATTGCTGCAGGATTGGAGTCACTGTTTTGGTGGATGACAATCAACAAGAACATAGACTGGATTAACTACATATAAAATATACAAAAGTGCAATTAAGGGAATAGCAGAACAGCTAGCCACACACCGGAAAAGGAATGATCTAGCAGGAGAGAAATCCTGCTAGATTGAAGAAAAGGGGGGAATGAACAGTGAAGCAGGAAACAGAAGCTCTGCTGGAATTCGGAATAAAGGGGGGCTAAAAGGGGGATAGTTAAAGGTAGTTTATAGAAACAAGTAAAGGAAACTTAAAGGTAGTTTATAGAAATAAGTAAAAGAAACTTAAAGGTAACAAGTAAAAGAAACAAGGGGCCTGAGAGAGCAGGGAGGATGCAGATAAGGAGTGAGACCTCACGGACGACCAGAAGAGGAGTTGCATTCCCCCTGATAAGAACAAGAGGGGGTCAGCATGCTAAAGACAAGAGGGGGTCTGTATGCTAAAGAGCTATTGAATATGTACCAGAATTCCTAGAACTATTGACTATGTATTAGAAGTCTAAGAAATCATTGACTATGTATCAGAATTCCGAGAAATCATTGACTATGTATTAAATGTACCTATAACTGTGTCCCGATTTTACAAGTCGGTGTGCAAGTTTGAAGGAGCTATCCCCCTTGCACCTGGCACTGCACAACGCTGGAATAAACATACCTGCTTTATAACCCATCTGTCACGGGTTACTTAGATTTACCTATGCCCGTGACAGGGGAAGCCACCCCACGCCCCCCCCCCCCGGGGCCTGGAAAGGAGGGGGAAAAGGGGAGTGGGATAAAACAGCGACAATCTAAGGAGGAAAAACTTATTTTACTAAATATGATATCGAAATACAAGATAACACAATATAATATAATTAAGGCTAACAAAATCGAACGAAACAGAGAGAGAGAGAGTCTCCGAAAACCGAGAGGCCTACTGTGAACTCTAGGCAACACGGCTGGAACGCTTCCCACTCTCCGAGAAGTTCGAGAGAAGAAGGAGGGCACTCCAGCCTGGGAACGAGATTATATAGAGTCCTGATCCCGTGACTTATTGTTACTCCTGTTGTTCTCTGGGATATGTAGTCTTCTTCTGTGGACTGCACATTCAACAGAAGTATCCATACTTGACATGATGTTATGATGTGGAATACTGATAGCAAAATTACAAAATTACAAAACCATGACATTCCACCCCTTATTCTACATTATTACATCATGGTTAATATATACATATATATACATATATATACACGTATGTAAAATTGTGATAGCTAAATAGTAGAATTGCATGTAACATAACTAAATGTACAACTATAATAACTAAAATACACTACACATGCAAACATATATATATATATATAGATACATAAAATTATTGACTGCACTCCCCCAGCATCAAATTCCCTTGTGGCACACATTGAACATCCCCATCCTTCTGCATTACCCACCAAGTCCCTGGGCAAAGACAGTTCCACGGATAGGTTTGCCCTTTCCAGAAGCTGGAAGGACCCAAACAGCTTTTCCCAACATGTTCTTTACATGTATAACAGGGACCTTATCTCCTTCTACAGTGTGTAGGGGGCTAGATTGACTAGGACCATCACGATTGACAGATCCTCTAGTATTGACCAGCCAAGTGGCTTCTGCCAGATTCTTCTCCCAGTGCTTAAATGTTCCACCACCCATTGCTTTCAACATAGTTTTCAACAACCCATTATATCGTTCAATTTTACCAGAAGCTGGTGCATGGTAGGGAATATGATAAATCCACTCAATGCCATGATCTTTGGCCCAAGTATTTATAAGAGAATTTTTGAAATGTGTCCCATTATCAGATTCAATTCTTTCTGGGGTGCCATGTCGCCACAGGACTTGTTTCTCAAGACCTAATATGGTGTTTCGAGCAGTTGCATGGGGTACTGCGTATGTTTCAAGCCACCCAGTGGTTGCCTCTACCATAGTGAGTACATAACACTTACCACTGCGAGATCGTGGCAAGGTGATATAATCAACCTGCCACGCCTCCCCATATTTATACTTTTGCCATCGCCCTTCCTCCCAGAGAGGTTTCATCCTTCTGGCTTGTTTAATTATGGCACATGTTTCACAATCATGAATAACCTGCGCAATAGCGTCCATGGTTAAGTCCACCCCTCGGTCTCTGGCCCACTTATATGTTGCATCTCTTCCTTGATGGCCTGAGGTCTCATGAGCCCATCGAGCTAGAAATAATTCGCCCTTATTCTGCCAATCCAAGTCGATTTGAGCCACCTCAATTCTAGCAGCTTTATCTACCTGATGGTTGTTTTGTTGTTCTTCAGTAGCCCGACTTTTGGGCACATGTGCATCCACATGACGCACCTTTACAACCATATTCTTTGTTCGGGAAGCAATGTCCTTCCATAGTTCAGCGGCCCAAACAGATTTTCCCCTCCGTTGCCAGTTATTTTGTTCCCACCGCTGTAACCACCCCCATAAGGCATTTGCCACCATCCATGAGTCAGTATAAAGATACAGCATTGGCCACCTCTCCCGTTCAGCAACATCTAAGGCCAGCTGGACAGCTTTTACCTCTGCAAACTGACTTGATTCTCCCTTACCTTCAGTGGCCTCTGCAACCTGTCGTGTGGGGCTCCACACAGCAGCTTTCCATTTGCGATGCTTCCCTACAATGCGACATGATCCGTCAGTGAATAGGGCATATTTCTTTTCATTTTCTGGTAATTCGTTGTATGGTGGGGCCTCTTTAGCACGTGATACCTCTTCTGCTGGTGATGTTCCAAACTTTTTATCTTCAGGCCAGTCCATGATTACCTCTAGGATTCCTGGACGATTGAGGTTTCCCATTCGCGCTCGCTGTGTAATCAGCGTAATCCACTTGCTCCAGGTGACATCGGTAGCATGATGGGTGGAGGGAACCTGTCCTTTGAACATCCAGTTCAGCACTGGCAGTCGAGGTGCCAAAAGGAGCTGTGTTTCAGTCCCGACTACTTCGGAAGCAGCCCGAACCCCCTCATACGCGGCTAAGATCTCCTTCTCAGTTGGAGTGTAGCACTCTTCAGACCCCTTATATGATCGACTCCAGAATCCCAGGGGTCGGCCTCGGGTCTCTCCTGAGGCTCTTTGCCACAAACTCCAAGTGGGGCCTTTCTCTCCAGCAGCAGTGTAGAGGATGTTCTTTACATCCTGTCCAGTCCGTACTGGCCCCAGGGCTACAGCACGGGCTATCTCTTGTTTAATCTGTTCAAAAGCCTGCTGCTGCTCAGGGCCCCATGCAAAATCATTCTTCTTCCGCGTTACCTGATAAAGGGGGCTTACAATGAGGCTGTAGTTTGGAATGTGCATCCTCCAAAAGCCTACTGCACCCAGGAAAGATTGTGTCTCTTTCTTGCTAGTTGGTGGAGACATGGCAGTGATTTTGTCGATCACATCTGCTGGGATGTGACGACGTCCATCCTGCCACTTTATACCTAAGAACTGAATTTCCTGGGCAGGTCCTTTTACTTTGCTTCGCTTAATAGCAAAGCCAGCTTGTAGAAGAATCCGGATTATCTGCTCTCCTTTTGTGAAAACTTCTTCTGCTGTATCGCCCCACACAACAATGTCATCAATGTACTGCAGGTGTTCAGGAGCACCACCCTGTTCCAGTACAGTTTGGACCAACCCATGGCAAATGGTTGGGCTGTGTTTCCACCCCTGGGGCAAACGGTTCCAAGTATACTAAATGCCCCTCCAGGTGAAGGCAAACTGTGGCTTGCATTCTGCGGCCAAAGGAATAGAAAAGAAGGCATTGGCAATGTCAATGGTGGCATACCATTTGGCTGCTTTTGACTCCAGCTCGTACTGGAGTTCCAACATGTCCGGCACAGCAGCGCTCAATGGGGGTGTGACCTCATTCAGGCCACGGTAGTCTACTGTCAGCCTCCATTCTCCACTGGCTTTACGCACTGGCCATATGGGACTGTTAAAAGGTGAGTGAGTTTTACTGATCACTCCCTGATTCTCCAACTGGCGAATCAAATCATGAATGGGGAGCAAGGAATCCCTGTTGGTACGATACTGCCGTCTGTGCACTGTCTTTGTAGCAACTGGTACCTGCTGCTCTTTTACTCGTAGCAGCCCCACAACAGACGGGTCCTCTGACAGGCCAGGCAAAACAGACAGCTGCTTAATGTTGTCCATGTCTACAGCAGCTATCCCAAAGGCCCATCGATACCCCTTAGGATCCTTGAAATGCCCCCTTCTGAGGTAATCAATACCCAGTATACATGGAGCCCCTGGGCCAGTCACAATAGGATGTTTTTGCCAGTCTTTGCCAGTGAGGCTTATTTCAGCCTCCAGCACAGTCAATTCTTGAGAGCCCCCAGTCACTCCAGAAATATGGATTGATTCTGTCCCTTCATGACTGGAGGGCATTAGGGTGCACTGTGCACCGGTATCCACCAGCGCCTTATATTCCTGTGGTTCTGATGTGCCAGGCCATCGAATCCACACAGTCCAATAAACTCTATTATCCCTTTCCCTCCCCTGACTGAGGGCAGGGCCCCTCTATTGGTTACCTGTGATGACTGGAGCAACTCCACTGGTGGTTGGTATGTCTAGCAGTTCTTTCACCCGTGCTCGTAGTGCAGAAGTAGGCTGATCATGCCACTTCCTCATGTCTTCTCCACGGTCACGTAGGTAGAGCCACATGGAAACACGCGGTGCAATCATACTGTTGTTCTTTGCTCGAGCTGGGAAGCGTGTGCGTTTAACAGCTGAGACTTTTGATGATGCAGGTGGGGAGTAGGACTGGACTAGTTTGATCAGATCCTTCATTAGACCTGGTGGCCCGTACGAGGATTGACCTTCATCAGTTGTTTCTGATACTATTACAGGATCATTACAATTAGTTGATGGAAACAATTTCTTGCACATTTCATCTACTCGGTTTTCTAGCCGTGAGATGGCAGAAACTGCGGCATGCAGTTGGGGGAGCTGCTGATCGATGGTTTGAAGCATTATAATCAGCTCAACAACTCGGGGCCATCTGTCCACGAATCCTTTAGATCCTGATACCAATGACTGTGCAATTCTCTCTGGTGCTGTACTTGTGATTTTCTGCCACATGTCAGGATCGGCCCTCACTCTCTCAGGGTCAAGTTCGCTTGGATCAGGGCTGTACAACATTTTCGCCATGGCCAATTCCCTCAGGCGCTGAATACCTTTTTGGACGGTATTCCAACTATCAAATTTAGGCTTCAAAGCATCCTTATAGGGGTACCTTTCTCTCACGGCTTCTAACAGCCGCAACCAGAGAGTGGCAGCTCCATCCGAACATCTGCTAATCCCTCTGTCGATACCTGCATCTTGGGCAATGCTTCCTAGTTGGCGAGCTTCATTACCATCTAGAGACAAGCTGTTGGCCCCGTTGTCCCAGCAGCGAAGCAACCAAGCAAGGATACCTTCATCTTGACGCCGTGTGAACTCCTTTCTTGAGCCTTGGATTTCAGTCAGCTTCAGAGGTCGACAATAGGTGATTTCCTCCTCATCATCAGTCTCTTCTTCATGCCTCTTGGTTTTTGCCTTTGCTTTTTTCGGTACTGCTCCATGCCCGGCACCTGGGTCTTCTGCTGCCCCCCCCTGTGCTTCTCCTTCTTTTCGTTCTAGACGCATGGACACCCGTTTCCATTTCTTGCCTTCCACAGGGGCAACTGATATTGCTACTGATGCCTCCTGTGACTGATCAGAATTAACTTGGGCTTGAATCTCAGATCGGAAACTCTCTCTCTCCAGAATAGTATGATACAAAGCACGGTATGCATAAGCCAAACCCCACATAAGGTTTACCTCCTTAGATCTCTGACCCAAATACTCACTTAATTTCTTAGGGTCCCTTAGGTGTTCAAGAGTGAAATCCCATGACACTGCGGGTCCCCATGCTTCTAAGACTTTTCCTAAACCTTTCCATATTCCCTGCCAGTCATCATTCTCTGGTTCTGGAGGAGACTTCCGCATAGAACGAATGCATAGGAACATATATGCATGCATTGATAGTGATAACATGAATGCAAGTATGAACCCTATCTCAGTTATTGAAAAGCGTGTGGAAATCTGAGAGTACAACCTAAATAAAAAGGGTTTTTTTAGCCTGTACAATGAATTAAACATGGTGGTGTTTGTAAAATTGCCTGTTCCATCTGGGATGCAAGTATTTGTAAAATTGCCTGTTCCATCTGGGATGCAAGTGTTTGTAAGATTCACAATTCCATCTGAGGTGTAGATGCCAAAATTCTGACCATACCACATCTCGTAAAAGTACCAGGCAGGTGTCTCCATCAGTATCCACCTTATTAGGCTATATATCTGCACAATTCCACAACACCAAATTATGGTGTTAATAGTTGACCAATACTTTAAGAAGATCATAATTGCTTTCAATCCCTTAAACAGAGCAACTGGGATGAAGAGTGGATTCATAGCTGGCAGGCTCTGTAAAAGTCAGAGCTAGCTAGCTTTGCTCTAAGGGAGAAAGAAATCCCTTTGTTTTCTACACAAAAGTTAGATAGCAATGCTGAGAATGTGCAGCAGCCCTTAATGTTGACAATTTGTCTGGTATTTCAAGGTCACGTTCTCCGTGAGCAGCTACGGAAAGATAACACTCCCAACACTCCCGTAACGAAGCTCTTTAAGAGCAAAGAGAGAGTTGTTCTAAAAGCTAAAAAGCTCTATGCCCGCATCCTCCACCAAAAAATCTGTCACGGGTTACTTAGATTTACCTATGCCCGTGACAGGGGAAGCCACCCCACGCCCCCCCCCCCGGGGCCTGGAAAGGAGGGGGAAAAGGGGAGTGGGATAAAACAGCGACAATCTAAGGAGGAAAAACTTATTTTACTAAATATGATATCGAAATACAAGATAACACAATATAATATAATTAAGGGTAACAAAATCGAACGAAACAGAGAGAGAGAGAGTCTCCGAAAACCGAGAGGCCTACTGTGAACTCTAGGCGACACGGCTGGAACGCTTCCCACTCTCCGAGAAGTTCGAGAGAAGAAGGAGGGCACTCCAGCCTGGGAACGAGATTATATAGAGTCCTGATCCCGTGACTTATTGTTACTCCTGTTGTTCTCTGGGATATGTAGTCTTCTTCTGTGGACTGCACATTCAACAGAAGTATCCATACTTGACATGATGTTATGATGTGGAATACTGATAGCAAAATTACAAAATTACAAAAC
This sequence comes from Coturnix japonica, assembly GCF_054131305.1. Classification (NCBI taxonomy): domain Eukaryota; kingdom Metazoa; phylum Chordata; class Aves; order Galliformes; family Phasianidae; genus Coturnix; species Coturnix japonica. The sequence goes on along the minus strand of NC_140682.1, from coordinate 12,148,579 downwards.
CATGACACCATCTCTGGATTATAGAGTTTGATTCCGCAAGCCAGGAGGACGTCTTAACAGCTGAGACACTGGATGATGCAGGCTGGGAGGAAACCAGTTTGATCAGCCCCTCCAGCAGGCTGTTTTGATCATCCTGATCCTCATCAGCTGTGTCCCATCTCACCACGGGTTCACAGGGCTCATCACGATGAAGCACAGCAGACAGTTCCTCCATCCTACCTTCCTGATTACTCTCTACTCTATCCAGTCTTTCAGTTACTTTCACAGGGGCTGAAACATAAGCACGTAGAGGGGTTAAACGTAGCTCAAAGTCATGAAGCTTAGTAATCATTTCATTCAAAGGGGTCTTCTTTGCCCTCTGCCAGACGTTGCTGCTCATGTACCGCCATACTCACCTGGTGCAGACCTTGTGCACATATGCCACATACTTGGTGTACGCCTGACTCTCTCAGGATCATGGCCTTGGTTTGGACTGGAATTTGGATCAGAATTCTGAGGAATAAACGTGGGGTCGTGTAACATCTCCACCACGGCCCGTTCTCTCAAATAACGACGCCTCTTTCTCTCTAAGTAAGTCACAAAACAAAGACTCATGGGGGACGACAGTGTATTGTAGGGGTCAGAAACGGGGACGGGAGGACGGGGGCGGGGGGGGCACAGATAGGGGAGCCTAGGGGTCAGAATGGGGGCGTGGGGTGGGGCAACGAGGTACCCCTGGGAGGGGAGGAGGCACAGGGAACATCCCGCCGTCCAACAGAAGCCCTGAGTGCCACAGAGGCCCCGCGGGGCCAACGCAGGGCGGCTCGCGGCGCCCGCGGAGGGGACCCCTTCAGGCCTCCCCCAGAACAGCCACTTGCAGAAGCGGAGGCGGCGCTCGGAGCCCCGGGGTTGCCCGGCGGCGCTGCAGCAGTGCGGAGAGCAGCTCGACTTCGGCACGGCCGCCTCTTCCTCGGGGCGCGGGGTGATGACGGCACGGCTGGCGCCGCTCGGGCAACGAGCACAGGCGCAGGCGCGCTGACGCGCTGTTGCTATGCCGACGTCGTCACGCATGCGCTGTCGCCGTGGTGGCAGTTTCGAGTGCGCGCAGAGAGGGGGGAAGGCGCGCTGTCGCCATGGCAACGCGGCCTGTACACGCAGGGCCTGAAGCCTGAGTGGGCCTCGGGGGCGGTGGGGGGCAAAGAAGCCGGGGGGGAACGGAGAGCCCTCGGGGATCTCCTGGTGAGGTGTGGGGGGGCTTAGGGGGGAGGGCAAAGCTCCGGGTGTGCTCAGTGGTATCCAGGGTGGTCGAGCGCCCACCTACTTCTTCCCCATTTGTTCACCATCAGCTTCATCACTGAAACCTCTGACTCACTTCCATCCGCTCTTCCCCGGTTTGCAAGATTTCCATTGCTTGTTAGGCCAGGGGGTGCCACTTTCTAAAAACAATGCATGTGGAACGTGAGGAAAATGCCCGTGTCCCGTTTTGAGGCAAAAGACACAAGAATTCTGTTGCGAATGCAGTCCTTATTGTGAGGCAAAATCACCAAGTGTAAAATTATTGAGGAAAAACAAGACTCTTCACCCAGTAAAGCTGAAATGGGCAGTTTTACAACTGTAGCTTGTGGATTCCTTTTGCTAAACTAATAAATTGGTTCTTAAACTAATGTGCTAATTGCTATTGGTCAGCAAACATAGGTTGCTATGTTGAGCTGAACGTGTGCAGCCTTCAGTGGATTCTTACCCTCTTTTTCACACTCCTTTATAACCCTTCTAATTCTTTCAGGACCAGAATTTGTCTTCTCTCTTTCTTTCAGGTAACCGAGGAGGAAAGACTATTCTCGCTTCCAGTGTCCCTGTCTTTTCTCCTTCGCAGGTAACACTTTGTTTTCTATAAGAGTCTCTGGCCCACAGCTCGCTCTCTCTCTCTTACTCTCTCCCCCTCTTAGAGAGTGCTGATTCTGAGGTTTGGGGGGAGGGGCGGGGGGCACAGTGCAGAGGATGTGTTCTCATGCCCGCAGCATCTACTTTGGCTAGAGCAGATCACAGACTTAGAAAGATATTATATTTCTGACTCACCGCTTTTCCTTACCCCTTTTGCCGTTTTTGTTTTTTTTTTTTTTTTTTTTTGTGTGTGTGTGTGTGTGTGTGTGTGTGTGTTTTTTTTTCCTCCACAATTCCACTATTCACTTTTGGTACCTCCATTACACTTCCATTGTACCATCAATAATCAAGCAATACCTTTCTTCACTTCCCACTAACACCCAGCACTTGGTCTCACAATTAGGATACTTAATTATAAAAACTGGTCCCAGAACTTCATTTATGATCCTGGTTTCTTACTCCGTATTCCCCCTGGCTCGCCAGCAAAGACTCTTCAGTGAGCCAAAACACAGCCCAGGGGGTCTTCTAGATATTTCGTAGACACCCCTTGTACCGTAACAGCTTCTTAGATAGCACTTTCACAAGTGTGAAATTTAACAGTCACAAAGACAGAGACAGCAACCAGTACAGTTTATCCTCAGGATCCTTCCTCTCTCCACCTCTCCCCAGGGCCCAACCTTCCTTCTGTGTTCCATTCCTACTCTTGCATAGCTGCCCACCTAATCGTGCCTCTTTCTTGTCCAGTAAACAACTTATCCATGATAAACATCACTTCCACCCATGAGTAGAAATCAGGCCCTGAGAATCAATCTCTGCTTCTCTTTGTGGATCTTCCCTTTTTGATAGCTAATTCCTCCTTTTCCATCTCTAAAGCAGGAAACACATTCTATTCCTACACTAACTACTGTGCCTGGCAGCATCCCTCCTCGCCTTGGTCATTTTTGTAGGATGTCCGTGGCACATCTGACGTCGCGGTCAGAGATAAGTCACGGGAGGAGGACGTATATAATCTCGCTCCCAGGCTGGAGTTTTCTCTCTCTCTTGGACTCTCGGGGAGTGGGAAGCATTCCAGTCGTGTCACCTAGAGTTCACAGTAGGCCTCTCGGTTTTCTGGGGACTCTCTCTCTCTCTCTGTTTTGTTTGATTTATTAGCCTCAATCATATTGTATTATATTGTGTTATCTTGTATTCCGATATCATATTTAGTAAAATAAATTTTCCTCCTTAGATTGCTGCCGCTGTTCTTTTTCCCATTCCCCTTTCCCTTCTTCTCTGGGCTGGGGGCCCTACAGGGCGGCTGCCCCCTGTCACGGGCAAAGGTAAATCTAGGTAACCCGTGACACTCACTAAGCTGGCAATACCTTGCTTGATGCACTCCAGGGGACCATTGGCCTTCCTGGCTGCTTGGGCTCACTGTTGACTCATGTTCAATCTGATGTTGACCAGGACCCCCAATCCTATTCAGTCAGACCGCTCTCCAGTGTCCCATATCCAGTCAGTGTGTATGTCCAGGGTTGCCCCTACCCAGGTGCACAATCGGGCACTTGTTATACTTTCTGCACTTGGTGCTTAGTACCAACTGGTACCCAGTTCTCTGACTTGTCCACAAATCTCTGCAAGTCCTCTCCACCCTCAGTGGAAGCAACAGCACCTCCTCATCTGGTATCAGCAGCAAACTTGCTCAGAACATCTTCTAGTCCTTCATGCAAGTCATCCGCAAAAACATGAAAGAGAAGCAGCCCTAAAATGGAGCCCTGGGGAACCCTGACAGTGACCATCTACCAGCCCAATGGAACCTGTTGACTCTAATCATTTGGACCTCACCTATTGGCCAACTGCTCAACCACCACATTCTGTTTCTGTCTATCCGTATGCAGAACATTCTGCCCAGAAGGGTGCAGTCAGAAACAGTTTCAAAAGCTCTACTGAAATCATCAAGGATAACATCAACTGGCTTCCCATGGTCAGCTAAATGGATAACCTTGTGATAAAAGGAGCCAGGGAGCTGAACCCCAAACGAGCAGGGTGAGAAAGAGTCCCCTACAGATGATAAGGCCAGGCATATCACGCCATTCTCCTGGTGGGAAGTCAAAGTGGCCAACTCTTTCCAGAAATTAGATGCCACATGGTTGAGCAGAAGTGAAAGAAGCAAGGACAGGCACTGTAGAGGTCTTACCCTAGAGTGCTTGAAAGAGTGTATTTCAGGATTTAACAAATCTAGTCTTGAATTGAAACGTCTTTGTCTGGAGTATACGACTCCCTGGCTGTCCAGTCTGGTCTGATTCAGCAAACACAATGACAATGCACAGCGCCAGCGAGTCACTGCTATCCTTGCTAAGCCTATAACGACGACAATAAATGAAATGCAGATGTATCCTTCTATTCAGGCCAAAATATGGGGAAGTCTTGAACAGATCACAGATCTCCTTGATGTAATGCTGGACAGTTTCATCATCAAAACTAGTGCCACAGGGGACCACCCCCTACGTTCTGGATATTCACAGCCCAGGTACACAGAACAGACGCACACACCAAGTACCCATGACCCATATGTCTCGCATATGTGACCGACCCTGGTGCACGCAGGCACCAACCACCACTACGCCCCACCTGTGTCCGCGCCCTGGTGCATGCGGGCACTGCCCGCAATGCCGCAACCCATCGGGACCGGACTCGCTCTGCCTCCCAGTGCCCCGCAGCGCTCCGCACAGAGAGATTTCCAGATGAGGCATTTGCACTTCTGCTAGGCAACCACGATCTGTTAGTAAACTGATAGAGTAAAAGAGTAAATCTCAAAGTTAAAAGTCAGGTATGTGGGCCCATAACCAAGTAGGATGTGCAGTTATGATAAGGGAAGAACATCCTGCATACTAAAAGGAACATAGCCCAAGAAGCCGTCCAGAAACAGACTAGTTCAATCAAACATGATGGGGTAAAAAGGACGGAGTGAGGAAGACTTTGAGCCTTTGCAAGGAAGACGTCTGACTTCATCCCCACAACCTCCGGAGGAAGAACCCAGCTACAAACAGCCCATGTGCTGGAGGGAGGGGCAGAATGTAAGTGATTTCCTGGAAAATAATGAATATGTAGATGAATTCCAGGAAATCTGTTGAATATGTATCAGCTTGGCTTTCAAATGGGTAACACTTCTGTTTTCTGGTGTGCAAGAGAAGTGTGATCCCCTTTGCATTCAGTGCCTAATAAACGTATTCCTGCTTTATAACCTAATTCTGGGTTATAGAGTTTGATACTGCAACTCAAAGCCATGCTTCTGGAATCAGTCTGTCCACTGGTGAAAAATACATCTTACTCTGCCGCCTGCCAGGGTCAGCAGTCATCCTGCTCGGGAAGCTGCCCAGGGCGCTGCGGGGAGACGTGTGGGGGGAAGGAGCCCCCCGGCAGGGCTTGTGCTGCCACAGCTGCTGCCTGGGGCAGGGGGATCACAGCTCCACTGCACAACTGAATGTTGTAAGGGTGCTTTGCAAGAGGAGAGCCAAGGCAGGGATTTTCCATTTCCTGTTCTTAGGGAAGGAATAAGGATTGGAGGCAGAAATCTAAAAGGGGTGGTCAACTTTCAACACAGCTCTGAGACTCCCAAATATTTCTTCAGTAAGTCACTTGTTTTGTGAACAGTCACACAGGTTGTGCTTTCAGCCTCACCTACCGAAATGGATACAGTCAGCTTAAGTTATAGTTGTTTTCTGCAGACATTAACAGTTCACTTGTCCTGTAAACAGGCTGATTTCTCTGAGACAAACTGAAGTGCACAGAGGCTGGTGCTGGGGTCTCGAAGAGCAGCTGGAGTAAAGAGGAAAATATCCAGGAGGCTGTGATGTGATTAGGAAATGAGAAGAAAGAAAGAGCTCCCTAATCTTCTATTCCTCATTCCTTTCAAGAGTCCCAAGGAGATCTGTAAGGGACTCGGCAGTGCTGTGGTTTAGAATTTGTTGGGTTAAAGCTATTTACTAAGACAGAGAAAAAGAAAAGGGTTATGCTTATGATTATGACATAGATCTATATCTCTATATATAAACACATGCTTACTTACGGTATATTCTCACATATATATAACGTATGCAGATGTAAAAATACATGCAAAGATGCTAATACATATGCATATCTGTTTGCAAGTCCAGGACATGTGGCAGGGGTTTTAACAGCCTCAAGGTTCACTGTAGGAACTGGAGTGGCTGTTGGGCTGTTGCAGGAGTTGGAGCAACTGCAGAACTCATTGCTAGAGCTGGAATCACCGCAGGACCTGTGACTGAAGTTGGAGCAGCCACTTGGCTCATTGGAGGGGTTGGAGCAACCACAGGGCTGTACATCCTGGCATATTGCACCTCCCTTGATAGGCATTTGTTTCATTTTCTTATTGCAGTACTTGGAACAGCTAGAGGACCTGTAGCAGGAGTGACTGCAGAGCTCATTATGAGGGGTGGAGTGACAGCAGGACCTGTCCCAGAGCTTGGAGTGACCGTAGGACATGTAGCACAAACTTGGAGCTGCTGCAGGTTCTGTGATGCAGTGTCATCGTCATTGGGTGTCACTTTTGGCAGCCAGCGTTGGGTGTCACCATCATGCAGAGGGGACAAAAGGTCCCCCCTGGGGACACTGCACTGAAGCTGGGAACACCATGACCAGCTCGAGGACTTCCCGGGGCAAATGGGGATACGGCATCACGGTGCCTCACCCCCATAGCTGGGGACATCCCCATGTTACTCTCAGAGTGTCGCATGCCAGAGTTGGTGACATACCCACACCACACGCCAGGGTTGAGGACACCCCCTCAGTGTCACACCATGAAGTCGGGGATACCTGTGTCACCCCTGTGGTGTCACAGCCCAAAGTTGGGGACACTCCTCAGGGCACCTCATCTGTGTCCACCCCCACAGACCACCATTGTTCCCATGGGGTGGGGGTGACAACCCTTACTTTTCTTATTAAGATTTCTTTCTTGATAACGGCAGATTGGGGATGCCCCCCCCCGGCCCCCATATGTGAATAAAGGAAAGAGGAATAGTTGTGGGACTCCATGTGTCACAGCGGGAGGGAAATTTGGGGACAGAGGTCACTGCAGCATCCTGATCCTGTAGCCCCTATGGCCCCATAACCACTACAGCCCCATCTGATCAGCCATCCTATGTCCACATCTCATGACTTTATCCCATCCCATATCCTGTTGTGTATCCATAGCCCATCCCATATCCATCATATCAGCCCCATAGCCATCTCAAACCCATCCTGTGTCTGTGTCCCCACATCCTATCCCCATCCTGTACCCCGTATCTATATCCATTCCAAATCCGTATTCCCACGTCCATCCCACGTCCATTCCATATATTTATCCAGTTGTAATCCCAACCCCATCCCATATCCATACCCCATCCCATATCCATCCCATATTCTTCCCATGTCGATCCCATATCCATTTCTGGAGTCCATCCCATACACGTCCCATTTTCTGATCTCCTTTTCATATCCTCGCACCCCAATCCCAATTTTCGCAATCCCACAGCCAACAATCCCAACCCGACGTTCCAAATCTCATTCCCAACCCCACCTCTCACCTGCCAATCCCAATCCCAATCCCTCATCCCAATCCCACATCCCATCCCATCCCATTTCTTGCTAGAATAGCGCGCACCCCTAAACCCCTCCCCCACCGCCGCTCCGCCCCGCCCCCTGCCCACCCGCCTCCAACCAGGGGCCACGCGACGCCCCTCGCCCGGCCTTTCATTGGTCAACGGCAGCGCCGCCGGCTCCGATTGGCTGAGCCGCAGCAGGCGGGAGCAGCCGTTGACAGCCGGCTCGAGGCCGCCCGGCTCTCACCTCAGACAGCGGCGCTGCCGCAGCCGGGGCCGCCCTTCACGGCAGCGCCGCTGCAGCCGCTGCGGGCCGGAGCCGTCCGGCTGGGATCTGTCCCTGCCTGGCTGTGGCCACATCAAAGTGCTGGGAGGCTTCCCCAGCTCCATGCCATGCACACCATGTCCTGCACCCCTGTGGCCTTCCCCACCCTCTCTCACATCACCTGCTCCAAAGTCCTAAAGGATGGAGCTCCTCACGCTGCCAAGCAGCCCCAGTACCCTCCCTCTGCTCTCTCTCTGCTCCTCCATACAATTCCTCCCAAACCTGTTACACTTTGATCCACCTCTGCTTGGACACAGTGTGACCACATCACCCTCCTTTTAGCTGCTCTCTTACTGCAGCCACTTGGCCCTCCTTTGGGTCTGCTTTAGGCCTCTTGCATCGATACCCCAACCCCATTATCCAAAGCAAAGTTCGCATAACCCCTGCCACGGACACCTCTAATCTCCTGATGACCAATGAAGCCCTCTGATGACCAGTGACTCCCCTCCTTGATTAATGGAGCCTTGTGATGTTCAATGAACATCTCTGACAACCAGTGGAGTCAGTGGAGCCCTCCGACAACCAACAAAGCCTTCAGATGACCGCAGTCATTTTCTCTGGACACACTCCAGGGTTGTGATGTCTTCCTTGCAGTGAGGGGTCCAAAAGTGGACACATCTGGGAGGTGCAGCCTCACCAGATCTGAGTACAAGGGGACAATCACGGCCCCGTTCCTGCTGCCAATGCTGTTTCTGATACAAGCCAGGATGCTGTTGGGCTTCTTGGCTTGCTGGGCACATCACTGGCTCAAGTTCAGCTGAGCATCGATCAATGCCCCCAGGTCCAGTTCCTCTACACAGCCTTCCAGCCGCTCTGCCCCACGCCTGAAGCTTTGCCTGGGGATGCTGTGGCCAAAGTGCTGGACCCGGCTCTTGGTCTTGTTGAACCTCATCCCAATGAGTTCAACCCAGCCATCCAGCCTGTCCAGATCATTATGTGCTTACCATGGTGGAGGCAACCGCTGGGCAGCTTGAAACATATGCAGTACCCCATCATGCAGTACTGCCCTCTAAACACCATATTAGGTCTCAAGAAAAAAGTCCTGTGGCTGCGTGGCACCCCAGAAAGAACTGAGTCAGATAATGGGGCTCTGATTACTAGTTCTGCCCTCTGGTGCCCAGTGAAGAAACACCCAGATCACTGACCAGGATGCTATCTGTGATCAAGCAGCTTTGATTGGCAATTGCAATGGCAGGTCCCCTGCAAGCAGGAGAGCATGCAGAAAGCAGCGTTGCATCTTTTAGGCCGTGTTACTCCACGCTGATCTCCTTCTGCCCCGGTTCCTCATTGGCTGAGTACTTCAGGCTCACAATCTTCCCGACTCCCCACTGAACATACTGGATGCCCCCTCCCCTCCCTTCCCTTCCCTTCCCTTCCCTTCCCTTCCCTTCCCTTCCCTTCCCTTCCCTTCCCTTCCCTTCCCTTCCCTTCCCTTCCCTTCCCTTCCCTTCCCTTCCCTTCCCTTCCCTTCCCTTCCCTTCCCTTCCCTTCCCTTCCCTTACCTTCCCTTCCCTTCCCTTCCCACACCTTCCCTTCCCACACCTTCCCTTCCCACACCTTCCCTTCCCACACCTTCCCTTCCCTTCCCTTCCCTTCCCTTCCCTTCCCTTCCCTTCCCTTCCCTTCCCTTCCCTTCCCTTCCCTTCCCTTCCCTTCCCTTCCCTTCCCTTCCCTTCCCTTCCCTTCCCTTCCCTTCCCTTCCCTTCCCTTCCCTTCCCTTCCCTTCCCTTCCCTTCCCTTCCCTTCCCTCCCCACACCTTCCCTTCTCTCCCCACACCTTTCCTTTCCTTTCCTTTCCTTCCCTTCCCTTCCCTTCCCTTCCCTTCCCTTCCCTTCCCTTCCCTTCCCTTCCCTTCCCTTCCCTTCCCTTCCCTTCCCTTCCCTTCCCTTCCCTTCCCTTCCCTTCCCTTCCCTTCCCTTCCCTTCCCTTCCCTTCCCTTCCCTTCCCTTCCCTTCCCTTCCCTTCCCTTCCCTTCCCTTCCCTTCCCTTTTCCATAACACAGTGCAAAGGAAGGCCTCCAAGGCCAAATTCCAGCCTGCCAGGTGCCCTGCCAGGCCAAAAGGCAATGGGCCAGTCCAGGGGCTTGGAAAGTTAGAAGAAGGGAGAGGTTAGGAATAGTGTAGCGTAAGGGTTAGGGATAGGGATAGGGATAGGGATATGTCATGGTTTTGTAATTTTGTAATTTTGCTATCAGTATTCCACATCATAACATCATGTCAAGTATGGATACTTCTGTTGAATGTGCAGTCCACAGAAGAAGACTACATATCCCAGAGAACAACAGGAGTAACAATAAGTCACGGGACCAGGACTCTATATAATCTCGTTCCCAGGCTGGAGTGCCCTCCTTCTTCTCTCGAACTTCTCGGAGAGTGGGAAGCGTTCCAGCCGTGTCGCCTAGAGTTCACAGTAGGCCTCTCGGTTTTCGGAGACTCTCTCTCTCTCTGTTTCGTTCGATTTGTTAGCCTTAATTATATTATATTGTGTTATCTTGTATTTCGATATCATATTTAGTAAAATAAGTTTTTCCTCCTTAGATTGTCGCTGTTTTATCCCACTCCCCTTTTCCCCCTCCTTTCCAGGCCCCGGGGGGGGGGCGTGGGGTGGCTTCCCCTGTCACGGGCATAGGTAAATCTAAGTAACCCGTGACAGATTTTTTGGTGGAGAATGCGGGCATAGAGCTTTTTAGCTTTTAGAACAACTCTCTCTTTGCTCTTAAAGAGCTTCGTTACGGGAGTGTTGGGAGTGTTATCTTTCCGTAGCTGCTCACAGAGAACGTGACCTTGAAATACCAGACAAATTGTCAACATTAAGGGCTGCTGCACATTCTCAGCATTGCTATCTAACTTTTGTGTAGAAAACAAAGGGATTTCTTTCTCCCTTAGAGCAAAGCTAGCTAGCTCTGACTTTTACAGAGCCTGCCAGCTATGAATCCACTCTTCATCCCAGTTGCTCTGTTTAAGGGATTGAAAGCAATTATGATCTTCTTAAAGTATTGGTCAACTATTAACACCATAATTTGGTGTTGTGGAATTGTGCAGATATATAGCCTAATAAGGTGGATACTGATGGAGACACCTGCCTGGTACTTTTACGAGATGTGGTATGGTCAGAATTTTGGCATCTACACCTCAGATGGAATTGTGAATCTTACAAACACTTGCATCCCAGATGGAACAGGCAATTTTACAAATACTTGCATCCCAGATGGAACAGGCAATTTTACAAAAACCACCATGTTTAATTCATTGTACAGGCTAAAAAAACCCTTTTTATTTGGGTTGTACTCTCAGATTTCCACACGCTTTTCAATAACTGAGATAGGGTTCATACTTGCACTCATGTTATCACTATCAATGCATGCATATATGTTCCTATGCATTCGTTCTATGCGGAAGTCCCCTCCAGAACCAGAGAATGATGACTGGCAGGGAATATGGAAAGGTTTAGGAAAAGTCTTAGAAGCATGGGGACCCGCAGTGTCATGGGATTTCACTCTTGAACACCTAAGGGACCCTAAGAAATTAAGTGAGTATTTGGGTCAGAGATCTAAGGAGGTAAACCTTATGTGGGTTTGTATCATACTATTGTACCGTGCTTTGTATCATACTATTCTGGAGAGAGAGAGTTTCCGATCTGAGATTCAAGCCCAAGTTAATTCTGATCAGTCACAGGAGGCATCAGTAGCAATATCAGTTGCCCCTGTGGAAGGCAAGAAATGGAAACGGGTATCCACGCATCTAGAACGAAAAGAAGGAGAAGCACAGGGGGGGGCTGCAGAAGACCCAGGTGCCGGGCATGGAGCAGTACCGAAAAAAGCAAAGGCAAAAACCAAGAGGCATGAAGAAGAGACTGATGATGAGGAGGAAATCACCTATTGTCGACCTCTGAAGCTGACTGAAATCCAAGGCTCAAGAAAGGAGTTCACACGGCGTCAAGATGAAGGTATCCTTGCTTGGTTGCTTCGCTGCTGGGACAACGGGGCCAACAGCTTGTCTCTAGATGGTAATGAAGCTCGCCAACTAGGAAGCATTGCCCAAGATGCAGGTATCGACAGAGGGATTAGCAGATGTTCGGATGGAGCTGCCACTCTCTGGTTGCGGCTGTTAGAAGCCGTGAGAGAAAGGTACCCCTATAAGGATGCTTTGAAGCCTAAATTTGATAGTTGGAATACCGTCCAAAAAGGTATTCAGCGCCTGAGGGAATTGGCCATGGCGAAAATGTTGTACAGCCCTGATCCAAGCGAACTTGACCCTGAGAGAGTGAGGGCCGATCCTGACATGTGGCAGAAAATCACAAGTACAGCACCAGAGAGAATTGCACAGTCATTGGTATCAGGATCTAAAGGATTCGTGGACAGATGGCCCCGAGTTGTTGAGCTGATTATAATGCTTCAAACCATCGATCAGCAGCTCCCCCAACTGCATGCCGCAGTTTCTGCCATCTCACGGCTAGAAAACCGAGTAGATGAAATGTGCAAGAAATTGTTTCCATCAACTAATTGTAATGATCCTGTAATAGTATCAGAAACAACTGATGAAGGTCAATCCTCGTACGGGCCACCAGGTCTAATGAAGGATCTGATCAAACTAGTCCAGTCCTACTCCCCACCTGCATCATCAAAAGTCTCAGCTGTTAAACGCACACGCTTCCCAGCTCGAGCAAAGAACAACAGTATGATTGCACCGCGTGTTTCCATGTGGCTCTACCTACGTGACCGTGGAGAAGACATGAGGAAGTGGCATGATCAGCCTACTTCTGCACTACGAGCACGGGTGAAAGAACTGCTAGACATACCAACCACCAGTGGAGTTGCTCCAGTCATCACAGGTAACCAATAGAGGGGCCCTGCCCTCAGTCAGGGGAGGGAAAGGGATAATAGAGTTTATTGGACTGTGTGGATTCGATGGCCTGGCACATCAGAACCACAGGAATATAAGGCGCTGGTGGATACCGGTGCACAGTGCACCCTAATGCCCTCCAGTCATGAAGGGACAGAATCAATCCATATTTCTGGAGTGACTGGGGGCTCTCAAGAATTGACTGTGCTGGAGGCTGAAATAAGCCTCACTGGCAAAGACTGGCAAAAACATCCTATTGTGACTGGCCCAGGGGCTCCATGTATACTGGGTATTGATTACCTCAGAAGGGGGCATTTCAAGGATCCTAAGGGGTATCGATGGGCCTTTGGGATAGCTGCTGTAGACATGGACAACATTAAGCAGCTGTCTGTTTTGCCTGGCCTGTCAGAGGACCCGTCTGTTGTGGGGCTGCTACGAGTAAAAGAGCAGCAGGTACCGGTTGCTACAAAGACAGTGCACAGACGGCAGTATCGCACCAACAGGGATTCCTTGCTCCCCATTCATGATTTGATTCGCCAGTTGGAGAATCAGGGAGTGATCAGTAAAACTCACTCACCTTTTAACAGTCCCATATGGCCAGTGCGTAAAGCCAGTGGAGAATGGAGGCTGACAGTAGACTACCGTGGCCTGAATGAGGTCACACCCCCATTGAGCGCTGCTGTGCCGGACATGTTGGAACTCCAGTACGAGCTGGAGTCAAAAGCAGCCAAATGGTATGCCACCATTGACATTGCCAATGCCTTCTTTTCTATTCCTTTGGCCGCAGAATGCAAGCCACAGTTTGCCTTCACCTGGAGGGGCATTCAGTATACTTGGAACCGTTTGCCCCAGGGGTGGAAACACAGCCCAACCATTTGCCATGGGTTGGTCCAAACTGTACTGGAACAGGGTGGTGCTCCTGAACACCTGCAGTACATTGATGACATTGTTGTGTGGGGCGATACAGCAGAAGAAGTTTTCACAAAAGGAGAGCAGATAATCCGGATTCTTCTACAAGCTGGCTTTGCTATTAAGCGAAGCAAAGTAAAAGGACCTGCCCAGGAAATTCAGTTCTTAGGTATAAAGTGGCAGGATGGACGTCGTCACATCCCAGCAGATGTGATCGACAAAATCACTGCCATGTCTCCACCAACTAGCAAGAAAGAGACACAATCTTTCCTGGGTGCAGTAGGCTTTTGGAGGATGCACATTCCAAACTACAGCCTCATTGTAAGCCCCCTTTATCAGGTAACGCGGAAGAAGAATGATTTTGCATGGGGCCCTGAGCAGCAGCAGGCTTTTGAACAGATTAAACAAGAGATAGCCCGTGCTGTAGCCCTGGGGCCAGTACGGACTGGACAGGATGTAAAGAACATCCTCTACACTGCTGCTGGAGAGAAAGGCCCTACTTGGAGTTTGTGGCAAAGAGCCTCAGGAGAGACCCGAGGCCGACCCCTGGGATTCTGGAGTCGATCATATAAGGGGTCTGAAGAGTGCTACACTCCAACTGAGAAGGAGATCTTAGCTGCGTATGAGGGGGTTCGGGCTGCTTCCGAAGTAGTCGGGACTGAAACACAGCTCCTTTTGGCTCCTCGACTGCCAGTGCTGAACTGGATGTTCAAAGGACAGGTTCCCTCCACCCATCATGCTACTGATGTCACCTGGAGCAAGTGGATTACGCTGATTACACAGCGAGCGCGAATGGGAAACCTCAATCGTCCAGGAATCCTAGAGGTAATCATGGACTGGCCTGAAGATAAAAAGTTTGGAACATCACCAGCAGAAGAGGTATCACGTGCTAAAGAGGCCCCACCATACAACGAATTACCAGAAAATGAAAAGAAATATGCCCTATTCACAGACGGATCATGTCGCATTGTAGGGAAGCATCGCAAATGGAAAGCTGCTGTGTGGAGCCCCACACGACAGGTTGCAGAGGCCACTGAAGGTAAGGGAGAATCAAGTCAGTTTGCAGAGGTAAAAGCTGTCCAGCTGGCCTTAGATGTTGCTGAACGGGAGAGGTGGCCAATGCTGTATCTTTATACTGACTCATGGATGGTGGCAAATGCCTTATGGGGGTGGTTACAGCGGTGGGAACAAAATAACTGGCAACGGAGGGGAAAATCTGTTTGGGCCGCTGAACTATGGAAGGACATTGCTTCCCGAACAAAGAATATGGTTGTAAAGGTGCGTCATGTGGATGCACATGTGCCCAAAAGTCGGGCTACTGAAGAACAACAAAACAACCATCAGGTAGATAAAGCTGCTAGAATTGAGGTGGCTCAAATCGACTTGGATTGGCAGAATAAGGGCGAATTATTTCTAGCTCGATGGGCTCATGAGACCTCAGGCCATCAAGGAAGAGACGCAACATATAAGTGGGCCAGAGACCGAGGGGTGGACTTAACCATGGACGCTATTGCGCAGGTTATTCATGATTGTGAAACATGTGCCATAATTAAACAAGCCAGAAGGATGAAACCTCTCTGGGAGGAAGGGCGATGGCAAAAGTATAAATATGGGGAGGCGTGGCAGGTTGATTATATCACCTTGCCACGATCTCGCAGTGGTAAGTGTTATGTACTCACTATGGTAGAGGCAACCACTGGGTGGCTTGAAACATACGCAGTACCCCATGCAACTGCTCGAAACACCATATTAGGTCTTGAGAAACAAGTCCTGTGGCGACATGGCACCCCAGAAAGAATTGAATCTGATAATGGGACACATTTCAAAAATTCTCTTATAAATACTTGGGCCAAAGATCATGGCATTGAGTGGATTTATCATATTCCCTACCATGCACCAGCTTCTGGTAAAATTGAACGATATAATGGGTTGTTGAAAACTATGTTGAAAGCAATGGGTGGTGGAACATTTAAGCACTGGGAGAAGAATCTGGCAGAAGCCACTTGGCTGGTCAATACTAGAGGATCTGTCAATCGTGATGGTCCTAGTCAATCTAGCCCCCTACACACTGTAGAAGGAGATAAGGTCCCTGTTATACATGTAAAGAACATGTTGGGAAAAGCTGTTTGGGTCCTTCCAGCTTCTGGAAAGGGCAAACCTATCCGTGGAACTGTCTTTGCCCAGGGACCTGGGTGCACTTGGTGGGTAATGCAGAAGGATGGGGATGTTCAATGTGTGCCACAAGGGAATTTGATGCTGGGGGAGTGCAGTCAATAATTTTATGTATCTATATATATATATATATGTTTGCATGTGTAGTGTATTTTAGTTATTATAGTTGTACATTTAGTTATGTTACATGCAATTCTACTATTTAGCTATCACAATTTTACATACGTGTATATATATGTATATATATGTATATATTAACCATGATGTAATAATGTAGAATAAGGGGTGGAATGTCATGGTTTTGTAATTTTGTAATTTTGCTATCAGTATTCCACATCATAACATCATGTCAAGTATGGATACTTCTGTTGAATGTGCAGTCCACAGAAGAAGACTACATATCCCAGAGAACAACAGGAGTAACAATAAGTCACGGGACCAGGACTCTATATAATCTCGTTCCCAGGCTGGAGTGCCCTCCTTCTTCTCTCGAACTTCTCGGAGAGTGGGAAGCGTTCCAGCCGTGTCGCCTAGAGTTCACAGTAGGCCTCTCGGTTTTCGGAGACTCTCTCTCTCTCTGTTTCGTTCGATTTGTTAGCCTTAATTATATTATATTGTGTTATCTTGTATTTCGATATCATATTTAGTAAAATAAGTTTTTCCTCCTTAGATTGTCGCTGTTTTATCCCACTCCCCTTTTCCCCCTCCTTTCCAGGCCCCGGGGGGGGGGCGTGGGGTGGCTTCCCCTGTCACGGGCATAGGTAAATCTAAGTAACCCGTGACAGGATAGGGATAGGGTTAGGGATAGGGATAGCGATAGGGTTAGGGTTAGGGTTAGGGTGAGGGTGAGGGTGAGGGTTAGGGTGAGGGTGAGGGTTAGGGTGAGGGTGAGGGTTAGGGTGAGGGTGAGGGTTAGGGGGGATGTTCAATGTATACCACAAGGGAATTTGATGCTAGGGCAGTGCAGTCGGTAACTCTGTATATATATGTATACAGACCAGTGTGCATATTGTGTTTTTATGATTGTTTATTTGTATTTAGATGTTTATATTAAGTATGATGTTGTGATGTAGAATAGCAAGAGAATACAATATTCTATAGATAATAGAATATAGATGTATAATAGATATAGTTATATATTACATATATATTAATAGATAGAGATAATGGATATAGATATATAATAATATAGATGTAGCAATAATATTGCTATAGAATAGCAATATTACTAAGCCATGACATTTTTTATCCCTTGCCTCAAACACTTCCAGCTATAGGGTTTTGCTCCTAAAGAGGCAAGGGGTCTTGGAAGAGTCCTCGCTCTCTCTCCTTGTTCCTTTGCTTTTCTTCAGGGAGGTGGCATGCAGGAATGACACAAATGGGTCTCAGTGGCACAGATGGAACTCAGCAGCTGTTTCGCAGCCTCCAGTGGAGCTCTGACTGTCCTGGACACCCCACGCCCGCATCAGCGTGGGTAGTGTGTGCCCTTCCTGCGGGGTGGGTCTTTGGTCTTTGGAGACTGACCCCTGGGAGACCCCGTTCCTTCCTTTATGGCTGGCAGGAACACAGATCTGACAACGGGCGGCTCCTCGGGCAGGCTGGGCTCGCCACGAGATGTTTCTGCTGCCATCTTTTCAGTGGGAGACTCATTTTCTTCCCTTATGGGTGGCAGCAATACAGATCTGTTGCGGGTGGACTGCTTGGGACGGCTGGTCTCACCACAAGAACGTGCTGCTGCCATTTCCTTTGGTTGCTCCTGTGCCTCCCTGATCTTCTTAACCCTCTTCCTGAGAAGTCTCACTGAGTCGCATGCCCGAAGCGCCAGCATGTTTGGTTTGTCTGGGGACTCTAAGGATAGGCTGGATGAGGCCCTTGAGCAAGATGGTTGCTCTTGGCTGCATGAGGCCTCACGCTGGGCTTCCTCTGCTCCTCCTTCTTCATCGAGGAACTTGACACGTCTTGTTCGGGCCAGGTTTTCTTGGCTCTCTGTTCCCTCTAGGCCCTGCAGCTGGCAGCTCATCGGCTGCTCTGGGGCTACGGGCACTGTCCAGATGGGTGGCAGAACACTGAAAGGACAGAGCGGGAGGGGTCCGCCTGAGTGGCTGATGGCTTTGAAGCCACATCCCTCAAGCCTGAGCCAGGAGCCTGGGCTGTAATGCAGCCTTCCCCACAGACAGCTGACCGGTTGCCCCGGGGCTCTCTGGTGATGTGGAGAGGGGCCAGCCCTGTGAACTGGGGGGCTCCTGACATCCCCATCCCGGCACTCCCGGGAGGCCACAAACAAGCAGCGACCCTTTGGAGTTAGGGAATGGGCTCTTGTTGGGTCACCCCCATGCACATCCCAGACCACAGCCTCCAGCCTCACCTGTTGGCAATGCTCTCCCTCCGCAGTGTGTTCTTTACTTTTTGAAACTGCTCTCTATCAACACTTGCAGTGCTGAGGCGCCTGATGTATGTTGGAGTGTTATCAAATCTCACTGCA
Source organism: Coturnix japonica (assembly GCF_054131305.1). Lineage (NCBI taxonomy): Eukaryota > Metazoa > Chordata > Aves > Galliformes > Phasianidae > Coturnix > Coturnix japonica. The sequence goes on along the minus strand of NC_140682.1, from coordinate 12,130,407 downwards.
GTAGGGAAGGAAGAGGAGATTCGCCGTCAAGCCTTTGGCTCGCTCACAAGCAGCACTCAACTCAGACCTCTTTCCCAGAACCCGCCCTGAAACCATCTCTGTCCCCACTCCTCCTCTCTGCAGTTCAGCTCTGTTTTGGGCTGCATGAGGGACGCTGGCTTTGGGAAAGAGGAGCTGGCTGGTGACAAGAAGGCGGCAGGGTGACTTTTGAGGTCCCTGTCCCTGCAGTGGGGGAGGGCAAGGCCTGAGATCCCCATATCCTCCTGCCATAGCCAGGGATGGGGGTACGTCACACCCAGCACCTTCCTTTTGGATAGGCCAACCATAACCTAAGGGGAAGAGGCCGTGCTGTGCCGGCAGGATGGTATGCTGCAAGTGAGAGCCCTGGGCTGATGGTCAGCAAGGGACTGCCCACCTCCAGTTGGTTGCTCATGCTGTGGAAAGGAGCTGGAAGCCACTTTACCTTTCTTGTTCCCAGTAAGAGGTGGCAAAGTCTCTTCTTCTGTTGACTTCTGTGCCCCAAACAAGCTCCCGGAGGACTTGCGGCATCGCATGGGCGGCAGTTTGGAGACTAACTCCATTTGGAACCTGTAAGCGAGGAGAAGGCAGTGAGCGGTGTGACGCAGTGCAACAGCAATCCTTGCTGCTCTCTCTGCTTGCCTGCTCGCAAGCACGTTTTCATGCTGCATGAAGGCTTTCTAAAGCCGTTAGCAGGGTCACTTGGGATAGGAGGAGGGGAAACAGTTTCAGGCGGAAAGAGGGAAGACTGGCTTTGGATGGGAGGAAGAAGGTTTTAGCTGGAGGGTGGTGAGGCACTGGGATGTCTTGCCCAGAGAGGTGCTGGGTGCCCGGACAGGCATTCAAGGCCTGGCTGGACCAGGCTCAGAGCAACCTCATTTGGAGGTAGGTGTCCCTGTTCCCCGCAGGGCAGTGGGACCGGGTGCCCTTTTAGGGTTCCTGCCTGCTCCAATCGTTCTGTGATTCTCTGGCACATCCTCCTGGGCAGGACACTGATGGACACGAGGCACAAGCGCTACGGAATGAGAGCTGAGCAGCTGCATCAAGCAGCAGAAAAATACTCACTTGGGTAAGACCAAAAGGCATTTTGAGAACACCAGGGAAGCCACCGGTGTCACACGGGACACCCCCATGTCCAGCAGCGAAGGGGCCTGCAGGGGAGGAACAGGGAGGTTGTGGGACATCTTGGTCACAGCTGAGGCACAGGGAACATGAGGAGCCCGAGGCAGGGAGAGCTGCCAGCACCGCAGCACCTGCACGGCTCAGATCACGGCTCAGGCCCAGGTCCTAGTGGGCCATGTGTGAGCTCATCAAGGCTCACAGGACTGCCCGGACCACGGAGAAACCTATGGCTCACCATGCGAACGGCTCTCCTGAAGTTCGCTTTCCCTGACAGCTTCTCGAGGAAGTCATGATAGAACTTCATTTGGAAGGTCAGCCCGTCAATGAGGAGCACTCCGACGTCCTTCAGGACCATGGCCACGTTCTCCCCATTCCGCAGGCAGCTGGAGAGCAGCGATACGGTGCTTTGGATGCACTTCTGCACTGTCTGCCAGCTCACAGAGGCATCTGCAGCCACCTGGCTGCACTGCAGGGGCTCCACCTTCCTGTCGACTGAGAAAATACCAGGGACGGGGTTGATGATACGGTTGCTGTTCCACAGCTGCTTCCCTAGAACTAAGGGACATCATCCATAACGGCCCCGCGTTTGGATGGGCTCCTGCAAGGGGGAGGTGTGCTTCTGAGAAGGGATGTGGTGGCCCTGTTTGCCCTGTCCATGAAGCCAGCAAGGGTTTAATCCCCCCTCCTACCTGGCAGGGACCCCCTGCGGGACTTGAGGTGGTGCACAGTTATGAGGTTGCTGGCCAGGTGAAACACGGGCCAGCACAGGGTCACGGTCCTGTCCTGCATCCTGATCTCCCTGGAGATGATGTCAAAGGAGCCGAAGGTGGGAATCCAGACCCCCTGCGAGTGGAGGAGGAAGAAAGGGTGGACGCATTATGGGCTGGCTGGAGGAAGAGCTGGAGGTGGTCCTGTGCGGGGGCAGAGCTCAGGAGCCCCCTCCTGCTGTTCAGAGGCACAAGCCAGGGCAGCGGGGACGGCTTTGGGGCTGCACAGCCCTCTCCTTCCCCTCTCCCTCCCTCTCAAACGCAGCTCAGCGGGGAAACGTGGGGTGAGCTTCCTGCCGTGTGTGCAGGGGAAGACGCAGAGGAAGTCCAGGCTGAGCCGGACAGGGCGAGGAGGAACCTGGCAGCCAACAAACGCACCTTGTGCACCAGGAGCTGCTTGTGTACGAAGGCGGCCACCGCATCCCAGACGGCAACTCGCTCTGCAGATGAAAGGAAAAGCAGGTCACACTCTGCATCTGCCGCTTCCCGGCACCCCTCTCCCACTGCTGGGCAGGAGGGAGGTGGCAGATGGAAAGTGTCATCTCCATCCCAAGACTGGCTGCAGCACCGCTCCCGTGGTGGCTGTGGGTCCGTGTACCTTCAGTATTACTACATGTTTGTCCAGAGGCATGGCCCACCCTGGGGCCGTTCTTGCTCATTCTGGGTTGCTCCTTCTTGGCACCGGCCATGCTGGAGCTCATCCTTCAGATGCGTCTGCTCTGTACCAGATGCTCCTTCAGGATGCAGGACCCTCCTCGGTGCTCTGCCTTCACCCCCCTCCCGGGTGGCCGTGTCACAAACGGCACCACGGCAACGCGGTGACATCACGGCCAGCTGCCCATTATGATGCTGGCACTGCTGCCTGCCCCACCTGGCAGTGCTGACCCATCTCTGCTTTCTCCCTCTCCTGGAGCTGTGAGTTGAGGGGTGACCCTGGGGCGAGGATGGGGCTGGGATGTGTTGCTGTTCTCTCAGTTCCCTGGTCGTTGGGGCACCATTCGGGCCTTAAGGCTGCTGTTGGGCACCCTCCTGATATTGGCGAGCAATGGGCAGGGGAAGGAGGCAATGGGGGGCAGTTGGGGCTGAGCAGGTTACAGGACCGTGACTTGGCCACGTTGTTCTAGTGCTCACAATGGGTCCCTGCACCACAGGGCACTTGGGGGACCCTGGGTGCCTCCGCAGCCCTGAGGACCGGGCATCAGGGGCTGGGAATTAATTGATGGCATGGAGGGGACTGTCCGTGGCCTGTTCCAGCAGGACCTGGGCACTGTCACCTCCAGCCCTTCCCTTGCGCTCTATGGGATCTGGAGGGGGCAGGCTCAGAGTGCCCTATGGATGGCCCAGAGTCACCATGCAGCTGGGACAGGGGCTGTGGCTTCCGTCCCCAGGGGACCCACGTCCTGCCCCGGGTCTCTTGGCTGCTGCCAGTCGTTCTCCTGCCCTGAGTCCCTGGGGACAAACCCTGCAGGGACAAGGCTCCTCCTTGCCAGTGCTGCCCTCTGACATCCTCTGATGCCCAGTGAAGACCCTGATGATCAGTGACATCCCATGATGATCAATAAATCCCTCAGCAAAGCTACACGCTGTGTGTCTGTGTCCTTGTTCTCATGCTCAGCAGGGACTGCTGGGATCTGTCCCTGCCTGGCTGTGGCCACATCAAAGTGCTGGGAGGCTTCCCCAGCTCCATGCCATGCACACCATGTCCTGCACCCCTGTGGCCTTCCCCACCCTCTCTCACATCACCTGCTCCAAAGTCCTAAAGGATGGAGCTCCTCACGCTGCCAAGCAGCCCCAGTACCCTCCCTCTGCTCTCTCTCTGCTCCTCCATACAATTCCTCCCAAACCTGTTACACTTTGATCCACCTCTGCTTGGACACAGTGTGACCACATCACCCTCCTTTTAGCTGCTCTCTTACTGCAGCCACTTGGCCCTCCTTTGGGTCTGCTTTAGGCCTCTTGCATCGATACCCCAACCCCATTATCCAAAGCAAAGTTCGCATAACCCCTCCCACGGACACCTCTAATCTCCTGATGACCAATGAAGCCCTCTGATGACCAGTGACTCCCCTCCTTGATTAATGGAGCCTTGTGATGTTCAATGAACATCTCTGACAACCAGTGGAGTCAGTGGAGCCCTCCGACAACCAACAAAGCCTTCAGATGACCGCAGTCATTTTCTCTGGACACACTCCAGGGTTGTGATGTCTTCCTTGCAGTGAGGGGTCCAAAAGTGGACACATCTGGGAGGTGCAGCCTCACCAGATCTGAGTACAAGGGGACAATCACGGCCCCGTTCCTGCTGCCAATGCTGTTTCTGATACAAGCCAGGATGCTGTTGGGCTTCTTGGCTTGCTGGGCACATCACTGGCTCAAGTTCAGCTGAGCATCGATCAATGCCCCCAGGTCCAGTTCCTCTACACAGCCTTCCAGCCGCTCTGCCCCACGCCTGAAGCTTTGCCTGGGGATGCTGTGGCCAAAGTGCTGGACCCGGCTCTTGGTCTTGTTGAACCTCATCCCAATGAGTTCAACCCAGCCATCCAGCCTGTCCAGATCATTATGTGCTTACCATGGTGGAGGCAACCGCTGGGCAGCTTGAAACATATGCAGTACCCCATCATGCAGTACTGCCCTCTAAACACCATATTAGGTCTCAAGAAAAAAGTCCTGTGGCTGCGTGGCACCCCAGAAAGAACTGAGTCAGATAATGGGGCTCTGATTACTAGTTCTGCCCTCTGGTGCCCAGTGAAGAAACACCCAGATCACTGACCAGGATGCTATCTGTGATCAAGCAGCTTTGATTGACAATTGCAATGGCAGGTCCCCTGCAAGCAGGAGAGCATGCAGAAAGCAGCGTTGCATCTTTTAGGCCGTGTTACTCCACGCTGATCTCCTTCTGCCCCGGTTCCTCATTGGCTGAGTACTTCAGGCTCACAATCTTCCCGACTCCCCACTGAACATACTGGATGCCCCCTCCCCTCCCTTCCCTTCCCTTCCCTTCCCTTCCCTTCCCTTCCCTTCCCTTCCCTTCCCTTCCCTTCCCTTCCCTTCCCTTCCCTTCCCTTCCCTTCCCTTCCCTTCCCTTCCCTTCCCTTCCCTTCCCTTCCCTTCCCTTCCCTTCCCTTCCCTTCCCTTCCCTTCCCTTACCACACCTTCCCTTCCCACACCTTCCCTTCCCACACCTTCCCTTCCCTTCCCTTCCCTTCCCTTCCCTTCCCTTCCCTTCCCTTCCCTTCCCTTCCCTTCCCTTCCCTTCCCTTCCCTTCCCTTCCCTTCCCTTCCCTTCCCTTCCCTTCCCTTCCCTTCCCTTCCCTTCCCTTCCCTTCCCTTCCCTTCCCTTCCCTTCCCTTCCCTTCCCTTCCCTTCCCTTCCCTTCCCTTCCCTTCCCTTCCCTTCCCTTCCCTTCCCTCCCCACACCTTCCCTTCTCTCCCCACACCTTTCCTTCCCTTCCCTTCCCTTCCCTTCCCTTCCCTTCCCTTCCCTTCCCTTCCCTTCCCTTCCCTTCCCTTCCCTTCCCTTCCCTTCCCTTCCCTTCCCTTCCCTTCCCTTCCCTTCCCTTCCCTTCCCTTCCCTTCCCTTCCCTTCCCACACCTTCCCACACCTTCCCACACCTTCCCACACCTTCCCACACCTTCCCACACCTTCCCTTCCCTTCCCTTCCCTTCCCTTCCCTTCCCTTCCCTTCCCTTCCCTTCCCTTCCCTTCCCTTCCCTTCCCTTCCCTTCCCTTCCCTTCCCTTCCCTTCCCACACCTTCCCTTCCCTTCCCACACCTTCTCTTCCCTTCCCTTCCCTTCCCTTCCCTTCCCTTCCCTTCTCTTCCCTTCCCTTCCCTTCCCTTCCCTTCCCTTCCCTTCCCTTCCCTTCCCTTCCCTTCCCTTCCCTTCCCTTCCCTTCCCTTCCCTTCCCTTCCCTTCCCTTCCCTTCCCTTCCCTTCCCTTCCTTTCCCTTCCCTTCCCTTCTCTCCCCACACCTTTCCTTTCCTTTCCTTCCCTTCCCTTCCCTTCCCTTCCCTTCCCTTCCCTTCCCTTCCCTTCCCTTCCCTTCCCTTCCCTTCCCTTCCCTTCCCTTCCCTTCCCTTCCCTTCCCTTCCCTTCCCTTCCCTTCCCTTCCCTTCCCTTCCCTTCCCTTCCCTTCCCTTCCCTTCCCTTCCCTTCCCTTCCCTTCCCTTCCCTTCCCTTCCCTTCCCTTCCCTTCCCTTCCCTTCCCTTTTCCATAACACAGTGCAAAGGAAGGCCTCCAAGGCCAAATTCCAGCCTGCCAGGTGCCCTGCCAGGCCAAAAGGCAATGGGCCAGTCCAGGGGCTTGGAAAGTTAGAAGAAGGGAGAGGTTAGGAATAGTGTAGGGTAAGGGTTAGGGATAGGGATAGGGATAGGGATAGGGATAGGGATAGGGTTAGGGATAGGCATAGGGATAGGTATAGGGATAGGGTTAGGGTTAGGGTTAGGGTGAGGGTTAGGGTGAGGGTTAGGGTTAGGGTGAGGGTTAGGGTTAGGGGGTATGTTCATTGTATACCACAAGGGAATCTGATGCTAGGGCAGTGCAATCGGTAACTCTGTGTATATATATGTATACAGACCAGTGTGCATATTGTGTTTTTATGATTGTTTATTTGTATTTAGATGTTTATATTAAGTATGATGTTGTGATGTAGAATAGCAAGAGAATACAATATTCTGTAGATAATAGAATATAGATGTATAATAGATATAGTTATATATTACATATATACTAATAGATAGATATAATAGATATAGATATATAATAATATAGATGTAGCAATAATATTGCTATAGAATAGCAATATTACTAAGCCATGACATTTTTTATCCCTTGCCTCAAACACTTCCAGCTATAGGGTTTTGCTCCTAAAGAGGCAAGGGGTCTTGGAAGAGTCCTCGCTCTCTCTCCTTGTTCCTTTGCTTTTCTTCAGGGAGGTGGCATGCAGGAATGACACAAATGGGTCTCAGTGGCACAGATGGAACTCAGCAGCTGTTTCGCAGCCTCCAGTGGAGCTCTGACTGTCCTGGACAGCCCACGCCCGCATTAACGTGGGTAGTGTGTGCTCTTCCTGCGGGGTGGGTCTTTGGTCTTTGGAGACTGACCCCTGGGAGACCCCGTTCCTTCCTTTATGGCTGGCAGGAACTCAGATCTGACAACGGGCGGCTCCTCGGGCAGGCTGGGCTCGCCACGAGATGTTTCTGCTGCCATCTTTTCAGTGGGAGACTCATTTTCTTCCCTTATGGGTGGCAGCAATACAGATCTGTTGCGGGTGGACTGCTTGGGACGGCTGGTCTCACCACAAGAACGTGCTGCTGCCATTTCCTTTGGTTGCTCCTGTGCCTCCCTGATCTTCTTAACCCTCTTCCTGAGAAGTCTCACTGAGTCGCATGCCCGAAGCGCCAGCATGTTTGGTTTGTCTGGGGACTCTAAGGATAGGCTGGATGAGGCCCTTGAGCAAGATGGTTGCTCTTGGCTGCATGAGGCCTCACGCTGGGCTTCCTCTGCTCCTCCTTCTTCATCGAGGAACTTGACACGTCTTGTTCGGGCCAGGTTTTCTTGGCTCTCTGTTCCCTCTAGGCCCTGCAGCTGGCAGCTCATCGGCTGCTCTGGGGCTACGGGCACTGCCCAGACGGGTGGCAGAACACTGAAAGGACAGAGCGGGAGGGGTCCGCCTGAGTGGCTGATGGCTTTGAAGCCACATCCCTCAAGCCTGAGCCAGGAGCCTGGGCTGTAATGCAGCCTTCCCCACAGACAGCTGACCGGTTGCCCCGGGGCTCTCTGGTGATGTGGAGAGGGGCCAGCCCTGTGAACTGGGGGGCTCCTGACATCCCCATCCCGGCACTCCCGGGAGGCCACAAACAAGCAGCGACCCTTTGGAGTTAGGGAATGGGCTCTTGTTGGGTCACCCCCATGCACATCCCAGACCACAGCCTCCAGCCTCACCTGTTGGCAATGCTCTCCCTCCGCAGTCTGTTCTTTACTTTTTGAAACTGCTCTCTATCAAGACTTGCAGTGCTGAGGCGCCTGATGTATGTTGGAGTGTTATCAAATCTCACTGCAGTAGGGAAGGAAGAGGAGATTCGCCGTCAAGCCTTTGGCTCGCTCACAAGCAGCACTCAACTCAGACCTCTTTCCCAGAACCCGCCCTGAAACCATCTCTGTCCCCACTCCTCCTCTCTGCAGTTCAGCTCTGTTTTGGGCTGCATGAGGGACGCTGGCTTTGGGAAAGAGGAGCTGGCTGGTGACAAGAAGGCGGCAGGGTGACTTTTGAGGTCCCTGTCCCTGCAGTGGGGGAGGGCAAGGCCTGAGATCCCCACATCCTCCTGCCATAGCCAGGGATGGGGGTACGTCACACCCAGCACCTTCCTTTTGGATAGGCCAACCATAACCTAAGGGGAAGAGGCCGTGCTGTGCCGGCAGGATGGTATGCTGCAAGTGAGAGCCCTGGGCTGATGGTCAGCAAGGGACTGCCCACCTCCAGTTGGTTGCTCATGCTGTGGAAAGGAGCTGGAAGCCACTTTACCTTTCTTGTTCCCAGTAAGAGGTGGCAAAGTCTCTTCTTCTGTTGACTTCTGTGCCCCAAACAAGCTCCCGGAGGACTTGCGGCATCGCATGGGCGGCAGTTTGGAGACTAACTCCATTTGGAACCTGTAAGCGAGGAGAAGGCAGTGAGCGGTGTGACGCAGTGCAACAGCAATCCTTGCTGCTCTCTCTGCTTGCCTGCTCGCAAGCACGTTTTCATGCTGCATGAAGGCTTTCTAAAGCCGTTAGCAGGGTCACTTGGGATAGGAGGAGGGGAAACAGTTTCAGGCGGAAAGAGGGAAGACTGGCTTTGGATGGGAGGAAGAAGGTTTTAGCTGGAGGGTGGTGAGGCACTGGGATGTCTTGCCCAGAGAGGTGCTGGGTGCCCGGACAGGCATTCAAGGCCTGGCTGGACCAGGCTCAGAGCAACCTCATTTGGAGGTAGGTGTCCCTGTTCCCCGCAGGGCAGTGGGACCGGGTGCCCTTTTAGGGTTCCTGCCTGCTCCAATCGTTCTGTGATTCTCTGGCACATCCTCCTGGGCAGGACACTGATGGACACGAGGCACAAGCGCTACGGAATGAGAGCTGAGCAGCTGCATCAAGCAGCAGAAAAATACTCACTTGGGTAAGACCAAAAGGCATTTTGAGAACACCAGGGAAGCCACCGGTGTCACACGGGACACCCCCATGTCCAGCAGCGAAGGGGCCTGCAGGGGAGGAACAGGGAGGTTGTGGGACATCTTGGTCACAGCTGAGGCACAGGGAACACGAGGAGCCCGAGGCAGGGAGAGCTGCCAGCACCGCAGCACCTGCACGGCTCAGATCACGGCTCAGGCCCAGGTCCTAGTGGGCCATGTGTGAGCTCATCAAGGCTCACAGGACTGCCCGGACCACGGAAAAACCTATGGCTCACCATGCGAACGGCTCTCCTGAAGTTCGCTTTCCCTGACAGCTTCTCGAGGAAGTCATGATAGAACTTCATTTGGAAGGTCAGCCCGTCAATGAGGAGCACTCCGACGTCCTTCAGGACCACGGCCACGTTCTCCCCATTCCGCAGGCAGCTGGAGAGCAGCGATACGGTGCTTTGGATGCACTTCCGCACTGTCTGCCAGCTCACAGAGGCATCTGCAGCCACCTGGCTGCACTGCAGGGGCTCCACCTTCCTGTCGACTGAGAAAATACCAGGGACGGGGTTGATGATACGGTTGCTGTTCCACAGCTGCTTCCCTAGAACTAAGGGACATCATCCATAACGGCCCCGCGTTTGGATGGGCTCCTGCAAGGGGGAGGTGTGCTTCTGAGAAGGGATGTGGTGGCCCTGTTTGCCCTGTCCATGAAGCCAGCAAGGGTTTAATCCCCCCTCCTACCTGGCAGGGACCGCCTGCAGGACTTGAGGTGGTGCACAGCTATGAGGTTGCTGGCCAGGTGAAACACGGGCCAGCACAGGGTCACGGTCCTGTCCTGCATCCTGATCTCCCTGGAGATGATGTCAAAGGAGCCGAAGGTGGGAATCCAGACCCCCTGCGAGTGGAGGAGGAAGAAAGGGTGGACGCATTATGGGCTGGCTGGAGGAAGAGCTGGAGGTGGTCCTGTGCGGGGGCAGAGCTCAGGAGCCCCCTCCTGCTGTTCAGAGGCACAAGCCAGGGCAGCGGGGACGGCTTTGGGGCTGCACAGCCCTCTCCTTCCCCTCTCCCTCCCTCTCAAACGCAGCTCAGCGGGGAAACGTGGGGTGAGCTTCCTGCCGTGTGTGCAGGGGAAGACGCAGAGGAAGTCCAGGCTGAGCCGGACAGGGCGAGGAGGAACCTGGCAGCCAACAAACGCACCTTGTGCACCAGGAGCTGCTTGTGTACGAAGGCGGCCACCGCATCCCAGACGGCAACTCGCTCTGCAGATGAAAGGAAAAGCAGGTCACACTCTGCATCTGCCGCTTCCCGGCACCCCTCTCCCACTGCTGGGCAGGAGGGAGGTGGCAGATGGAAAGTGTCATCTCCATCCCAAGACTGGCTGCAGCACCGCTCCCGTGGTGGCTGTGGGTCCGTGTACCTTCAGTATTACTACATGTTTGTCCAGAGGCATGGCCCACCCTGGGGCCGTTCTTGCTCATTCTGGGTTGCTCCTTCTTGGCACCGGCCATGCTGGAGCTCATCCTTCAGATGCGTCTGCTCTGTACCAGATGCTCCTTCAGGATGCAGGACCCTCCTCGGTGCTCTGCCTTCACCCCCCTCCCGGGTGGCCGTGTCACAAACGGCACCACGGCAACGCGGTGACATCACGGCCAGCTGCCCATTATGATGCTGGCACTGCTGCCTGCCCCACCTGGCAGTGCTGACCCATCTCTGCTTTCTCCCTCTCCTGGAGCTGTGAGTTGAGGGGTGACCCTGGGGCGAGGATGGGGCTGGGATGTGTTGCTGTTCTCTCAGTTCCCTGGTCGTTGGGGCACCATTCGGGCCTTAAGGCTGCTGTTGGGCACCCTCCTGATATTGGCGAGCAATGGGCAGGGGAAGGAGGCAATGGGGGGCAGTTGGGGCTGAGCAGGTTACAGGACCGTGACTTGGCCACGTTGTTCTAGTGCTCACAATGGGTCCCTGCACCACAGGGCACTTGGGGGACCCTGGGTGCCTCCGCAGCCCTGAGGACCGGGCATCAGGGGCTGGGAATTAATTGATGGCATGGAGGGGACTGTCCGTGGCCTGTTCCAGCAGGACCTGGGCACTGTCACCTCCAGCCCTTCCCTTGCGCTCTATGGGGTCGTGCAGAGGAACGGATCTGGAGGGGGCAGGCTCAGAGTGCCCTATGGATGGCCCAGAGTCACCATGCAGCTGGGACAGGGGCTGTGGCTTCCGTCCCCAGGGGACCCACGTCCTGCCCCGGGTCTCTTGGCTGCTGCCAGTCGTTCTCCTGCCCTGAGTCCCTGGGGACAAACCCTGCAGGGACAAGGCTCCTCCTTGCCAGTGCTGCCCTCTGACATCCTCTGATGCCCAGTGAAGACCCTGATGATCAGTGACATCCCATGATGATCAATAAATCCCTCAGCAAAGCTACACGCTGTGTGTCTGTGTCCTTGTTCTCATGCTCAGCAGGGACTGCTGGGATCTGTCCCTGCCTGGCTGTGGCCACATCAAAGTGCTGGGAGGCTTCCCCAGCTCCATGCCATGCACACCATGTCCTGCACCCCTGTGGCCTTCCCCACCCTCTCTCACATCACCTGCTCCAAAGTCCTAAAGGATGGAGCTCCTCACGCTGCCAAGCAGCCCCAGTACCCTCCCTCTGCTCTCTCTCTGCTCCTCCATACAATTCCTCCCAAACCTGTTACACTTTGATCCACCTCTGCTTGGACACAGTGTGACCACATCACCCTCCTTTTAGCTGCTCTCTTACTGCAGCCACTTGGCCCTCCTTTGGGTCTGCTTTAGGCCTCTTGCATCGATACCCCAACCCCATTATCCAAAGCAAAGTTCGCATAACCCCTCCCACGGACACCTCTAATCTCCTGATGACCAATGAAGCCCTCTGATGACCAGTGACTCCCCTCCTTGATTAATGGAGCCTTGTGATGTTCAATGAACATCTCTGACAACCAGTGGAGTCAGTGGAGCCCTCCGACAACCAACAAAGCCTTCAGATGACCGCAGTCATTTTCTCTGGACACACTCCAGGGTTGTGATGTCTTCCTTGCAGTGAGGGGTCCAAAAGTGGACACATCTGGGAGGTGCAGCCTCACCAGATCTGAGTACAAGGGGACAATCACGGCCCCGTTCCTGCTGCCAATGCTGTTTCTGATACAAGCCAGGATGCTGTTGGGCTTCTTGGCTTGCTGGGCACATCACTGGCTCAAGTTCAGCTGAGCATCGATCAATGCCCCCAGGTCCAGTTCCTCTACACAGCCTTCCAGCCGCTCTGCCCCACGCCTGAAGCTTCGCCTGGGGATGCTGTGGCCAAAGTGCTGGACCCGGCTCTTGGTCTTGTTGAACCTCATCCCAATGAGTTCAACCCAGCCATCCAGCCTGTCCAGATCATTATGTGCTTACCATGGTGGAGGCAACCGCTGGGCAGCTTGAAACATATGCAGTACCCCATCATGCAGTACTGCCCTCTAAACACCATATTAGGTCTCAAGAAAAAAGTCCTGTGGCTGCGTGGCACCCCAGAAAGAACTGAGTCAGATAATGGGGCTCTGATTACTAGTTCTGCCCTCTGGTGCCCAGTGAAGAAACACCCAGATCACTGACCAGGATGCTATCTGTGATCAAGCAGCTTTGATTGGCAATTGCAATGGCAGGTCCCCTGCAAGCAGGAGAGCATGCAGAAAGCAGCGTTGCATCTTTTAGGCCGTGTTACTCCACGCTGATCTCCTTCTGCCCCGGTTCCTCATTGGCTGAGTACTTCAGGCTCACAATCTTCCCGACTCCCCACTGAACATACTGGATGCCCCCTCCCCTCCCTTCCCTTCCCTTCCCTTCCCTTCCCTTCCCTTCCCTTCCCTTCCCTTCCCTTCCCTTCCCTTCCCTTCCCTTCCCTTCCCTTCCCTTCCCTTCCCTTCCCTTCCCTTCCCTTCCCTTCCCTTCCCTTCCCACACCTTCCCTTCCCACACCTTCCCTTCCCTTCCCTTCCCTTCCCTTCCCTTCCCTTCCCTTCCCTTCCCTTCCCTTCCCTTCCCTTCCCTTCCCTTCCCTTCCCTTCCCTTCCCTTCCCTTCCCTTCCCTTCCCTTCCCTTCCCTTCCCTTCCCTTCCCTTCCCTTCCCTTCCCTTCCCTTCCCTTCCCTTCCCTTCCCTTCCCTCCCCACACCTTCCCTTCTCTCCCCACACGTTTCCTTCCCTTCCCTTCCCTTCCCTTCCCTTCCCTTCCCTTCCCTTCCCTTCCCTTCCCTTCCCTTCCCTTCCCTTCCCTTCCCTTCCCTTCCCTTCCCTTCCCTTCCCTTCCCTTCCCTTCCCTTCCCTTCCCTTCCCTTCCCTTCCCTTCCCTTCCCTTCCCTTCCCTTCCCTTCCCTTCTCTTCCATTCCCTTTTCTTCCCTTCCCTTCCCTTCCCTTCCCTTTTCCATAACACAGTGCAAAGGAAGGCCTCCAAGGCCAAATTCCAGCCTGCCAGGTGCCCTGCCAGGCCAAAAGGCAATGGGCCAGTCCAGGGGCTTGGAAAGTTAGAAGAAGGGAGAGGTTAGGAATAGTGTAGGGTAAGGGTTAGGGATAGGGATAGGGATAGGGATAGGGATAGGGATAGGGTTAGGGATAGGGATAGGGATAGGTATAGGGATAGGGTTAGGGTTAGGGTTAGGGTGAGGGTTAGGGTTAGGGTGAGGGTTAGGGTTAGGGGGTATGTTCATTGTATACCACAAGGGAATCTGATGCTAGGGCAGTGCAATCGGTAACTCTGTGTATATATATGTATACAGACCAGTGTGCATATTGTGTTTTTATGATTGTTTATTTGTATTTAGATGTTTATATTAAGTATGATGTTGTGATGTAGAATAGCAAGAGAATACAATATTCTGTAGATAATAGAATATAGATGTATAATAGATATAGTTATATATTACATATATATTAATAGATAGATATAATGGATATAGATATATAATAAGATAGATGTAGCAATAATATTGCTATAGAATAGCAATATTACTAAGCCATGACATTTTTTATCCCTTGCCTCAAACACTTCCAGCTATAGGGTTTTGCTCCTAAAGAGGCAAGGGGTCTTGGAAGAGTCCTCGCTCTCTCTCCTTGTTCCTTTGCTTTTCTTCAGGGAGGTGGCATGCAGGAATGACACAAATGGGTCTCAGTGGCACAGATGGAACTCAGCAGCTGTTTCTCAGCCTCCAGTGGAGCTCTGACTGTCCTGGACACCCCACGCCCGCATCAGCGTGGGTAGTGTGTGCCCTTCCTGCGGGGTGGGTCTTTGGTCTTTGGAGACTGACCCCTGGGAGACCCCGTTCCTTCCTTTATGGCTGGCAGGAACTCAGATCTGACAACGGGCGGCTCCTCGGGCAGGCTGGGCTCGCCACGAGATGTTTCTGCTGCCATCTTTTCAGTGGGAGACTCATTTTCTTCCCTTATGGGTGGCAGCAATACAGATCTGTTGCGGGTGGACTGCTTGGGACGGCTGGTCTCACCACAAGAACGTGCTGCTGCCATTTCCTTTGGTTGCTCCTGTGCCTCCCTGATCTTCTTAACCCTCTTCCTGAGAAGTCTCACTGAGTCGCATGCCCGAAGCGCCAGCATGTTTGGTTTGTCTGGGGACTCTAAGGATAGGCTGGATGAGGCCCTTGAGCAAGATGGTTGCTCTTGGCTGCATGAGGCCTCACGCTGGGCTTCCTCTGCTCCTCCTTCTTCATCGAGGAACTTGACACGTCTTGTTCGGGCCAGGTTTTCTTGGCTCTCTGTTCCCTCTAGGCCCTGCAGCTGGCAGCTCATCGGCTGCTCTGGGGCTACGGGCACTGCCCAGATGGGTGGCAGAACACTGAAAGGACAGAGCGGGAGGGGTCCGCCTGAGTGGCTGATGGCTTTGAAGCCACATCCCTCAAGCCTGAGCCAGGAGCCTGGGCTGTAATGCAGCCTTCCCCACAGACAGCTGACCGGTTGCCCCGGGGCTCTCTGGTGATGTGGAGAGGGGCCAGCCCTGTGAACTGGGGGGCTCCTGACATCCCCATCCCGGCACTCCCGGGAGGCCACAAACAAGCAGCGACCCTTTGGAGTTAGGGAATGGGCTCTTGTTGGGTCACCCCCATGCACATCCCAGACCACAGCCTCCAGCCTCACCTGTTGGCAATGCTCTCCCTCCGCAGTGTGTTCTTTACTTTTTGAAACTGCTCTCTATCAACACTTGCAGTGCTGAGGCGCCTGATGTATGTTGGAGTGTTATCAAATCTCACTGCAGTAGGGAAGGAAGAGGAGATTCGCCGTCAAGCCTTTGGCTCGCTCACAAGCAGCACTCAACTCAGACCTCTTTCCCAGAACCCGCCCTGAAACCATCTCTGTCCCCACTCCTCCTCTCTGCAGTTCAGCTCTGTTTTGGGCTGCATGAGGGACGCTGGCTTTGGGAAAGAGGAGCTGGCTGGTGACAAGAAGGCGGCAGGGTGACTTTTGAGGTCCCTGTCCCTGCAGTGGGGGAGGGCAAGGCCTGAGATCCCCACATCCTCCTGCCATAGCCAGGGATGGGGGTACGTCACACCCAGCACCTTCCTTTTGGATAGGCCAACCATAACCTAAGGGGAAGAGGCCGTGCTGTGCCGGCAGGATGGTATGCTGCAAGTGAGAGCCCTGGGCTGATGGTCAGCAAGGGACTGCCCACCTCCAGTTGGTTGCTCATGCTGTGGAAAGGAGCTGGAAGCCACTTTACCTTTCTTGTTCCCAGTAAGAGGTGGCAAAGTCTCTTCTTCTGTTGACTTCTGTGCCCCAAACAAGCTCCCGGAGGACTTGCGGCATCGCATGGGCGGCAGTTTGGAGACTAACTCCATTTGGAACCTGTAAGCGAGGAGAAGGCAGTGAGCGGTGTGACGCAGTGCAACAGCAATCCTTGCTGCTCTCTCTGCTTGCCTGCTCGCAAGCACGTTTTCATGCTGCATGAAGGCTTTCTAAAGCCATTAGCAGGGTCACTTGGGATAGGAGGAGGGGAAACAGTTTCAGGCGGAAAGAGGGAAGACTGGCTTTGGATGGGAGGAAGAAGGTTTTAGCTGGAGGGTGGTGAGGCACTGGGATGTCTTGCCCAGAGAGGTGCTGGGTGCCCGGACAGGCATTCAAGGCCTGGCTGGACCAGGCTCAGAGCAACCTCATTTGGAGGTAGGTGTCCCTGTTCCCCGCAGGGCAGTGGGACCGGGTGCCCTTTTAGGGTTCCTGCCTGCTCCAATCGTTCTGTGATTCTCTGGCACATCCTCCTGGGCAGGACACTGATGGACACGAGGCACAAGCGCTACGGAATGAGAGCTGAGCAGCTGCATCAAGCAGCAGAAAAATACTCACTTGGGTAAGACCAAAAGGCATTTTGAGAACACCAGGGAAGCCACCGGTGTCACACGGGACACCCCCATGTCCAGCAGCGAAGGGGCCTGCAGGGGAGGAACAGGGAGGTTGTGGGACATCTTGGTCACAGCTGAGGCACAGGGAACACGAGGAGCCCGAGGCAGGGAGAGCTGCCAGCACCGCAGCACCTGCACGGCTCAGATCACGGCTCAGGCCCAGGTCCTAGTGGGCCATGTGTGAGCTCATCAAGGCTCACAGGACTGCCCGGACCACGGAGAAACCTATGGCTCACCATGCGAACGGCTCTCCTGAAGTTCGCTTTCCCTGACAGCTTCTCGAGGAAGTCATGATAGAACTTCATTTGGAAGGTCAGCCCGTCAATGAGGAGCACTCCGACGTCCTTCAGGACCATGGCCACGTTCTCCCCATTCCGCAGGCAGCTGGAGAGCAGCGATACGGTGCTTTGGATGCACTTCTGCACTGTCTGCCAGCTCACAGAGGCATCTGCAGCCACCTGGCTGCACTGCAGGGGCTCCACCTTCCTGTCGACTGAGAAAATACCAGGGACGGGGTTGATGATACGGTTGCTGTTCCACAGCTGCTTCCCTAGAACTAAGGGACATCATCCATAACGGCCCCGCGTTTGGATGGGCTCCTACAAGGGGGAGGTGTGCTTCTGAGAAGGAATGTGGTGGCCCTGTTTGCCCTGTCCATGAAGCCAGCAAGGGTTTAATCCCCCCTCCTACCTGGCAGGGACCCCCTGCGGGACTTGAGGTGGTGCACAGCTATGAGGTTGCTGGCCAGGTGAAACACGGGCCAGCACAGGGTCACGGTCCTGTCCTGCATCCTGATCTCCCTGGAGATGATGTCAAAGGAGCCGAAGGTGGGAATCCAGACCCCCTGCGAGTGGAGGAGGAAGAAAGGGTGGATGCATTATGGGCTGGCTGGAGGAAGAGCTGGAGGTGGTCCTGTGCGGGGGCAGAGCTCAGGAGCCCCCTCCTGCTGTTCAGAGGCACAAGCCAGGGCAGCGGGGACGGCTTTGGGGCTGCACAGCCCTCTCCTTCCCCTCTCCCTCCCTCTCAAACGCAGCTCAGCGGGGAAACGTGGGGTGAGCTTCCTGCCGTGTGTGCAGGGGAAGACGCAGAGGAAGTCCAGGCTGAGCCGGACAGGGCGAGGAGGAACCTGGCAGCCAACAAACGCACCTTGTGCACCAGGAGCTGCTTGTGTACGAAGGCGGCCACCGCATCCCAGACGGCAACTCGCTCTGCAGATGAAAGGAAAAGCAGGTCACACTCTGCATCTGCCGCTTCCCGGCACCCCTCTCCCACTGCTGGGCAAGAGGGAGGTGGCAGATGGAAAGTGTCATCTCCATCCCAAGACTGGCTGCAGCACCGCTCCCGTGGTGGCTGTGGGTCCGTGTACCTTCAGTATTACTACATGTTTGTCCAGAGGCATGGCCCACCCTGGGGCCGTTCTTGCTCATTCTGGGTTGCTCCTTCTTGGCACCGGCCATGCTGGAGCTCATCCTTCAGATGCGTCTGCTCTGTACCAGATGCTCCTTCAGGATGCAGGACCCTCCTCGGTGCTCTGCCTTCACCCCCCTCCCGGGTGGCCGTGTCACAAACGGCACCACGGCAACGCGGTGACATCACGGCCAGCTGCCCATTATGATGCTGGCACTGCTGCCTGCCCCACCTGGCAGTGCTGACCCATCTCTGCTTTCTCCCTCTCCTGGAGCTGTGAGTTGAGGGGTGACCCTGGGGCGAGGATGGGGCTGGGATGTGTTGCTGTTCTCTCAGTTCCCTGGTCCTTGGGGCACCATTCGGGCCTTAAGGCTGCTGTTGGGCACCCTCCTGATATTGGCGAGCAATGGGCAGGGGAAGGAGGCAATGGGGGGCAGTTGGGGCTGAGCAGGTTACAGGACCGTGACTTGGCCACGTTGTTCTAGTGCTCACAATGGGTCCCTGCACCACAGGGCACTTGGGGGACCCTGGGTGCCTCCGCAGCCCTGAGGACCGGGCATCAGGGGCTGGGAATTAATTGATGGCATGGAGGGGACTGTCCGTGGCCTGTTCCAGCAGGACCTGGGCACTGTCACCTCCAGCCCTTCCCTTGCGCTCTATGGGGTCGTGCAGAGGAACGGATCTGGAGGGGGCAGGCTCAGAGTGCCCTATGGATGGCCCAGAGTCACCATGCAGCTGGGACAGGGGCTGTGGCTTCCGTCCCCAGGGGACCCACGTCCTGCCCCGGGTCTCTTGGCTGCTGCCAGTCCTTCTCCTGCCCTGAGTCCCTGGGGACAAACCCTGCAGGGACAAGGCTCCTCCTTGCCAGTGCTGCCCTCTGACATCCTCTGATGCCCAGTGAAGACCCTGATGATCAGTGACATCCCATGATGATCAATAAATCCCTCAGCAAAGCTACACGCTGTGTGTCTGTGTCCTTGTTCTCATGCTCAGCAGGGACTGCTGGGATCGGTCCCTGCCTGGCTGTGGCCACATCAAAGTGCTGGGAGGCTTCCCCAGCTCCATGCCATGCACACCATGTCCTGCACCCCTGTGGCCTTCCCCACCCTCTCTCACATCACCTGCTCCAAAGTCCTAAAGGATGGAGCTCCTCACGCTGCCAAGCAGCCCCAGTACCCTCCCTCTGCTCTCTCTCTGCTCCTCCATACAATTCCTCCCAAACCTGTTACACTTTGATCCACCTCTGCTTGGACACAGTGTGACCACATCACCCTCCTTTTAGCTGCTCTCTTACTGCAGCCACTTGGCCCTCCTTTGGGTCTGCTTTAGGCCTCTTGCATCGATACCCCAACCCCATTATCCAAAGCAAAGTTCGCATAACCCCTCCCACGGACACCTCTAATCTCCTGATGACCAATGAAGCCCTCTGATGACCTCCTTGATTAATGGAGCCTTGTGATGTTCAATGAACATCTCTGACAACCAGTGGAGTCAGTGGAGCCCTCCGACAACCAACAAAGCCTTCAGATGACTGCAGTCACCTTCTGATGGCAAAACAAGCCCTCTGATGGGCAGCAGCTTGCTGCTTTCTGTGCATAGAAGGGAAGGGTGGGAAAGGGAGATGTTGACATCACCTTGGTAGACAGCAGTTTGCTCATCGTAGCAATGTTTGTTCCTGATTTGATCAGAGAACCTCGAGAGGAGTGTGGCTGCTTCTGACATTCCTGTGAGACTCTGCTGTGGTTGAAGAGATGAGGCAGGTGATGAACTGCAGACAAAGCCATACTGCCTGATGTTGCTGTTGTTCAGGTAGTACAAAGCATTCAAATGGCTGGCCGTCTCCAAATGATGCACGATAGAAAGCTGCAGCCACACCGTCAATCAACTGTGATGATGCCTGTGTATCCTGAGACGACGACTCTTTTAATCAGGGGGCTTCCAGAATCTCTGAAACCCGTAGGCATACAACTGCAATGGAAGATACAGGCTGTGTCCCAGGGAGAAAGAACCTGGGCAGCGTTAGAAGGAACTGTAACATCCAACCATCTGCAGTCAGGATACAAAGTATGGACATGGGGGGAGGTTGCCCAAGAGTTAATTAACTGTGGCAGAAAATACGGGCTGGTGATTTCTTCCACCAGTAAGTGTGAGCCAAGGGGAGTGAGGCTTGCAGCAGTCAGCCTTGCCCCTGGGCCACCCAGCCCAAAGCTCAATGGGGCTGGAAAGGGTCTCACTGGCAGTCATTGCCAGTAAGTACAGGTAGGCAAAATATTGATCATAAATGTAATTGTCTCTGGACACTGGGCTGTCAAGAGGGCGTTCCCCGAGATTTGATGGGTGGATTACCCACAGTCAGGTTAGAGAAATCAGTTAACTGGTGGCCAGAACAAAAGCTCAAAAAGCTCAAGAAAAGCTGATGCATTCGCCCCCCTCCAGCGCAAGGTAGGCAGGAGGCGGGGGAGGGCAGTGAAGGGTGGATGTATTAGAAAGCTTACAACAAAAGGAGAAGATCCTCGATTTAACATCTTCTGTCCCAAGGCCTCACCCACCACCCTTGCCATTTGCCCCTGTGAGTCACCATCCAGTTGCTGATAAACCAGGGAAACACTTCTCTCCCTGGCCAGCCTGTGTCGACTCACCCAGCTATCCTGAGGCCAGTGTCCCTAACCTTAGTGGAACCTCTTAATAAATACACTTGGAAGGCTAAGGGTGCCCGGGAAAAGGAATATAGAATTAACACTTGCTCAATTATTCCCTCATTTTAACCATATTAACAAAGCCCCCAAAAGGCAAGTTGGGGTCTTGTTTTATTTTACAGAGGATCCCCGTGTGACCTCGACTTAGCACAGAATGGCTGAGAGCTGCCTTTACCCATATGTGTTCTGTGAGAGAAAAACCGAAGATGTGACTGTGCCGGAATACTGAATACCTCTGTGTTACATCTTTTGGTTGCAATAGTCTTGGCTTGTTGTGGTTGTGGGTTGTGACTGATATCAGCCCTTGGATCTGCTCAACTCCACAATTGGGCTCAGGGTGTTTTCAGCTCATCCTGTCTTTCTGGTGCTCCCTGCACAGTGGCACCATCCCTTCTGAGCCCTTCTGTCACCCCTTTTGGTCAAACTGGTGATGATTTGCATGGAACTCCTCCACGGTGCTTCCAAATTCCTAACACACTGGGAAATGAGCCAAGGGACCCACCTGATATCTGTTAGATGTGCTCACAAAAGAAATCCTTCCTAGAGCCCTTTGCACCGATGCTGTTCTGTGTCACATCTGTCCAGGAGCTGCATCCAAAAGGTGGCTGTTGGAAATGGTCTGAGTGTTGACAAGAGATGTGTGTGTTTGTGGGATTACCCCCCTTATGGTTCTTACTGTGGGGTATCCTACACACTGCCCCGTGAGAAGTTCAGCAGACCACCACAGTATTTGAACTTCCAAACCAGCATTTGGGTCTCTCAGCATCTGAATTGCTTTGGAAATGCTCAAGTGGAAAGTTCTCGAGACACTGAATCACCTTTGAGAACATTGCATGGTGTCACTGATGTCTATGTCCGTGACAGGGGGGCAGTAGGCCCGTAGGCTCCCCCAGCCCCTGACAAGTGGGAAGGGAAAAAGGGAAAGGGAAAGAGATGGGAGCTGGGCTCAGGGAAACAAACAGAGAAGCGGCAATGATCTAAGGAGGAAAACTTATTTTACTAATTACAATCTAATTGAAATTGAGGCTAATAAATCAAGTAAAATAAAAGAGAAAGAGAGAGGTTTCACACTCGCTGCCAGGCACTGAGAGAGAGAGAGCTAGCGTCACTTCCGTGACGTGTTTCCCTCTCTGACCATGAGGTCCTCTGGGACATGTAGTTTTTCTTCTCTGTGCTCCACATGATGTTATGATGTGGCATAAGAACAGCAAAGATGACAAAACCATGACAAGGACTAGAAGATGTTCTGAGCAAGTTTGCTGATGATACCAGATGAGGAGGTGCTGTTGCCCCCACGGAGGGTGGAGAGGACTTGCAGAGAGATGTGGACAAATCAGAGAAGTGGGTACAAGTTGGTGCATAAAGCATAACCAAAACAAAATGTGCCTGATTGTGCACCTGGGTAGGGGCAACCCTGGACATACACACTAACTGGATATGGGACACTGGAGAGAAGACTGACTGAAAAGGATTGGGGGTCCTGGTCAGCATCAAACTGAACATGAGTCAGCAGTGTGCCCAGGCAGCCAGGAAGGCCGACAGTCCACTGGAGTGCATCAAGCAAAGTACTGACAGCTGGGTGAGGGAAAGGATTGTCCCTGTCTGCTCTGCATTGCTACAGCCTCACCTGGAGCACTGGGAGCACTGTAGAGCAGAAAGGACATCAAACTATGGGAGGATGTGCAAAGGATGGCACTGGAACCAAGAGATCTGAAGTTCAGAGCTTCATTGGGATTGACTACGTGTTCAGATTGGGCCCTTCTCCCATCCCACATCCTGCAATGAGACACAGGGCACACCTAAGGCATGAACCTCACAGTGTCCTTGCACCCCATGCAGAGCCTGGGATCTTCTGTCCCTGTGTCTTTCATTTAACACCATACAATTCTCCTTCTCCTGCCCCAGGAAGGGCCCCGAGCCAACATGAGGGACAGGATCTCCCTGCCAGGGGTCTGGGAATCAAGTCATGTCCTGTCTGCTTCCTAAGACAAAGGAGGGGTTTCTTAGCATCAGAGCCACCATGCCAGTGCCTTTGCCTGCCTGTAGTCATGGCTTCCAATTATCTGCTCTAACAGGTCCCTTGGGAATCTTGCTTACTAATGGCCCTCATTGGGCCCATTAATACTCCAAGAAACTGTTACTTCTGCCTTTGTCTTGTTGAGCACTTTGTGCAGACTTCTCTCTGCACTGGAGGCTGATGGACTCAGCAGCAAATGCCCCCTGGGGCCTCTTACCACCTAAGGAGCCCTCCTGTGCCTTGTGCCTTCCTGTCATCCTCTTTGGGTTTTCAGAACTTGTTCAGCAAAGTGGAGAGGTATCTGGAGAGATCTTAAAGAGGAAGAATCCAGCAGACATTTATTGTCTATTTATTTATAGGTGGGTTTAAACAAGTTGTTAAAGCAGCACTGTGCAACTGATATCAATCCAGGATATTCCCAATGAGTTCTATTCTGTTACTGTGTGGACAAACGTCCTTCTCAACCTCCCCACCCCATTTCTACTCACACTGGCCCCCTGGGACTAGCATCTCTTTTCCTGACATCACTCTTCTCCTCTGCATTCATCCGCTCAGTGTTAAACCTGCTTTGCACCAACTCCCACTGGCTTTCCACAGAGAACCGGCTGCACACGGAAAAGGAAAGATTTCTCTCTTTTTTTTGGCCTACAAACAGAAGGAAAGGTGGTGCAATGTAAACAGTTGAACAGTAAAACACAGTGATCAACTGCTTGCCATGTCCAAGCTGCTTCTATTGAGGTTTGTCTTTCACAGGGAATATTTGTAGAAGAAATGAGTGAGACGCAGATAGGAAGGGATAGATAGAATCACAGTGAAGGATTTGACAACAGAGTCCATCAGACACTGGAGAGATGGAGCAAATTCCAGTAATCTCCCTGAATGTCAGAAAACAGCCAGATAGTTGGGAGGTATCAACTTAAAATTGAAAAGGACTTGTGAGTATTTCACACATTGGGAATGGTTAACACATTTTCATTGATTTCTATCTTTGTCTTCAAATGTTTTTTTCACTTTTACCGACATTAATGAACATCTTTCAAACTTCCTGCTTCAAAAAATAAAAAGAGAAAGAGAAAGAGAAAGAAAAAGGGAAAGAAAAAGGGAATGAAAACAAAAAAGAAAACGAAAAAGGAAAAGGAAAAGGAAAAGGAAAAGAAGGAAAAAAAAAGAAAAAGAAAAGGGGAAAAAAAAGAAACAAAAAAAGTAAGAAAAAGGAAAAGAAAAAGGGAAAGAAAAAGAAAAGAAAAAGGAGAAGAAAAAGAAATAGAAAAAGAAAGAAAAGGAAAATGAAAATGAAAAGAAAGGAAAGGAAAGAAAAGGGAAGGAAAGGGAATCATAGAATTACCCAGTTTGGAAAAGACCTTGAAGAACATCAAGTCCAACCACAGCCTAACCATAAAGGGAAAAAAAAGGGAAGGGAAGAAGAAGGGAAGGGAAATGGAAAGGAAGAGAGAAAGGGGAAGGGAAAGGGAAAAGGAAAGGAAAAGAAGAAAAAAAAAAAAAAGAAAAAAAGAAAAAAGAAAGATCCATTTGTGTCTCGCACATGGCCTGGTGCCCGTTTTACCTTCACATTCCCCACCAGACCTTCCTTGCTGGTATGAAATCTAGCAGAGCACCTCTCCGCTTTGGTTCCTCCATGAAGCTCGAGAAGCTGCCATCTGTGCTCTCCAGGGATCTCCTGGATGGCACATGCCCTGCTGTGCTGTCCCTGCAGCAGATACTGGAGTGAAAAAGGCCCCCAAAGGGGACAAGGGCCGGACAACATCAGGCTCCCATCTGTCTGCAGAGGGCACCTTCCATTTGCTCTCCCTGATCAGGAAGCCTGGAACAGACACTGTTGGTCTCCTCTCTTTTCCATTTTCATCAGCTCTGACCTGGCTGCTCTGCCATCCCCAGGCAGAGCTCAGTGCACTCTCACAGAGGGCAGTCGCCCTTCCTTGTCTCTTCGCCCATCCATCCCTAAGACTCTGTATCCCCCTTGTGCTACGGTGCAATTGTGGAAGCCATTAAACTGCATCCCTGTGGTCCAAACAAGAGCTCAGGCCTGCAACTCTACAAAGATTTCTAGGTCATCACGTGTTGGTGTTCTCATTAGTGCAAAAACACAGAAGTAAGCATCCTAATTGGAAAGCATAATTGGACAGAGCCTGACTGGAGAGCTCATCTATGGTGTTAGTTTGAAGAAGGTGGCACACAGGAATTTAACCCATTGTGGGTCTTGGAGTTGACATAGCAGCATTTGCAGCTACATGTGAATGGGACTGGATCCTGATACAGACTGGGAAGGAGACAAAGCTGCCACCTGACTGGGAAGGACCATTCCAAGTACTCCTAACAACTGAAACAGCTGTGAGGACAGCCGAGAAAGGATGGACTTATGACACACTGGTATAGGTATCCACTAGCCCTGAGGCGTGGGAACTGTGGCCATAGAAAAACCTTTAAAAGATAAGAATTAGAAGGAAATCATGAAAAGTTTTTTTATATGCATATATATTTTTTATTATTTTAACTAACCTTTCACTTCTCCTCGAATAGGTAAATGAATTGTATATGTAAGTGGGAGAGTATTATAACCTATATAGAACCAATACTCACAAAAAGTTTTCCTTGTAACAAAAAAGTTTTTACTGCTGTACCCATTTGCTATCCTGATAATTATCTGGAAAAGGTGAAATTTGACAATA
Organism: Coturnix japonica; assembly: GCF_054131305.1. Taxonomy (NCBI): domain Eukaryota; kingdom Metazoa; phylum Chordata; class Aves; order Galliformes; family Phasianidae; genus Coturnix; species Coturnix japonica. The sequence goes on along the minus strand of NC_140682.1, from coordinate 12,105,159 downwards.
ATGCAGGGGAGGGACCAACTGATAGTTTTGATATGAATAAGGGACTCTTGTAGTGTATGGAATGATGTATGGTGGACAACTGCCAATTGAGGCTGGACAGAGACACTCCTTGAAAATACCCAGAATGTCCAGGATAGGGAAGAGCTTAAAAAGGGGTAGAAAATCTTCCTGAAAACCCTGCAGTTATGACAATTAAGGAGATAAAAGATCTTAGACAAACATTTGAAACTGAAACAAGATATGGGGACGTTAATGCCTGGGTAGAATGGACTAAGTATACTGTCCAGAGTCCCAACCATAGCAATTGCTACACTTGTGCATCGGGACGGCCAATAGCTCAGGTGGTACCCATTCTGCTGGGATGGACCAAGGACCCCAAGGGAATGTGATGCATGATTGCCCTGTATCAAGAGAAAACTGCCTGGGGAAATAGAGAGTGCAGACCTCTCTCTTGTTTCCTCCAATGCCTGATACAGATGTCAAGATCCCTCCTGCGCTCTCTACAGCAGTAGGTAACCATACAGCTTGCCTCTCACAGCAGGGTGTGAAGGCTACCAGGCCTATAGGAAACTTTTCCTTATGCAGTGATGAGGTCTTGGATGTTATGGAGGATTCAGCAGGAAATTATTCAAGATTGGGAATCTCCAGGGCAAATCTCCGGTGGTACTGTGGGGGAAAGATTTTTATGGTCCAGCTTAACCATCTAACTGGGGAGGCACCTGTGCACTTGTTCAATTAGTTATACCATTCACCCTGGCATTTGGAAAAGAAATGTATATAGATTTAGTTGGGGTACCTAGAGGTGTCCCTGATAAATTTAAGGCAAGAAATCAAATTGCTGCAGGATTGGAGTCACTGTTTTGGTGGATGACAATCAACAAGAACATAGACTGGATTAACTACATATAAAATATACAAAAGTGCAATTAAGGGAATAGCAGAACAGCTAGCCACACACCGGAAAAGGAATGATCTAGCAGGAGAGAAATCCTGCTAGATTGAAGAAAAGGGGGGAATGAACAGTGAAGCAGGAAACAGAAGCTCTGCTGGAATTCGGAATAAAGGGGGGCTAAAAGGGGGATAGTTAAAGGTAGTTTATAGAAACAAGTAAAGGAAACTTAAAGGTAGTTTATAGAAATAAGTAAAAGAAACTTAAAGGTAACAAGTAAAAGAAACAAGGGGCCTGAGAGAGCAGGGAGGATGCAGATAAGGAGTGAGACCTCACGGACGACCAGAAGAGGAGTTGTATTCCCCCTGATAAGAACAAGAGGGGGTCAGCATGCTAAAGACAAGAGGGGGTCTGTATGCTAAAGAGCTATTGAATATGTACCAGAATTCCTAGAACTATTGACTATGTATTAGAAGTCTAAGAAATCATTGACTATGTATCAGAATTCCGAGAAATCATTGACTATGTATTAAATGTACCTATAACTGTGTCCCGATTTTACAAGTCGGTGTGCAAGTTTGAAGGAGCTATCCCCCTTGCACCTGGCACTGCGCAACGCTGGAATAAACATACCTGCTTTATAACCCATCTGTCACGGGTTACTTAGATTTACCTATGCCCGTGACAGGGGAAGCCACCCCACGCCCCCCCCCCCCGGGGCCTGGAAAGGAGGGGGAAAAGGGGAGTGGGATAAAATAGCGACAATCTAAGGAGGAAAAACTTATTTTACTAAATATGATATCGAAATACAAGATAACACAATATAATATAATTAAGGCTAACAAAATCGAACGAAACAGAGAGAGAGAGAGTCTCCGAAAACCGAGAGGCCTACTGTGAACTCTAGGCGACACGGCTGGAACGCTTCCCACTCTCCGAGAAGTTCGAGAGAAGAAGGAGGGCACTCCAGCCTGGGAACGAGATTATATAGAGTCCTGATCCCGTGACTTATTGTTACTCCTGTTGTTCTCTGGGATATGTAGTCTTCTTCTGTGGACTGCACATTCAACAGAAGTATCCATACTTGACATGATGTTATGATGTGGAATACTGATAGCAAAATTACAAAATTACAAAACCATGACATTCCACCCCTTATTCTACATTATTACATCATGGTTAATATATACATATATATACATATATATACACGTATGTAAAATTGTGATAGCTAAATAGTAGAATTGCATGTAACATAACTAAATGTACAACTATAATAACTAAAATACACTACACATGCAAACATATATATATATATATAGATACATAAAATTATTGACTGCACTCCCCCAGCATCAAATTCCCTTGTGGCACACATTGAACATCCCCATCCTTCTGCATTACCCACCAAGTCCCTGGGCAAAGACAGTTCCACGGATAGGTTTGCCCTTTCCAGAAGCTGGAAGGACCCAAACAGCTTTTCCCAACATGTTCTTTACATGTATAACAGGGACCTTATCTCCTTCTACAGTGTGTAGGGGGCTAGATTGACTAGGACCATCACGATTGACAGATCCTCTAGTATTGACCAGCCAAGTGGCTTCTGCCAGATTCTTCTCCCAGTGCTTAAATGTTCCACCACCCATTGCTTTCAACATAGTTTTCAACAACCCATTATATCGTTCAATTTTACCAGAAGCTGGTGCATGGTAGGGAATATGATAAATCCACTCAATGCCATGATCTTTGGCCCAAGTATTTATAAGAGAATTTTTGAAATGTGTCCCATTATCAGATTCAATTCTTTCTGGGGTGCCATGTCGCCACAGGACTTGTTTCTCAAGACCTAATATGGTGTTTCGAGCAGTTGCATGGGGTACTGCGTATGTTTCAAGCCACCCAGTGGTTGCCTCTACCATAGTGAGTACATAACACTTACCACTGCGAGATCGTGGCAAGGTGATATAATCAACCTGCCACGCCTCCCCATATTTATACTTTTGCCATCGCCCTTCCTCCCAGAGAGGTTTCATCCTTCTGGCTTGTTTAATTATGGCACATGTTTCACAATCATGAATAACCTGCGCAATAGCGTCCATGGTTAAGTCCACCCCTCGGTCTCTGGCCCACTTATATGTTGCATCTCTTCCTTGATGGCCTGAGGTCTCATGAGCCCATCGAGCTAGAAATAATTCGCCCTTATTCTGCCAATCCAAGTCGATTTGAGCCACCTCAATTCTAGCAGCTTTATCTACCTGATGGTTGTTTTGTTGTTCTTCAGTAGCCCGACTTTTGGGCACATGTGCATCCACATGACGCACCTTTACAACCATATTCTTTGTTCGGGAAGCAATGTCCTTCCATAGTTCAGCGGCCCAAACAGATTTTCCCCTCCGTTGCCAGTTATTTTGTTCCCACCGCTGTAACCACCCCCATAAGGCATTTGCCACCATCCATGAGTCAGTATAAAGATACAGCATTGGCCACCTCTCCCGTTCAGCAACATCTAAGGCCAGCTGGACAGCTTTTACCTCTGCAAACTGACTTGATTCTCCCTTACCTTCAGTGGCCTCTGCAACCTGTCGTGTGGGGCTCCACACAGCAGCTTTCCATTTGCGATGCTTCCCTACAATGCGACATGATCCGTCAGTGAATAAGGCATATTTCTTTTCATTTTCTGGTAATTCGTTGTATGGTGGGGCCTCTTTAGCACGTGATACCTCTTCTGCTGGTGATGTTCCAAACTTTTTATCTTCAGGCCAGTCCATGATTACCTCTAGGATTCCTGGACGATTGAGGTTTCCCATTCGCGCTCGCTGTGTAATCAGCGTAATCCACTTGCTCCAGGTGACATCGGTAGCATGATGGGTGGAGGGAACCTGTCCTTTGAACATCCAGTTCAGCACTGGCAGTCGAGGTGCCAAAAGGAGCTGTGTTTCAGTCCCGACTACTTCGGAAGCAGCCCGAACCCCCTCATACGCGGCTAAGATCTCCTTCTCAGTTGGAGTGTAGCACTCTTCAGACCCCTTATATGATCGACTCCAGAATCCCAGGGGTCGGCCTCGGGTCTCTCCTGAGGCTCTTTGCCACAAACTCCAAGTGGGGCCTTTCTCTCCAGCAGCAGTGTAGAGGATGTTCTTTACATCCTGTCCAGTCCGTACTGGCCCCAGGGCTACAGCACGGGCTATCTCTTGTTTAATCTGTTCAAAAGCCTGCTGCTGCTCAGGGCCCCATGCAAAATCATTCTTCTTCCGCGTTACCTGATAAAGGGGGCTTACAATGAGGCTGTAGTTTGGAATGTGCATCCTCCAAAAGCCTACTGCACCCAGGAAAGATTGTGTCTCTTTCTTGCTAGTTGGTGGAGACATGGCAGTGATTTTGTCGATCACATCTGCTGGGATGTGACGACGTCCATCCTGCCACTTTATACCTAAGAACTGAATTTCCTGGGCAGGTCCTTTTACTTTGCTTCGCTTAATAGCAAAGCCAGCTTGTAGAAGAATCCGGATTATCTGCTCTCCTTTTGTGAAAACTTCTTCTGCTGTATCGCCCCACACAACAATGTCATCAATGTACTGCAGGTGTTCAGGAGCACCACCCTGTTCCAGTACAGTTTGGACCAACCCATGGCAAATGGTTGGGCTGTGTTTCCACCCCTGGGGCAAACGGTTCCAAGTATACTAAATGCCCCTCCAGGTGAAGGCAAACTGTGGCTTGCATTCTGCGGCCAAAGGAATAGAAAAGAAGGCATTGGCAATGTCAATGGTGGCATACCATTTGGCTGCTTTTGACTCCAGCTCGTACTGGAGTTCCAACATGTCCGGCACAGCAGCGCTCAATGGGGGTGTGACCTCATTCAGGCCACGGTAGTCTACTGTCAGCCTCCATTCTCCACTGGCTTTACGCACTGGCCATATGGGACTGTTAAAAGGTGAGTGAGTTTTACTGATCACTCCCTGATTCTCCAACTGGCGAATCAAATCATGAATGGGGAGCAAGGAATCCCTGTTGGTACGATACTGCCGTCTGTGCACTGTCTTTGTAGCAACCGGTACCTGCTGCTCTTTTACTCGTAGCAGCCCCACAACAGACGGGTCCTCTGACAGGCCAGGCAAAACAGACAGCTGCTTAATGTTGTCCATGTCTACAGCAGCTATCCCAAAGGCCCATCGATACCCCTTAGGATCCTTGAAATGCCCCCTTCTGAGGTAATCAATACCCAGTATACATGGAGCCCCTGGGCCAGTCACAATAGGATGTTTTTGCCAGTCTTTGCCAGTGAGGCTTATTTCAGCCTCCAGCACAGTCAATTCTTGAGAGCCCCCAGTCACTCCAGAAATATGGATTGATTCTGTCCCTTCATGACTGGAGGGCATTAGGGTGCACTGTGCACCGGTATCCACCAGCGCCTTATATTCCTGTGGTTCTGATGTGCCAGGCCATCGAATCCACACAGTCCAATAAACTCTATTATCCCTTTCCCTCCCCTGACTGAGGGCAGGGCCCCTCTATTGGTTACCTGTGATGACTGGAGCAACTCCACTGGTGGTTGGTATGTCTAGCAGTTCTTTCACCCGTGCTCGTAGTGCAGAAGTAGGCTGATCATGCCACTTCCTCATGTCTTCTCCACGGTCACGTAGGTAGAGCCACATGGAAACACGCGGTGCAATCATACTGTTGTTCTTTGCTCGAGCTGGGAAGCGTGTGCGTTTAACAGCTGAGACTTTTGATGATGCAGGTGGGGAGTAGGACTGGACTAGTTTGATCAGATCCTTCATTAGACCTGGTGGCCCGTACGAGGATTGACCTTCATCAGTTGTTTCTGATACTATTACAGGATCATTACAATTAGTTGATGGAAACAATTTCTTGCACATTTCATCTACTCGGTTTTCTAGCCGTGAGATGGCAGAAACTGCGGCATGCAGTTGGGGGAGCTGCTGATCGATGGTTTGAAGCATTATAATCAGCTCAACAACTCGGGGCCATCTGTCCACGAATCCTTTAGATCCTGATACCAATGACTGTGCAATTCTCTCTGGTGCTGTACTTGTGATTTTCTGCCACATGTCAGGATCGGCCCTCACTCTCTCAGGGTCAAGTTCGCTTGGATCAGGGCTGTACAACATTTTCGCCATGGCCAATTCCCTCAGGCGCTGAATACCTTTTTGGACGGTATTCCAACTATCAAATTTAGGCTTCAAAGCATCCTTATAGGGGTACCTTTCTCTCACGGCTTCTAACAGCCGCAACCAGAGAGTGGCAGCTCCATCCGAACATCTGCTAATCCCTCTGTCGATACCTGCATCTTGGGCAATGCTTCCTAGTTGGCGAGCTTCATTACCATCTAGAGACAAGCTGTTGGCCCCGTTGTCCCAGCAGCGAAGCAACCAAGCAAGGATACCTTCATCTTGACGCCGTGTGAACTCCTTTCTTGAGCCTTGGATTTCAGTCAGCTTCAGAGGTCGACAATAGGTGATTTCCTCCTCATCATCAGTCTCTTCTTCATGCCTCTTGGTTTTTGCCTTTGCTTTTTTCGGTACTGCTCCATGCCCGGCACCTGGGTCTTCTGCTGCCCCCCCCTGTGCTTCTCCTTCTTTTCGTTCTAGACGCATGGACACCCGTTTCCATTTCTTGCCTTCCACAGGGGCAACTGATATTGCTACTGATGCCTCCTGTGACTGATCAGAATTAACTTGGGCTTGAATCTCAGATCGGAAACTGTCTCTCTCCAGAATAGTATGATACAAAGCACGGTATGCATAAGCCAAACCCCACATAAGGTTTACCTCCTTAGATCTCTGACCCAAATACTCACTTAATTTCTTAGGGTCCCTTAGGTGTTCAAGAGTGAAATCCCATGACACTGCGGGTCCCCATGCTTCTAAGACTTTTCCTAAACCTTTCCATATTCCCTGCCAGTCATCATTCTCTGGTTCTGGAGGAGACTTCCGCATAGAACGAATGCATAGGAACATATATGCATGCATTGATAGTGATAACATGAATGCAAGTATGAACCCTATCTCAGTTATTGAAAAGCGTGTGGAAATCTGAGAGTACAACCTAAATAAAAAGGGTTTTTTTAGCCTGTACAATGAATTAAACATGGTGGTGTTTGTAAAATTGCCTGTTCCATCTGGGATGCAAGTATTTGTAAAATTGCCTGTTCCATCTGGGATGCAAGTGTTTGTAAGATTCACAATTCCATCTGAGGTGTAGATGCCAAAATTCTGACCATACCACATCTCGTAAAAGTACCAGGCAGGTGTCTCCATCAGTATCCACCTTATTAGGCTATATATCTGCACAATTCCACAACACCAAATTATGGTGTTAATAGTTGACCAATACTTTAAGAAGATCATAATTGCTTTCAATCCCTTAAACAGAGCAACTGGGATGAAGAGTGGATTCATAGCTGGCAGGCTCTGTAAAAGTCAGAGCTAGCTAGCTTTGCTCTAAGGGAGAAAGAAATCCCTTTGTTTTCTACACAAAAGTTAGATAGCAATGCTGAGAATGTGCAGCAGCCCTTAATGTTGACAATTTGTCTGGTATTTCAAGGTCACGTTCTCCGTGAGCAGCTACGGAAAGATAACACTCCCAACACTCCCGTAACGAAGCTCTTTAAGAGCAAAGAGAGAGTTGTTCTAAAAGCTAAAAAGCTCTATGCCCGCATCCTCCACCAAAAAATCTGTCACGGGTTACTTAGATTTACCTATGCCCGTGACAGGGGAAGCCACCCCACGCCCCCCCCCCCGGGGCCTGGAAAGGAGGGGGAAAAGGGGAGTGGGATAAAACAGCGACAATCTAAGGAGGAAAAACTTATTTTACTAAATATGATATCGAAATACAAGATAACACAATATAATATAATTAAGGCTAACAAAATCGAACGAAACAGAGAGAGAGAGAGTCTCCGAAAACCGAGAGGCCTACTGTGAACTCTAGGCGACACGGCTGGAACGCTTCCCACTCTCCGAGAAGTTCGAGAGAAGAAGGAGGGCACTCCAGCCTGGGAACGAGATTATATAGAGTCCTGATCCCGTGACTTATTGTTACTCCTGTTGTTCTCTGGGATATGTAGTCTTCTTCTGTGGACTGCACATTCAACAGAAGTATCCATACTTGACATGATGTTATGATGTGGAATACTGATAGCAAAATTACAAAATTACAAAACCATGACACCATCTCTGGATTATAGAGTTTGATTCCGCAAGCCAGGAGGACGTCTTAACAGCTGAGACACTGGATGATGCAGGCTGGGAGGAAACCAGTTTGATCAGCCCCTCCAGCAGGCTGTTTTGATCATCCTGATCCTCATCAGCTGTGTCCCATCTCACCACGGGTTCACAGGGCTCATCACGATGAAGCACAGCAGACAGTTCCTCCATCCTACCTTCCTGATTACTCTCTACTCTATCCAGTCTTTCAGTTACTTTCACAGGGGCTGAAACATAAGCACGTAGAGGGGTTAAACGTAGCTCAAAGTCATGAAGCTTAGTAATCATTTCATTCAAAGGGGTCTTCTTTGCCCTCTGCCAGACGTTGCTGCTCATGTACCGCCATACTCACCTGGTGCAGACCTTGTGCACATATGCCACATACTTGGTGTACGCCTGACTCTCTCAGGATCATGGCCTTGGTTTGGACTGGAATTTGGATCAGAATTCTGAGGAATAAACGTGGGGTCGTGTAACATCTCCACCACGGCCCGTTCTCTCAAATAACGACGCCTCTTTCTCTCTAAGTAAGTCACAAAACAAAGACTCATGGGGGACGACAGTGTATTGTAGGGGTCAGAAACGGGGACGGGAGGACGGGGGCGGGGGGGGCACAGATAGGGGAGCCTAGGGGTCAGAATGGGGGCGTGGGGTGGGGCAACGAGGTACCCCTGGGAGGGGAGGAGGCACAGGGAACATACCGCCGTCCAACAGAAGCCCTGAGTGCCACAGAGGCCCCGCGGGGCCAACGCAGGGCGGCTCGCGGCGCCCGCGGAGGGGACCCCTTCAGGCCTCCCCCAGAACAGCCACTTGCAGAAGCGGAGGCGGCGCTCGGAGCCCCGGGGTTGCCCGGCGGCGCTGCAGCAGTGCGGAGAGCAGCTCGACTTCGGCACGGCCGCCTCTTCCTCGGGGCGCGGGGTGATGACGGCACGGCTGGCGCCGCTCGGGCAACGAGCACAGGCGCAGGCGCGCTGACGCGCTGTTGCTATGCCGACGTCGTCACGCATGCGCTGTCGCCGTGGTGGCAGTTTCGAGTGCGCGCAGAGAGGGGGGAAGGCGCGCTGTCGCCATGGCAACGCGGCCTGTACACGCAGGGCCTGAAGCCTGAGTGGGCCTCGGGGGCGGTGGGGGGCAAAGAAGCCGGGGGGGAACGGAGAGCCCTCGGGGATCTCCTGGTGAGGTGTGGGGGGGCTTAGGGGGGAGGGCAAAGCTCCGGGTGTGCTCAGTGGTATCCAGGGTGGTCGAGCGCCCACCTACTTCTTCCCCATTTGTTCACCATCAGCTTCATCACTGAAACCTCTGACTCACTTCCATCCGCTCTTCCCCGGTTTGCAAGATTTCCATTGCTTGTTAGGCCAGGGGGTGCCACTTTCTAAAAACAATGCATGTGGAACGTGAGGAAAATGCCCGTGTCCCGTTTTGAGGCAAAAGACACAAGAATTCTGTTGCGAATGCAGTCCTTATTGTGAGGCAAAATCACCAAGTGTAAAATTATTGAGGAAAAACAAGACTCTTCACCCAGTAAAGCTGAAATGGGCAGTTTTACAACTGTAGCTTGTGGATTCCTTTTGCTAAACTAATAAATTGGTTCTTAAACTAATGTGCTAATTGCTATTGGTCAGCAAACATAGGTTGCTATGTTGAGCTGAACGTGTGCAGCCTTCAGTGGATTCTTACCCTCTTTTTCACACTCCTTTATAACCCTTCTAATTCTTTCAGGACCAGAATTTGTCTTCTCTCTTTCTTTCAGGTAACCGAGGAGGAAAGACTATTCTCGCTTCCAATGTCCCTGTCTTTTCTCCTTCGCAGGTAACACTTTGTTTTCTATAAGAGTCTCTGGCCCACAGCTCGCTCTCTCTCTCTTACTCTCTCCCCCTCTTAGAGAGTGCTGATTCTGAGGTTTGGGGGGAGGGGCGGGGGGCACAGTGCAGAGGATGTGTTCTCATGCCCGCAGCATCTACTTTGGCTAGAGCAGATCACAGACTTAGAAAGATATTATATTTCTGACTTACCGCTTTTCCTTAACCCTTTTACCGTTTTTGTTTTTTTTTTTTTTTTTTTTTTTGTGTGTGTGTGTGTGTGTGTGTGTGTGTTTTTTTTTCCTCCACAATTCCACTATTCACTTTTGGTACCTCCATTACACTTCCATTGTACCATCAATAATCAAGCAATACCTTTCTTCACTTCCCACTAACACCCAGCACTTGGTCTCACAATTAGGATACTTAATTATAAAAACTGGTCCCAGAACTTCATTTATGATCCTGGTTTCTTACTCCGTATTCCCCCTGGCTCGCCAGCAAAGACTCTTCAGTGAGCCAAAACACAGCCCAGGGGGTCTTCTAGATATTTCGTAGACACCCCTTGTACCGTAACAGCTTCTTAGATAGCACTTTCACAAGTGTGAAATTTAACAGTCACAAAGACAGAGACAGCAACCAGTACAGTTTATCCTCAGGATCCTTCCTCTCTCCACCTCTCCCCAGGGCCCAACCTTCCTTCTGTGTTCCATTCCTACTCTTGCATAGCTGCCCACCTAATCGTGCCTCTTTCTTGTCCAGTAAACAACTTATCCATGATAAACATCACTTCCACCCATGAGTAGAAATCAGGCCCTGAGAATCAATCTCTGCTTCTCTTTGTGGATCTTCCCTTTTTGATAGCTAATTCCTCCTTTTCCATCTCTAAAGCAGGAAACACATTCTATTCCTACACTAACTACTGTGCCTGGCAGCATCCCTCCTCGCCTTGGTCATTTTTGTAGGATGTCCGTGGCACATCTGACGTCGCGGTCAGAGATAAGTCACGGGAGGAGGACGTATATAATCTCGCTCCCAGGCTGGAGTTTTCTCTCTCTCTTGGACTCTCGGGGAGTGGGAAGCATTCCAGTCGTGTCACCTAGAGTTCACAGTAGGCCTCTCGGTTTTCTGGGGACTCTCTCTCTCTCTCTGTTTTGTTTGATTTATTAGCCTCAATCATATTGTATTATATTGTGTTATCTTGTATTCCGATATCATATTTAGTAAAATAAATTTTCCTCCTTAGATTGCTGCCGCTGTTCTTTTTCCCATTCCCCTTTCCCTTCTTCTCTGGGCTGGGGGCCCTACAGGGCGGCTGCCCCCTGTCACGGGCAAAGGTAAATCTAGGTAACCCGTGACACTCACTAAGCTGGCAATACCTTGCTTGATGCACTCCAGGGGACCATTGGCCTTCCTGGCTGCTTGGGCTCACTGTTGACTCATGTTCAATCTGATGTTGACCAGGACCCCCAATCCTATTCAGTCAGACCGCTCTCCAGTGTCCCATATCCAGTCAGTGTGTATGTCCAGGGTTGCCCCTACCCAGGTGCACAATCAGGCACTTGTTATACTTTCTGCACTTGGTGCTTAGTACCAACTGGTACCCAGTTCTCTGACTTGTCCACAAATCTCTGCAAGTCCTCTCCACCCTCAGTGGAAGCAACAGCACCTCCTCATCTGGTATCAGCAGCAAACTTGCTCAGAACATCTTCTAGTCCTTCATGCAAGTCATCCGCAAAAACATGAAAGAGAAGCAGCCCTAAAATGGAGCCCTGGGGAACCCTGACAGTGACCATCTACCAGCCCAATGGAACCTGTTGACTCTAATCATTTGGACCTCACCTATTGGCCAACTGCTCAACCACCACATTCTGTTTCTGTCTATCCGTATGCAGGACATTCTGCCCAGAAGGGTGCAGTCAGAAACAGTTTCAAAAGCTCTACTGAAATCATCAAGGATAACATCAACTGGCTTCCCATGGTCAGCTAAATGGATAACCTTGTGATAAAAGGAGCCAGGGAGCTGAACCCCAAACGAGCAGGGTGAGAAAGAGTCCCCTACAGATGATAAGGCCAGGCATATCACGCCATTCTCCTGGTGGGAAGTCAAAGTGGCCAACTCTTTCCAGAAATTAGATGCCACATGGTTGAGCAGAAGTGAAAGAAGCAAGGACAGGCACTGTAGAGGTCTTACCCTAGAGTGCTTGAAAGAGTGTATTTCAGGATTTAACAAATCTAGTCTTGAATTGAAACGTCTTTGTCTGGAGTATACGACTCCCTGGCTGTCCAGTCTGGTCTGATTCAGCAAACACAATGACAATGCACAGCGCCAGCGAGTCACTGCTATCCTTGCTAAGCCTATAACGACGACAATAAATGAAATGCAGATGTATCCTTCTATTCAGGCCAAAATATGGGGAAGTCTTGAACAGATCACAGATCTCCTTGATGTAATGCTGGACAGTTTCATCATCAAAACTAGTGCCACAGGGGACCACCCCCTACGTTCTGGATATTCACAGCCCAGGTACACAGAACAGACGCACACACCAAGTACCCATGACCCATATGTCTCGCATATGTGACCGACCCTGGTGCACGCAGGCACCAACCACCACTACGCCCCACCTGTGTCCGCGCCCTGGTGCATGCGGGCACTGCCCGCAATGCCGCAACCCATCGGGACCGGACTCGCTCTGCCTCCCAGTGCCCCGCAGCGCTCCGCACAGAGAGATTTCCAGATGAGGCATTTGCACTTCTGCTAGGCAACCACGATCTGTTAGTAAACTGATAGAGTAAAAGAGTAAATCTCAAAGTTAAAAGTCAGGTATGTGGGCCCATAACCAAGTAGGATGTGCAGTTATGATAAGGGAAGAACATCCTGCATACTAAAAGGAACATAGCCCAAGAAGCCGTCCAGAAACAGACTAGTTCAATCAAACATGATGGGGTAAAAAGGACGGAGTGAGGAAGACTTTGAGCCTTTGCAAGGAAGACGTCTGACTTCATCCCCACAACCTCCGGAGGAAGAACCCAGCTACAAACAGCCCATGTGCTGGAGGGAGGGGCAGAATGTAAGTGATTTCCTGGAAAATAATGAATATGTAGATGAATTCCAGGAAATCTGTTGAATATGTATCAGCTTGGCTTTCAAATGGGTAACACTTCTGTTTTCTGGTGTGCAAGAGAAGTGTGATCCCCTTTGCATTCAGTGCCTAATAAACGTATTCCTGCTTTATAACCTAATTCTGGGTTATAGAGTTTGATACTGCAACTCAAAGCCATGCTTCTGGAATCAGTCTGTCCACTGGTGAAAAATACATCTTACTCTGCCGCCTGCCAGGGTCAGCAGTCATCCTGCTCGGGAAGCTGCCCAGGGCGCTGCGGGGAGACGTGTGGGGGGAAGGAGCCCCCCGGCAGGGCTTGTGCTGCCACAGCTGCTGCCTGGGGCAGGGGGATCACAGCTCCACTGCACAACTGAATGTTGTAAGGGTGCTTTGCAAGAGGAGAGCCAAGGCAGGGATTTTCCATTTCCTGTTCTTAGGGAAGGAATAAGGATTGGAGGCAGAAATCTAAAAGGGGTGGTCAACTTTCAACACAGCTCTGAGACTCCCAAATATTTCTTCAGTAAGTCGCTTGTTTTGTGAACAGTCACACAGGTTGTGCTTTCAGCCTCACCTACCGAAATGGATACAGTCAGCTTAAGTTATAGTTGTTTTCTGCAGACATTAACAGTTCACTTGTCCTGTAAACAGGCTGATTTCTCTGAGACAAACTGAAGTGCACAGAGGCTGGTGCTGGGGTCTCGAAGAGCAGCTGGAGTAAAGAGGAAAATATCCAGGAGGCTGTGATGTGATTAGGAAATGAGAAGAAAGAAAGAGCTCCCTAATCTTCTATTCCTCATTCCTTTCAAGAGTCCCAAGGAGATCTGTAAGGGACTCGGCAGTGCTGTGGTTTAGAATTTGTTGGGTTAAAGCTATTTACTAAGACAGAGAAAAAGAAAAGGGTTATGCTTATGATTATGACATAGATCTATATCTCTATATATAAACACATGCTTACTTACGGTATATTCTCACATATATATAACGTATGCAGATGTAAAAATACATGCAAAGATGCTAATACATATGCATATCTGTTTGCAAGTCCAGGACATGTGGCAGGGGTTTTAACAGCCTCAAGGTTCACTGTAGGAACTGGAGTGGCTGTTGGGCTGTTGCAGGAGTTGGAGCAACTGCAGAACTCATTGCTAGAGCTGGAATCACCGCAGGACCTGTGACTGAAGTTGGAGCAGCCACTTGGCTCATTGGAGGGGTTGGAGCAACCACAGGGCTGTACATCCTGGCATATTGCACCTCCCTTGATAGGCATTTGTTTCATTTTCTTATTGCAGTACTTGGAACAGCTAGAGGACCTGTAGCAGGAGTGACTGCAGAGCTCATTATGAGGGGTGGAGTGACAGCAGGACCTGTCCCAGAGCTTGGAGTGACCGTAGGACATGTAGCACAAACTTGGAGCTGCTGCAGGTTCTGTGATGCAGTGTCATCGTCATTGGGTGTCACTTTTGGCAGCCAGCGTTGGGTGTCACCATCATGCAGAGGGGACAAAAGGTCCCCCCTGGGGACACTGCACTGAAGCTGGGAACACCATGACCAGCTCGAGGACTTCCCGGGGCAAATGGGGATACGGCATCACGGTGCCTCACCCCCATAGCTGGGGACATCCCCATGTTACTCTCAGAGTGTCGCATGCCAGAGTTGGTGACATACCCACACCACACGCCAGGGTTGAGGACACCCCCTCAGTGTCACACCATGAAGTCGGGGATACCTGTGTCACCCCTGTGGTGTCACAGCCCAAAGTTGGGGACACTCCTCAGGGCACCTCATCTGTGTCCACCCCCACAGACCACCATTGTTCCCATGGGGTGGGGGTGACAACCCTTACTTTTCTTATTAAGATTTCTTTCTTGATAACGGCAGATTGGGGATGCCCCCCCCCCCGGCCCCCCCATATGTGAATAAAGGAAAGAGGAATAGTTGTGGGACTCCATGTGTCACAGCGGGAGGGAAATTTGGGGACAGAGGTCACTGCAGCATCCTGATCCTGTAGCCCCTATGGCCCCATAACCACTACAGCCCCATCTGATCAGCCATCCTATGTCCACATCTCATGACTTTATCCCATCCCATATCCTGTTGTGTATCCATAGCCCATCCCATATCCATCATATCAGCCCCATAGCCATCTCAAACCCATCCTGTGTCTGTGTCCCCACATCCTATCCCCATCCTGTACCCCGTATCTATATCCATTCCAAATCCGTATTCCCACGTCCATCCCACGTCCATTCCATATATTTATCCAGTTGTAATCCCAACCCCATCCCATATCCATACCCCATCCCATATCCATCCCATATTCTTCCCATGTCGATCCCATATCCATTTCTGGAGTCCATCCCATACACGTCCCATTTTCTGATCTCCTTTTCATATCCTCGCACCCCAATCCCAATTTTCGCAATCCCACAGCCAACAATCCCAACCCGACGTTCCAAATCTCATTCCCAACCCCACCTCTCACCTGCCAATCCCAATCCCTCATCCCAATCCCACATCCCATCCCATCCCATTTCTTGCTAGAATAGCGCGCACCCCTAAACCCCTCCCCCACCGCCGCTCCGCCCCGCCCCCTGCCCACCCGCCTCCAACCAGGGGCCACGCGACGCCCCTCGCCCGGCCTTTCATTGGTCAACGGCAGCGCCGCCGGCTCCGATTGGCTGAGCCGCAGCAGGCGGGAGCAGCCGTTGACAGCCGGCTCGAGGCCGCCCGGCTCTCACCTCAGACAGCGGCGCTGCCGCAGCCGGGGCCGCCCTTCACGGCAGCGCCGCTGCAGCCGCTGCGGGCCGGAGCCGTCCGGCTGGGATCTGTCCCTGCCTGGCTGTGGCCACATCAAAGTGCTGGGAGGCTTCCCCAGCTCCATGCCATGCACACCATGTCCTGCACCCCTGTGGCCTTCCCCACCCTCTCTCACATCACCTGCTCCAAAGTCCTAAAGGATGGAGCTCCTCACGCTGCCAAGCAGCCCCAGTACCCTCCCTCTGCTCTCTCTCTGCTCCTCCATACAATTCCTCCCAAACCTGTTACACTTTGATCCACCTCTGCTTGGACACAGTGTGACCACATCACCCTCCTTTTAGCTGCTCTCTTACTGCAGCCACTTGGCCCTCCTTTGGGTCTGCTTTAGGCCTCTTGCATCGATACCCCAACCCCATTATCCAAAGCAAAGTTCGCATAACCCCTCCCACGGACACCTCTAATCTCCTGATGACCAATGAAGCCCTCTGATGACCAGTGACTCCCCTCCTTGATTAATGGAGCCTTGTGATGTTCAATGAACATCTCTGACAACCAGTGGAGTCAGTGGAGCCCTCCGACAACCAACAAAGCCTTCAGATGACTGCAGTCACCTTCTGATGGCAAAACAAGCCCTCTGATGGGCAGCAGCTTGCTGCTTTCTGTGCATAGAAGGGAAGGGTGGGAAAGGGAGATGTTGACATCACCTTGGTAGACAGCAGTTTGCTCATCGTAGCAATGTTTGTTCCTGATTTGATCAGAGAACCTCGAGAGGAGTGTGGCTGCTTCTGACATTCCTGTGAGACTCTGCTGTGGTTGAAGAGATGAGGCAGGTGATGAACTGCAGACAAAGCCATACTGCCTGATGTTGCTGTTGTTCAGGTAGTACAAAGCATTCAAATGGCTGGCCGTCTCCAAATGATGCACGATAGAAAGCTGCAGCCACACCGTCAATCAACTGTGATGATGCCTGTGTATCCTGAGACGACGACTCTTTTAATCAGGGGGCTTCCAGAATCTCTGAAACCCGTAGGCATACAACTGCAATGGAAGATACAGGCTGTGTCCCAGGGAGAAAGAACCTGGGCAGCGTTAGAAGGAACTGTAACATCCAACCATCTGCAGTCAGGATACAAAGTATGGACATGGGGGGAGGTTGCCCAAGAGTTAATTAACTGTGGCAGAAAATACGGGCTGGTGATTTCTTCCACCAGTAAGTGTGAGCCAAGGGGAGTGAGGCTTGCAGCAGTCAGCCTTGCCCCTGGGCCACCCAGCCCAAAGCTCAATGGGGCTGGAAAGGGTCTCACTGGCAGTCATTGCCAGTAAGTACAGGTAGGCAAAATATTGATCATAAATGTAATTGTCTCTGGACACTGGGCTGTCAAGAGGGCGTTCCCCGAGATTTGATGGGTGGATTACCCACAGTCAGGTTAGAGAAATCAGTTAACTGGTGGCCAGAACAAAAGCTCAAAAAGCTCAAGAAAAGCTGATGCATTCGCCCCCCTCCAGCGCAAGGTAGGCAGGAGGCGGGGGAGGGCAGTGAAGGGTGGATGTATTAGAAAGCTTACAACAAAAGGAGAAGATCCTCGATTTAACATCTTCTGTCCCAAGGCCTCACCCACCACCCTTGCCATTTGCCCCTGTGAGTCACCATCCAGTTGCTGATAAACCAGGGAAACACTTCTCTCCCTGGCCAGCCTGTGTCGACTCACCCAGCTATCCTGAGGCCAGTGTCCCTAACCTTAGTGGAACCTCTTAATAAATACACTTGGAAGGCTAAGGGTGCCCGGGAAAAGGAATATAGAATTAACACTTGCTCAATTATTCCCTCATTTTAACCATATTAACAAAGCCCCCAAAAGGCAAGTTGGGGTCTTGTTTTATTTTACAGAGGATCCCCGTGTGACCTCGACTTAGCACAGAATGGCTGAGAGCTGCCTTTACCCATATGTGTTCTGTGAGAGAAAAACCGAAGATGTGACTGTGCCGGAATACTGAATACCTCTGTGTTACATCTTTTGGTTGCAATAGTCTTGGCTTGTTGTGGTTGTGGGTTGTGACTGATATCAGCCCTTGGATCTGCTCAACTCCACAATTGGGCTCAGGGTGTTTTCAGCTCATCCTGTCTTTCTGGTGCTCCCTGCACAGTGGCACCATCCCTTCTGAGCCCTTCTGTCACCCCTTTTGGTCAAACTGGTGATGATTTGCATGGAACTCCTCCACGGTGCTTCCAAATTCCTAACACACTGGGAAATGAGCCAAGGGACCCACCTGATATCTGTTAGATGTGCTCACAAAAGAAATCCTTCCTAGAGCCCTTTGCACCGATGCTGTTCTGTGTCACATCTGTCCAGGAGCTGCATCCAAAAGGTGGCTGTTGGAAATGGTCTGAGTGTTGACAAGAGATGTGTGTGTTTGTGGGATTACCCCCCTTATGGTTCTTACTGTGGGGTATCCTACACACTGCCCCGTGAGAAGTTCAGCAGACCACCACAGTATTTGAACTTCCAAACCAGCATTTGGGTCTCTCAGCATCTGAATTGCTTTGGAAATGCTCAAGTGGAAAGTTCTCGAGACACTGAATCACCTTTGAGAACATTGCATGGTGTCACTGATGTCTATGTCCGTGACAGGGGGGCAGTAGGCCCGTAGGCTCCCCCAGCCCCTGACAAGTGGGAAGGGAAAAAGGGAAAGGGAAAGAGATGGGAGCTGGGCTCAGGGAAACAAACAGAGAAGCGGCAATGATCTAAGGAGGAAAACTTATTTTACTAATTACAATCTAATTGAAATTGAGGCTAATAAATCAAGTAAAATAAAAGAGAAAGAGAGAGGTTTCACACTCGCTGCCAGGCACTGAGAGAGAGAGAGCTAGCGTCACTTCCGTGACGTGTTTCCCTCTCTGACCATGAGGTCCTCTGGGACATGTAGTTTTTCTTCTCTGTGCTCCACATGATGTTATGATGTGGCATAAGAACAGCAAAGATGACAAAACCATGACAAGGACTAGAAGATGTTCTGAGCAAGTTTGCTGATGATACCAGATGAGGAGGTGCTGTTGCCCCCACGGAGGGTGGAGAGGACTTGCAGAGAGATGTGGACAAATCAGAGAAGTGGGTACAAGTTGGTGCATAAAGCATAACCAAAACAAAATGTGCCTGATTGTGCACCTGGGTAGGGGCAACCCTGGACATACACACTAACTGGATATGGGACACTGGAGAGAAGACTGACTGAAAAGGATTGGGGGTCCTGGTCAGCATCAAACTGAACATGAGTCAGCAGTGTGCCCAGGCAGCCAGGAAGGCCGACAGTCCACTGGAGTGCATCAAGCAAAGTACTGACAGCTGGGTGAGGGAAAGGATTGTCCCTGTCTGCTCTGCATTGCTACAGCCTCACCTGGAGCACTGGGAGCACTGTAGAGCAGAAAGGACATCAAACTATGGGAGGATGTGCAAAGGATGGCACTGGAACCAAGAGATCTGAAGTTCAGAGCTTCATTGGGATTGACTACGTGTTCAGATTGGGCCCTTCTCCCATCCCACATCCTGCAATGAGACACAGGGCACACCTAAGGCATGAACCTCACAGTGTCCTTGCACCCCATGCAGAGCCTGGGATCTTCTGTCCCTGTGTCTTTCATTTAACACCATACAATTCTCCTTCTCCTGCCCCAGGAAGGGCCCCGAGCCAACATGAGGGACAGGATCTCCCTGCCAGGGGTCTGGGAATCAAGTCATGTCCTGTCTGCTTCCTAAGACAAAGGAGGGGTTTCTTAGCATCAGAGCCACCATGCCAGTGCCTTTGCCTGCCTGTAGTCATGGCTTCCAATTATCTGCTCTAACAGGTCCCTTGGGAATCTTGCTTACTAATGGCCCTCATTGGGCCCATTAATACTCCAAGAAACTGTTACTTCTGCCTTTGTCTTGTTGAGCACTTTGTGCAGACTTCTCTCTGCACTGGAGGCTGATGGACTCAGCAGCAAATGCCCCCTGGGGCCTCTTACCACCTAAGGAGCCCTCCTGTGCCTTGTGCCTTCCTGTCATCCTCTTTGGGTTTTCAGAACTTGTTCAGCAAAGTGGAGAGGTATCTGGAGAGATCTTAAAGAGGAAGAATCCAGCAGACATTTATTGTCTATTTATTTATAGGTGGGTTTAAACAAGTTGTTAAAGCAGCACTGTGCAACTGATATCAATCCAGGATATTCCCAATGAGTTCTATTCTGTTACTGTGTGGACAAACGTCCTTCTCAACCTCCCCACCCCATTTCTACTCACACTGGCCCCCTGGGACTAGCATCTCTTTTCCTGACATCACTCTTCTCCTCTGCATTCATCCGCTCAGTGTTAAACCTGCTTTGCACCAACTCCCACTGGCTTTCCACAGAGAACCGGCTGCACACGGAAAAGGAAAGATTTCTCTCTTTTTTTTGGCCTACAAACAGAAGGAAAGGTGGTGCAATGTAAACAGTTGAACAGTAAAACACAGTGATCAACTGCTTGCCATGTCCAAGCTGCTTCTATTGAGGTTTGTCTTTCACAGGGAATATTTGTAGAAGAAATGAGTGAGACGCAGATAGGAAGGGATAGATAGAATCACAGTGAAGGATTTGACAACAGAGTCCATCAGACACTGGAGAGATGGAGCAAATTCCAGTAATCTCCCTGAATGTCAGAAAACAGCCAGATAGTTGGGAGGTATCAACTTAAAATTGAAAAGGACTTGTGAGTATTTCACACATTGGGAATGGTTAACACATTTTCATTGATTTCTATCTTTGTCTTCAAATGTTTTTTTCACTTTTACCGACATTAATGAACATCTTTCAAACTTCCTGCTTCAAAAAATAAAAAGAGAAAGAGAAAGAGAAAGAAAAAGGGAAAGAAAAAGGGAATGAAAACAAAAAAGAAAACGAAAAAGGAAAAGGAAAAGGAAAAGGAAAAGAAGGAAAAAAAAAGAAAAAGAAAAGGGGAAAAAAAAGAAACAAAAAAAGTAAGAAAAAGGAAAAGAAAAAGGGAAAGAAAAAGAAAAGAAAAAGGAGAAGAAAAAGAAATAGAAAAAGAAAGAAAAGGAAAATGAAAATGAAAAGAAAGGAAAGGAAAGAAAAGGGAAGGAAAGGGAATCATAGAATTACCCAGTTTGGAAAAGACCTTGAAGAACATCAAGTCCAACCACAGCCTAACCATAAAGGGAAAAAAAAGGGAAGGGAAGAAGAAGGGAAGGGAAATGGAAAGGAAGAGAGAAAGGGGAAGGGAAAGGGAAAAGGAAAGGAAAAGAAGAAAAAAAAAAAAAAGAAAAAAAGAAAAAAGAAAGATCCATTTGTGTCTCGCACATGGCCTGGTGCCCGTTTTACCTTCACATTCCCCACCAGACCTTCCTTGCTGGTATGAAATCTAGCAGAGCACCTCTCCGCTTTGGTTCCTCCATGAAGCTCGAGAAGCTGCCATCTGTGCTCTCCAGGGATCTCCTGGATGGCACATGCCCTGCTGTGCTGTCCCTGCAGCAGATACTGGAGTGAAAAAGGCCCCCAAAGGGGACAAGGGCCGGACAACATCAGGCTCCCATCTGTCTGCAGAGGGCACCTTCCATTTGCTCTCCCTGATCAGGAAGCCTGGAACAGACACTGTTGGTCTCCTCTCTTTTCCATTTTCATCAGCTCTGACCTGGCTGCTCTGCCATCCCCAGGCAGAGCTCAGTGCACTCTCACAGAGGGCAGTCGCCCTTCCTTGTCTCTTCGCCCATCCATCCCTAAGACTCTGTATCCCCCTTGTGCTACGGTGCAATTGTGGAAGCCATTAAACTGCATCCCTGTGGTCCAAACAAGAGCTCAGGCCTGCAACTCTACAAAGATTTCTAGGTCATCACGTGTTGGTGTTCTCATTAGTGCAAAAACACAGAAGTAAGCATCCTAATTGGAAAGCATAATTGGACAGAGCCTGACTGGAGAGCTCATCTATGGTGTTAGTTTGAAGAAGGTGGCACACAGGAATTTAACCCATTGTGGGTCTTGGAGTTGACATAGCAGCATTTGCAGCTACATGTGAATGGGACTGGATCCTGATACAGACTGGGAAGGAGACAAAGCTGCCACCTGACTGGGAAGGACCATTCCAAGTACTCCTAACAACTGAAACAGCTGTGAGGACAGCCGAGAAAGGATGGACTTATGACACACTGGTATAGGTATCCACTAGCCCTGAGGCGTGGGAACTGTGGCCATAGAAAAACCTTTAAAAGATAAGAATTAGAAGGAAATCATGAAAAGTTTTTTTATATGCATATATATTTTTTATTATTTTAACTAACCTTTCACTTCTCCTCGAATAGGTAAATGAATTGTATATGTAAGTGGGAGAGTATTATAACCTATATAGAACCAATACTCACAAAAAGTTTTCCTTGTAACAAAAAAGTTTTTACTGCTGTACCCATTTGCTATCCTGATAATTATCTGGAAAAGGTGAAATTTGACAATAATGCAGGGGAGGGACCAACTGATAGTTTTGATATGAATAAGGGACTCTTGTAGTGTATGGAATGATGTATGGTGGACAACTGCCAATTGAGGCTGGACAGAGACACTCCTTGAAAATACCCAGAATGTCCAGGATAGGGAAGAGCTTAAAAAGGGGTAGAAAATCTTCCTGAAAACCCTGCAGTTATGACAATTAAGGAGATAAAAGATCTTAGACAAACATTTGAAACTGAAACAAGATATGGGGACGTTAATGCCTGGGTAGAATGGACTAAGTATACTGTCCAGAGTCCCAACCATAGCAATTGCTACACTTGTGCATCGGGACGGCCAATAGCTCAGGTGGTACCCATTCTGCTGGGATGGACCAAGGACCCCAAGGGAATGTGATGCATGATTGCCCTGTATCAAGAGAAAACTGCCTGGGGAAATAGAGAGTGCAGACCTCTCTCTTGTTTCCTCCAATGCCTGATACAGATGTCAAGATCCCTCCTGCGCTCTCTACAGCAGTAGGTAACCATACAGCTTGCCTCTCACAGCAGGGTGTGAAGGCTACCAGGCCTATAGGAAACTTTTCCTTATGCAGTGATGAGGTCTTGGATGTTATGGAGGATTCAGCAGGAAATTATTCAAGATTGGGAATCTCCAGGGCAAATCTCCGGTGGTACTGTGGGGGAAAGATTTTTATGGTCCAGCTTAACCATCTAACTGGGGAGGCACCTGTGCACTTGTTCAATTAGTTATACCATTCACCCTGGCATTTGGAAAAGAAATGTATATAGATTTAGTTGGGGTACCTAGAGGTGTCCCTGATAAATTTAAGGCAAGAAATCAAATTGCTGCAGGATTGGAGTCACTGTTTTGGTGGATGACAATCAACAAGAACATAGACTGGATTAACTACATATAAAATATACAAAAGTGCAATTAAGGGAATAGCAGAACAGCTAGCCACACACCGGAAAAGGAATGATCTAGCAGGAGAGAAATCCTGCTAGATTGAAGAAAAGGGGGGAATGAACAGTGAAGCAGGAAACAGAAGCTCTGCTGGAATTCGGAATAAAGGGGGGCTAAAAGGGGGATAGTTAAAGGTAGTTTATAGAAACAAGTAAAGGAAACTTAAAGGTAGTTTATAGAAATAAGTAAAAGAAACTTAAAGGTAACAAGTAAAAGAAACAAGGGGCCTGAGAGAGCAGGGAGGATGCAGATAAGGAGTGAGACCTCACGGACGACCAGAAGAGGAGTTGTATTCCCCCTGATAAGAACAAGAGGGGGTCAGCATGCTAAAGACAAGAGGGGGTCTGTATGCTAAAGAGCTATTGAATATGTACCAGAATTCCTAGAACTATTGACTATGTATTAGAAGTCTAAGAAATCATTGACTATGTATCAGAATTCCGAGAAATCATTGACTATGTATTAAATGTACCTATAACTGTGTCCCGATTTTACAAGTCGGTGTGCAAGTTTGAAGGAGCTATCCCCCTTGCACCTGGCACTGCGCAACGCTGGAATAAACATACCTGCTTTATAACCCATCTGTCACGGGTTACTTAGATTTACCTATGCCCGTGACAGGGGAAGCCACCCCACGCCCCCCCCCCCCGGGGCCTGGAAAGGAGGGGGAAAAGGGGAGTGGGATAAAATAGCGACAATCTAAGGAGGAAAAACTTATTTTACTAAATATGATATCGAAATACAAGATAACACAATATAATATAATTAAGGCTAACAAAATCGAACGAAACAGAG
Organism: Coturnix japonica; assembly: GCF_054131305.1. Lineage (NCBI taxonomy): Eukaryota > Metazoa > Chordata > Aves > Galliformes > Phasianidae > Coturnix > Coturnix japonica. Next base: position 12,081,160 of record NC_140682.1, on the reverse strand, counting down.
AGAGAGAGAGTCTCCGAAAACCGAGAGGCCTACTGTGAACTCTAGGCGACACGGCTGGAACGCTTCCCACTCTCCGAGAAGTTCGAGAGAAGAAGGAGGGCACTCCAGCCTGGGAACGAGATTATATAGAGTCCTGATCCCGTGACTTATTGTTACTCCTGTTGTTCTCTGGGATATGTAGTCTTCTTCTGTGGACTGCACATTCAACAGAAGTATCCATACTTGACATGATGTTATGATGTGGAATACTGATAGCAAAATTACAAAATTACAAAACCATGACATTCCACCCCTTATTCTACATTATTACATCATGGTTAATATATACATATATATACATATATATACACGTATGTAAAATTGTGATAGCTAAATAGTAGAATTGCATGTAACATAACTAAATGTACAACTATAATAACTAAAATACACTACACATGCAAACATATATATATATATATAGATACATAAAATTATTGACTGCACTCCCCCAGCATCAAATTCCCTTGTGGCACACATTGAACATCCCCATCCTTCTGCATTACCCACCAAGTCCCTGGGCAAAGACAGTTCCACGGATAGGTTTGCCCTTTCCAGAAGCTGGAAGGACCCAAACAGCTTTTCCCAACATGTTCTTTACATGTATAACAGGGACCTTATCTCCTTCTACAGTGTGTAGGGGGCTAGATTGACTAGGACCATCACGATTGACAGATCCTCTAGTATTGACCAGCCAAGTGGCTTCTGCCAGATTCTTCTCCCAGTGCTTAAATGTTCCACCACCCATTGCTTTCAACATAGTTTTCAACAACCCATTATATCGTTCAATTTTACCAGAAGCTGGTGCATGGTAGGGAATATGATAAATCCACTCAATGCCATGATCTTTGGCCCAAGTATTTATAAGAGAATTTTTGAAATGTGTCCCATTATCAGATTCAATTCTTTCTGGGGTGCCATGTCGCCACAGGACTTGTTTCTCAAGACCTAATATGGTGTTTCGAGCAGTTGCATGGGGTACTGCGTATGTTTCAAGCCACCCAGTGGTTGCCTCTACCATAGTGAGTACATAACACTTACCACTGCGAGATCGTGGCAAGGTGATATAATCAACCTGCCACGCCTCCCCATATTTATACTTTTGCCATCGCCCTTCCTCCCAGAGAGGTTTCATCCTTCTGGCTTGTTTAATTATGGCACATGTTTCACAATCATGAATAACCTGCGCAATAGCGTCCATGGTTAAGTCCACCCCTCGGTCTCTGGCCCACTTATATGTTGCATCTCTTCCTTGATGGCCTGAGGTCTCATGAGCCCATCGAGCTAGAAATAATTCGCCCTTATTCTGCCAATCCAAGTCGATTTGAGCCACCTCAATTCTAGCAGCTTTATCTACCTGATGGTTGTTTTGTTGTTCTTCAGTAGCCCGACTTTTGGGCACATGTGCATCCACATGACGCACCTTTACAACCATATTCTTTGTTCGGGAAGCAATGTCCTTCCATAGTTCAGCGGCCCAAACAGATTTTCCCCTCCGTTGCCAGTTATTTTGTTCCCACCGCTGTAACCACCCCCATAAGGCATTTGCCACCATCCATGAGTCAGTATAAAGATACAGCATTGGCCACCTCTCCCGTTCAGCAACATCTAAGGCCAGCTGGACAGCTTTTACCTCTGCAAACTGACTTGATTCTCCCTTACCTTCAGTGGCCTCTGCAACCTGTCGTGTGGGGCTCCACACAGCAGCTTTCCATTTGCGATGCTTCCCTACAATGCGACATGATCCGTCAGTGAATAGGGCATATTTCTTTTCATTTTCTGGTAATTCGTTGTATGGTGGGGCCTCTTTAGCACGTGATACCTCTTCTGCTGGTGATGTTCCAAACTTTTTATCTTCAGGCCAGTCCATGATTACCTCTAGGATTCCTGGACGATTGAGGTTTCCCATTCGCGCTCGCTGTGTAATCAGCGTAATCCACTTGCTCCAGGTGACATCGGTAGCATGATGGGTGGAGGGAACCTGTCCTTTGAACATCCAGTTCAGCACTGGCAGTCGAGGTGCCAAAAGGAGCTGTGTTTCAGTCCCGACTACTTCGGAAGCAGCCCGAACCCCCTCATACGCGGCTAAGATCTCCTTCTCAGTTGGAGTGTAGCACTCTTCAGACCCCTTATATGATCGACTCCAGAATCCCAGGGGTCGGCCTCGGGTCTCTCCTGAGGCTCTTTGCCACAAACTCCAAGTGGGGCCTTTCTCTCCAGCAGCAGTGTAGAGGATGTTCTTTACATCCTGTCCAGTCCGTACTGGCCCCAGGGCTACAGCACGGGCTATCTCTTGTTTAATCTGTTCAAAAGCCTGCTGCTGCTCAGGGCCCCATGCAAAATCATTCTTCTTCCGCGTTACCTGATAAAGGGGGCTTACAATGAGGCTGTAGTTTGGAATGTGCATCCTCCAAAAGCCTACTGCACCCAGGAAAGATTGTGTCTCTTTCTTGCTAGTTGGTGGAGACATGGCAGTGATTTTGTCGATCACATCTGCTGGGATGTGACGACGTCCATCCTGCCACTTTATACCTAAGAACTGAATTTCCTGGGCAGGTCCTTTTACTTTGCTTCGCTTAATAGCAAAGCCAGCTTGTAGAAGAATCCGGATTATCTGCTCTCCTTTTGTGAAAACTTCTTCTGCTGTATCGCCCCACACAACAATGTCATCAATGTACTGCAGGTGTTCAGGAGCACCACCCTGTTCCAGTACAGTTTGGACCAACCCATGGCAAATGGTTGGGCTGTGTTTCCACCCCTGGGGCAAACGGTTCCAAGTATACTAAATGCCCCTCCAGGTGAAGGCAAACTGTGGCTTGCATTCTGCGGCCAAAGGAATAGAAAAGAAGGCATTGGCAATGTCAATGGTGGCATACCATTTGGCTGCTTTTGACTCCAGCTCGTACTGGAGTTCCAACATGTCCGGCACAGCAGCGCTCAATGGGGGTGTGACCTCATTCAGGCCACGGTAGTCTACTGTCAGCCTCCATTCTCCACTGGCTTTACGCACTGGCCATATGGGACTGTTAAAAGGTGAGTGAGTTTTACTGATCACTCCCTGATTCTCCAACTGGCGAATCAAATCATGAATGGGGAGCAAGGAATCCCTGTTGGTACGATACTGCCGTCTGTGCACTGTCTTTGTAGCAACCGGTACCTGCTGCTCTTTTACTCGTAGCAGCCCCACAACAGACGGGTCCTCTGACAGGCCAGGCAAAACAGACAGCTGCTTAATGTTGTCCATGTCTACAGCAGCTATCCCAAAGGCCCATCGATACCCCTTAGGATCCTTGAAATGCCCCCTTCTGAGGTAATCAATACCCAGTATACATGGAGCCCCTGGGCCAGTCACAATAGGATGTTTTTGCCAGTCTTTGCCAGTGAGGCTTATTTCAGCCTCCAGCACAGTCAATTCTTGAGAGCCCCCAGTCACTCCAGAAATATGGATTGATTCTGTCCCTTCATGACTGGAGGGCATTAGGGTGCACTGTGCACCGGTATCCACCAGCGCCTTATATTCCTGTGGTTCTGATGTGCCAGGCCATCGAATCCACACAGTCCAATAAACTCTATTATCCCTTTCCCTCCCCTGACTGAGGGCAGGGCCCCTCTATTGGTTACCTGTGATGACTGGAGCAACTCCACTGGTGGTTGGTATGTCTAGCAGTTCTTTCACCCGTGCTCGTAGTGCAGAAGTAGGCTGATCATGCCACTTCCTCATGTCTTCTCCACGGTCACGTAGGTAGAGCCACATGGAAACACGCGGTGCAATCATACTGTTGTTCTTTGCTCGAGCTGGGAAGCGTGTGCGTTTAACAGCTGAGACTTTTGATGATGCAGGTGGGGAGTAGGACTGGACTAGTTTGATCAGATCCTTCATTAGACCTGGTGGCCCGTACGAGGATTGACCTTCATCAGTTGTTTCTGATACTATTACAGGATCATTACAATTAGTTGATGGAAACAATTTCTTGCACATTTCATCTACTCGGTTTTCTAGCCGTGAGATGGCAGAAACTGCGGCATGCAGTTGGGGGAGCTGCTGATCGATGGTTTGAAGCATTATAATCAGCTCAACAACTCGGGGCCATCTGTCCACGAATCCTTTAGATCCTGATACCAATGACTGTGCAATTCTCTCTGGTGCTGTACTTGTGATTTTCTGCCACATGTCAGGATCGGCCCTCACTCTCTCAGGGTCAAGTTCGCTTGGATCAGGGCTGTACAACATTTTCGCCATGGCCAATTCCCTCAGGCGCTGAATACCTTTTTGGACGGTATTCCAACTATCAAATTTAGGCTTCAAAGCATCCTTATAGGGGTACCTTTCTCTCACGGCTTCTAACAGCCGCAACCAGAGAGTGGCAGCTCCATCCGAACATCTGCTAATCCCTCTGTCGATACCTGCATCTTGGGCAATGCTTCCTAGTTGGCGAGCTTCATTACCATCTAGAGACAAGCTGTTGGCCCCGTTGTCCCAGCAGCGAAGCAACCAAGCAAGGATACCTTCATCTTGACGCCGTGTGAACTCCTTTCTTGAGCCTTGGATTTCAGTCAGCTTCAGAGGTCGACAATAGGTGATTTCCTCCTCATCATCAGTCTCTTCTTCATGCCTCTTGGTTTTTGCCTTTGCTTTTTTCGGTACTGCTCCATGCCCGGCACCTGGGTCTTCTGCTGCCCCCCCCTGTGCTTCTCCTTCTTTTCGTTCTAGACGCATGGACACCCGTTTCCATTTCTTGCCTTCCACAGGGGCAACTGATATTGCTACTGATGCCTCCTGTGACTGATCAGAATTAACTTGGGCTTGAATCTCAGATCGGAAACTCTCTCTCTCCAGAATAGTATGATACAAAGCACGGTATGCATAAGCCAAACCCCACATAAGGTTTACCTCCTTAGATCTCTGACCCAAATACTCACTTAATTTCTTAGGGTCCCTTAGGTGTTCAAGAGTGAAATCCCATGACACTGCGGGTCCCCATGCTTCTAAGACTTTTCCTAAACCTTTCCATATTCCCTGCCAGTCATCATTCTCTGGTTCTGGAGGAGACTTCCGCATAGAACGAATGCATAGGAACATATATGCATGCATTGATAGTGATAACATGAATGCAAGTATGAACCCTATCTCAGTTATTGAAAAGCGTGTGGAAATCTGAGAGTACAACCTAAATAAAAAGGGTTTTTTTAGCCTGTACAATGAATTAAACATGGTGGTGTTTGTAAAATTGCCTGTTCCATCTGGGATGCAAGTATTTGTAAAATTGCCTGTTCCATCTGGGATGCAAGTGTTTGTAAGATTCACAATTCCATCTGAGGTGTAGATGCCAAAATTCTGACCATACCACATCTCGTAAAAGTACCAGGCAGGTGTCTCCATCAGTATCCACCTTATTAGGCTATATATCTGCACAATTCCACAACACCAAATTATGGTGTTAATAGTTGACCAATACTTTAAGAAGATCATAATTGCTTTCAATCCCTTAAACAGAGCAACTGGGATGAAGAGTGGATTCATAGCTGGCAGGCTCTGTAAAAGTCAGAGCTAGCTAGCTTTGCTCTAAGGGAGAAAGAAATCCCTTTGTTTTCTACACAAAAGTTAGATAGCAATGCTGAGAATGTGCAGCAGCCCTTAATGTTGACAATTTGTCTGGTATTTCAAGGTCACGTTCTCCGTGAGCAGCTACGGAAAGATAACACTCCCAACACTCCCGTAACGAAGCTCTTTAAGAGCAAAGAGAGAGTTGTTCTAAAAGCTAAAAAGCTCTATGCCCGCATCCTCCACCAAAAAATCTGTCACGGGTTACTTAGATTTACCTATGCCCGTGACAGGGGAAGCCACCCCACGCCCCCCCCCCCGGGGCCTGGAAAGGAGGGGGAAAAGGGGAGTGGGATAAAACAGCGACAATCTAAGGAGGAAAAACTTATTTTACTAAATATGATATCGAAATACAAGATAACACAATATAATATAATTAAGGCTAACAAAATCGAACGAAACAGAGAGAGAGAGAGTCTCCGAAAACCGAGAGGCCTACTGTGAACTCTAGGCGACACGGCTGGAACGCTTCCCACTCTCCGAGAAGTTCGAGAGAAGAAGGAGGGCACTCCAGCCTGGGAACGAGATTATATAGAGTCCTGATCCCGTGACTTATTGTTACTCCTGTTGTTCTCTGGGATATGTAGTCTTCTTCTGTGGACTGCACATTCAACAGAAGTATCCATACTTGACATGATGTTATGATGTGGAATACTGATAGCAAAATTACAAAATTACAAAACCATGACACCATCTCTGGATTATAGAGTTTGATTCCGCAAGCCAGGAGGACGTCTTAACAGCTGAGACACTGGATGATGCAGGCTGGGAGGAAACCAGTTTGATCAGCCCCTCCAGCAGGCTGTTTTGATCATCCTGATCCTCATCAGCTGTGTCCCATCTCACCACGGGTTCACAGGGCTCATCACGATGAAGCACAGCAGACAGTTCCTCCATCCTACCTTCCTGATTACTCTCTACTCTATCCAGTCTTTCAGTTACTTTCACAGGGGCTGAAACATAAGCACGTAGAGGGGTTAAACGTAGCTCAAAGTCATGAAGCTTAGTAATCATTTCATTCAAAGGGGTCTTCTTTGCCCTCTGCCAGACGTTGCTGCTCATGTACCGCCATACTCACCTGGTGCAGACCTTGTGCACATATGCCACATACTTGGTGTACGCCTGACTCTCTCAGGATCATGGCCTTGGTTTGGACTGGAATTTGGATCAGAATTCTGAGGAATAAACGTGGGGTCGTGTAACATCTCCACCACGGCCCGTTCTCTCAAATAACGACGCCTCTTTCTCTCTAAGTAAGTCACAAAACAAAGACTCATGGGGGACGACAGTGTATTGTAGGGGTCAGAAACGGGGACGGGAGGACGGGGGCGGGGGGGGCACAGATAGGGGAGCCTAGGGGTCAGAATGGGGGCGTGGGGTGGGGCAACGAGGTACCCCTGGGAGGGGAGGAGGCACAGGGAACATACCGCCGTCCAACAGAAGCCCTGAGTGCCACAGAGGCCCCGCGGGGCCAACGCAGGGCGGCTCGCGGCGCCCGCGGAGGGGACCCCTTCAGGCCTCCCCCAGAACAGCCACTTGCAGAAGCGGAGGCGGCGCTCGGAGCCCCGGGGTTGCCCGGCGGCGCTGCAGCAGTGCGGAGAGCAGCTCGACTTCGGCACGGCCGCCTCTTCCTCGGGGCGCGGGGTGATGACGGCACGGCTGGCGCCGCTCGGGCAACGAGCACAGGCGCAGGCGCGCTGACGCGCTGTTGCTATGCCGACGTCGTCACGCATGCGCTGTCGCCGTGGTGGCAGTTTCGAGTGCGCGCAGAGAGGGGGGAAGGCGCGCTGTCGCCATGGCAACGCGGCCTGTACACGCAGGGCCTGAAGCCTGAGTGGGCCTCGGGGGCGGTGGGGGGCAAAGAAGCCGGGGGGGAACGGAGAGCCCTCGGGGATCTCCTGGTGAGGTGTGGGGGGGCTTAGGGGGGAGGGCAAAGCTCCGGGTGTGCTCAGTGGTATCCAGGGTGGTCGAGCGCCCACCTACTTCTTCCCCATTTGTTCACCATCAGCTTCATCACTGAAACCTCTGACTCACTTCCATCCGCTCTTCCCCGGTTTGCAAGATTTCCATTGCTTGTTAGGCCAGGGGGTGCCACTTTCTAAAAACAATGCATGTGGAACGTGAGGAAAATGCCCGTGTCCCGTTTTGAGGCAAAAGACACAAGAATTCTGTTGCGAATGCAGTCCTTATTGTGAGGCAAAATCACCAAGTGTAAAATTATTGAGGAAAAACAAGACTCTTCACCCAGTAAAGCTGAAATGGGCAGTTTTACAACTGTAGCTTGTGGATTCCTTTTGCTAAACTAATAAATTGGTTCTTAAACTAATGTGCTAATTGCTATTGGTCAGCAAACATAGGTTGCTATGTTGAGCTGAACGTGTGCAGCCTTCAGTGGATTCTTACCCTCTTTTTCACACTCCTTTATAACCCTTCTAATTCTTTCAGGACCAGAATTTGTCTTCTCTCTTTCTTTCAGGTAACCGAGGAGGAAAGACTATTCTCGCTTCCAATGTCCCTGTCTTTTCTCCTTCGCAGGTAACACTTTGTTTTCTATAAGAGTCTCTGGCCCACAGCTCGCTCTCTCTCTCTTACTCTCTCCCCCTCTTAGAGAGTGCTGATTCTGAGGTTTGGGGGGAGGGGCGGGGGGCACAGTGCAGAGGATGTGTTCTCATGCCCGCAGCATCTACTTTGGCTAGAGCAGATCACAGACTTAGAAAGATATTATATTTCTGACTCACCGCTTTTCCTTACCCCTTTTGCCGTTTTTGTTTTTTTTTTTTTTTTTTTTTTTTGTGTGTGTGTGTGTGTGTGTGTGTGTTTTTTTTTTCCTCCACAATTCCACTATTCACTTTTGGTACCTCCATTTGTCACGGGTTACTTAGATTTACCTATGCCCGTGACAGGGGAAGCCACCCCGTGGGCCCCCCTCCCGGGGCCCGGAAAGGAGGGGGAAAAAGGGAGTGGGATAAAACAGCGACAATCTAAGGAGGAAAAACTTATTTTACTAAATATGATACCGAAATACAAGATAACACAATATAATATAATTGAGGCTAACAAATTGAACGAAACAGAGAGAGAGAGTCCCCGAAAACCGAGAGGCCTACTGTGAACTCTAGGCGACACAGCTGGAACGCTTCCCACTCTCCGAGAAGTTCGAGAGAAGAAGGAGGGCACTCCAGCCTGGGAACGAGATTATACAGCGTCCTGGTCCCGTGACTTATCATTAACCCTGTTGTTCTCTGGGATATGTAGTCTTCTTCTGTGGACTGCACATTCAATAGAAGTATCCATACTTTACATGATGTTATGATGTGGAATACTGATAGCAAAATTACAAAACCATGACATTCCACCCCTTATTCTACATTATTACATCATGGTAAATATATATATACATATATATACACGTATGTAAAATTATGATAGCTAAACAGTAGAATTACATGTAACATAACTAAATGTACAACTATAATAACTAAAATACACTACACATGCAAACATATATACATATAAATACATAAAATTATTGACTGCACTCCCCCAGCATCAAATTCCCTTGTGGTACACATTGAACATCCCCATCCTTCTGCATTACCCACCAAGTGCACCCAGGTCCCTGGGCAAAGACAGTTCCACGGATAGGTTTGCCCTTTCCAGAAGCTGGAAGGACCCAAACAGCTTTTCCCAACATGTTCTTTACATGTACAACAGGGACCTTATCTCCTTCTACAGTGTGTAGGGGGCTAGATTGACTAGGACCATCACGATTGACAGATCCTCTAGTATTCACCAACCAAGTGGCTTCTGCCAGATTCTTCTCCCAGTGCTTAAATGTTCCGCCACCCATTGCTTTCAACATAGTTTTCAACAACCCATTATATCGTTCAATTTTACCAGAAGCTGGTGCATGGTAGGGAATATGATAAATCCACTCAATGCCATGATCTTTGGCCCAAGTATTTATAAGGGAATTTTTAAAATGTGTCCCATTATCAGATTCAATTCTTTCTGGGGTGCCATGTCGCCACAGGACTTGTTTCTCAAGACCTAATATGGTGTTTCGAGCAGTTGCATGGGGTACTGCGTATGTTTCAAGCCACCCAGTGGTTGCCTCTACCATGGTGAGTACATAACACTTACCACTGCGAGATCGTGGCAAGGTGATATAATCAACCTGCCACGCCTCCCCATATTTATACTTTTGCCACCGCCCTTCCTCCCAGAGAGGTTTCATCCTTTTGGCTTGTTTAATTATGGCACATGTTTCACAATCATGAATAATCTGCGCAATAGCGTCCATGGTTAAGTCCACCCCTCGGTCTCTGGCCCACTTATATGTCGCGTCTCTTCCTTGATGACCTGAGGTCTCATGAGCCCATCGAGCTAGAAATAATTCACCCTTATTCTGCCAGTCCAAGTCAATTTGAGCCACCTCAATTTTGGCAGCTTTATCTACCTGATGGTTGTTTTGTTGTTCTTCAGTAGCCCGACTTTTGGGCACATGTGCATCCACATGACGCACCTTTACAACCATATTCTTTGTTCGGGCAGCAATGTCCTTCCATAATTCAGCGGCCCAAACAGATTTACCCTTCCGTTGCCAGTTGTTTTGTTCCCACCTCTGTAACCACCCCCATAAGGCATTTGCCACCATCCATGAGTCAGTATAAAGATACAGCATTGGCCACCTCTCCCGTTCAGCAACATCTAAGGCCAGCTGGACAGCTTTTACCTCTGCAAACTGACTTGATTCTCCCTTACCTTCGGTGGCCTCTGCAACCTGTCGTGTGGGGCTCCACACAGCAGCTTTCCATTTGCGATGCTTCCCTACAATGCGACATGATCCGTCTGTGAATAGGGCATATTTCTTTTCATTTTCTGGTAATTCGTTGTATGGTGGGGCCTCTTTAGCACGTGATACCTCTTCTGCTGGTGATGTTCCAAACCTTTTATCTTCAGGCCAGTCCATGATTACCTCTAGGATTCCTGGACGATTGAGTTTTCCCATTCGCGCTCGCTGTGTAATCAGCGTAATCCACTTGCTCCAGGTGACATCGGTAGCATGATGAGTGGAGGGAACCTGTCCTTTGAACATCCAGTTCAGCACTGGCAGTCGAGGTGCCAAAAGGAGCTGCGTTTCAGTCCCGACTACTTCGGAAGCTGCCCGAACCCCCTCATATGCGGCTAAGATCTCCTTCTCAGTTGGAGTGTAGCACTCTTCAGACCCCTTATATGATCGACTCCAGAATCCCAGGGGTCGGCCTCGGGTCTCTCCTGAGGCTCTTTGCCACAAACTCCAAGTGGGGCCTTTCTCTCCAGCAGCAGTATAGAGGATGTTCTTTACATCCTGTCCAGTCCGTACTGGCCCCAGAGCTACAGCTCGGGCTATCTCTTGTTTAATCTGTTCAAAAGCCTGCTGCTGCTCAGGGCCCCATGCAAAATCGTTCTTCTTCCGCGTCACCTGATAAAGGGGGCTTACAATGAGGCTGTAGTTTGGAATGTGCATCCTCCAAAAGCCTACTGCACCCAGGAAAGATTGTGTCTCTTTCTTGCTAGTTGGTGGAGACATGGCAGTGATTTTGTCGATCACATCTGTTGGGATGTGACGACGTCCATCCTGCCACTTTATACCTAAGAACTGAATTTCCTGGGCAGGTCCTTTTACTTTGCTTCGCTTAATAGCAAAGCCGGCTTGTAGAAGAATTTGGATGATCTGCTCTCCTTTTGTGAAAACCTCTTCTGCTGTATCACCCCACACAACAATGTCATCAATGTACTGCAGGTGTTCAGGAGCACCACCTTGTTCCAGTACAGTTTGGACCAACCCATGGCAAATGGTTGGGCTGTGTTTCCACCCCTGGGGCAAACGGTTCCAAGTATACTGAATGCCCCTCCAGGTGAAGGCAAACTGTGGCTTACATTCTGCAGCCAAAGGAATAGAGAAGAAGGCATTGGCAATGTCAATGGTGGCATACCATTTGGCTGCTTTTGACTCCAGCTCGTACTGGAGTTCCAACATGTCCGGCACAGCAGCACTCAATGGGGGTGTGACCTCATTCAGGCCACGGTAGTCTACTGTCAGCCTCCATTCTCCACTGGCTTTACGCACTGGCCATATGGGACTGTTAAAAGGTGAGTGAGTTTTACTGATCACTCCCTGATTCTCCAACTGGCGAATCAAATCATTAATGGGGAGCAAGGAATCCCTGTTGGTGCGATACTGCCGTCTGTGCACTGTCTTTGTAGCAATTGGTACCTGCTGCTCTTTTACTCGTAGCAGCCCCACAACAGACGGGTCCTCTGACAGGCCAGGCAAAACAGACAGCTGCTTAATGTTGTCCATATCTACAGCAGCTATCCCAAAGGCCCATCGATACCCCTTAGGATCCTTGAAATGCCCCCTTCTGAGGTAATCAATACCCAGTATACATGGAGCCCCTGGGCCAGTCACAATAGGATGTTTTTGCCAGTCTTTGCCAGTGAGGCTTATTTCAGCCTCCAGCACAGTCAATTCTTGAGAGCCCCCAGTCACTCCAGAAATATGGATTGATTCTGTCCCTTCATGACTGGAGGGCATTAGGGTGCACTGTGCACCGGTATCCACCAGCGCCTTATATTCCTGTGGTTCCGATGTGCCAGGCCATCGAATCCACACAGTCCAATAAACTCTATTATCCCTTTCCCTCCCCTGACTGAGGGCAGGGCCCCTCTATTGGTTACCTGTGATGACTGGAGCAACTCCACTGGTGGTTGGTATGTCTAGTAGTTCTTTCACCCGTGCTCGTAGTGCAGAAGTGGGCTGATCATGCCACTTCCTCATGTCTTCTCCACGGTCACGTAGGTAGCGCCACATGGAAACACGCGGTGCAATCGTACTGTTGTTCTTTGCTCGAGCTGGGAAGCGTGTGCGTTTAACAGCTGAGACTTTTGATGATGCAGGTGAGGAGTAGGACTGGACTAGTTTGATCAGATCCTTCATTAGACCTGGTGGCCCGTACGAGGATTGACCTTCATCAGTTGTTTCTGATACTATTACGGGATCATCATTACGATTAGTTGATGGAAACAATTTCTTGCACATTTCATCTACTCGGTTTTCTAGCCGTGAGATGGCAGAAACTGCGGCATGCAGTTGAGGGAGCTGCTGATCGGTGGTTTGAAGCATTATAATCAGCTCAACAACTCGGGGCCATCTGTCCACGAACCCTTTAGAACCTGTTACCAATGACTGTGCCATTCTCTCTGGTGCTGTACTTGTGATTTTCTGCCACATGTCAGGATCGGCCCTCACTCTCTCAGGGTCAAGTTCGCTTGGATCAGGGCTGTACAACATTTTCGCCATGGCCAATTCCCTCAGGCGCTGAATACCTTTTTGGACGGTATTCCAACTATCAAATTTAGGCTTCAAAGCATCCTTATAGGGGTACCTTTCTCTCACGGCTTCTAACAGCCGCAACCAGAGAGTGGCAGCTCCATCCGAACATCTGCTAATCCCTCTGTCGATACCTGCATCTTGGGCAATGTTTCCTAGTTGGCGAGCTTCATTACCATCTAGAGACAAGCTGTTGGCCCCGTTGTCCCAGCAGCGAAGCAACCAAGCAAGGATACCTTCATCTTGACGCCGTGTGAACTCCTTTCTTGAGCCTTGGATTTCAGTCAGCTTCAGAGGTCGACAATAGGTGATTTCCTCCTCATCATCAGTCTCTTCTTCATGCCTCTTGGTTTTTGCCTTTGCTTTTTTCGGTACTGCTCCATGCCCGGCACCTGGGTCTTCTGCAGCCCCCCCCTGTGCTTCTCCTTCTTTTCGTTCTAGACGCGTGGACACCCGTTTCCATTTCTTGCCTTCCACAGGGGCAACTGATATTGCTACTGATGCCTCCTGTGACTGATCAGAATTAACTTGGGCTTGAATCTCAGATCGGAAACTCTCTCTCTCCAGAATAGTATGATACAAAGCACGGTATGCATAAGCCAAACCCCACATAAGGTTTACCTCCTTAGATCTCTGACCCAAATACTCACTTAATTTCTTAGGGTCCCTTAGGTGTTCAAGAGTGAAATCCCATGACACTGCGGGTCCCCATGCTTCTAAGACTTTTCCTAAACCTTTCCATATTCCCTGCCAGTCATCATTCTCTGGTTCTGGAGGAGACTTCCGCATAGAACGAATGCATAGGAACATATATGCATTCATTAATAGTGATAACATGGATGCAAGTATGAACCCTATCTCAGTTATTGAAAGGCGTGTGGAAATCTGAGAGTACAACCTAAATAAAAAGGGTTTTTTTAGCCTGTACAATGAATTAAACATGGTGGTGTTTGTAAAATTGCCTGTTCCATCTGGGATGCAAGTACTTGTAAGATTCGCAATTCCATCTGGGATGCAAGTGTTTGTAAGATTCACAATTCCATCTGGGATGTAGGTGCCAAAATTCTGACCATACCACATCTCATAAAAGTACCAGGCAGGTGTCTCCATCAGTATCCACCTTATTAGGCTATATACCTGCACAATTCCACAACACCAAATTATGGTGTTAATAGTTGACCAATACTTTAAGAAGATCATAATTGCTTTCAATCCCTTAAACAGAGCAACTGGGATGAAGAGTGGATTCATAGCTGGCAGGCTCTGTAAAAGTCAGAGCTAGCTAGCTTTGCTCTAAGGGAGAAAGAAATCCCTTTGTTTTCTACACAAAAGTTAGATAGCAGTGCTGAGAATGTACAGCAGCCCTTAATGTTGACAATTTGTCTGGTATTTCAAGGTCACGTTCTCAGTGAGCAGCTACGAAAAGATAACACTCCCCTAACGAAGCTCTTTAAGAGTAAAGAGAGAGTTGTTCTAAAAGCTAAAAAGCTCTATGCCCGCATTCTCCACCAAAAATCTGTCACGGGTTACTTAGATTTACCTATGCCCGTGACAGGGGAAGCCACCCCGTGGGCCCCCCTCCCGGGGCCCGGAAAGGAGGGGGAAAAAGGGAGTGGGATAAAACAGCGACAATCTAAGGAGGAAAAACTTATTTTACTAAATATGATACCGAAATACAAGATAACACAATATAATATAATTGAGGCTAACAAATTGAACGAAACAGAGAGAGAGAGTCCCCGAAAACCGAGAGGCCTACTGTGAACTCTAGGCGACACAGCTGGAACGCTTCCCACTCTCCGAGAAGTTCGAGAGAAGAAGGAGGGCACTCCAGCCTGGGAACGAGATTATACAGCGTCCTGGTCCCGTGACTTATCATTAACCCTGTTGTTCTCTGGGATATGTAGTCTTCTTCTGTGGACTGCACATTCAATAGAAGTATCCATACTTTACATGATGTTATGATGTGGAATACTGATAGCAAAATTACAAAACCATGACACCATTACACTTCCATTGTACCATCAATAATCAAGCAATACCTTTCTTCACTTCCCACTAACACCCAGCACTTGGTCTCACAATTAGGATACTTAATTATAAAAACTGGTCCCAGAACTTCATTTATGATCCTGGTTTCTTACTCCGTATTCCCCCTGGCTCGCCAGCAAAGACTCTTCAGTGAGCCAAAACACAGCCCAGGGGGTCTTCTAGATATTTCTTAGACACCCCTTGTACCGTAACAGCTTCTTAGATAGCACTTTCACAAGTGTGAAATTTAACAGTCACAAAGACAGAGACAGCAACCAGTACAGTTTATCCTCGGGATCCTTCCTCTCTCCACCTCTCCCCAGGGCCCAACCTTCCTTCTGTGTTCCATTCCTACTCTTGCATAGCTGCCCACCTAATCGTGCCTCTTTCTTGTCCAGTAAACAACTTATCCATGATAAACATCACTTCCACCCATGAGTAGAAATCAGGCCCTGAGAATCAATCTCTGCTTCTCTTTGTGGATCTTCCCTTTTTGATAGCTAATTCCTCCTTTTCCATCTCTAAAGCAGGAAACACATTCTATTCCTACACTAACTACTGTGCTTGGCAGCATCCCTCCTCGCCTTGGTCATTTTTGTAGGATGTCCGTGGCACATCTGACGTCGCGGTCAGAGATAAGTCACGGGAGGAGGACGTATATAATCTCGCTCCCAGGCTGGAGTTTTCTCTCTCTCTTGGACTCTCGGGGAGTGGGAAGCATTCCAGTCATGTCACCTAGAGTTCACAGTAGGCCTCTCGGTTTTCTGGGGACTCTCTCTCTCTCTCTGTTTTGTTTGATTTATTAGCCTCAATCATATTGTATTATATTGTGTTATCTTGTATTCCGATATCATATTTAGTAAAATAAATTTTCCTCCTTAGATTGCTGCCGCTGTTCTTTTTCCCATTCCCCTTTCCCTTCTTCTCTGGGCTGGGGGCCCTACAGGGCGGCTGCCCCCTGTCACGGGCAAAGGTAAATCTAGGTAACCCGTGACACTCACTAAGCTGGCAATACCTTGCTTGATGCACTCCAGGGGACCATTGGCCTTCCTGGCTGCTTGGGCTCACTGTTGACTCATGTTCAATCTGATGTTGACCAGGACCCCCAATCCTATTCAGTCAGACCGCTCTCCAGTGTCCCATATCCAGTCAGTGTGTATGTCCAGGGTTGCCCCTACCCAGGTGCACAATCAGGCACTTGTTATACTTTCTGCACTTGGTGCTTAGTACCAACTGGTACCCAGTTCTCTGACTTGTCCACATATCTCTGCAAGTCCTCTCCACCCTCAGTGGAAGCAACAGCACCTCCTCATCTGGTATCAGCAGCAAACTTGCTCAGAACATCTTCTAGTCCTGCATGCAAGTCATCCGCAAAAACATGAAAGAGAAGCAGCCCTAAAATGGAGCCCTGGGGAACCCTGACAGTGACCATCTACCAGCCCAATGGAACCTGTTGACTCTAATCATTTGGACCTCACCTATTGGCCAACTGCTCAACCACCACATTCTGTTTCTGTCTATCCGTATGCAGGACATTCTGCCCAGAAGGGTGCAGTCAGAAACAGTTTCAAAAGCTCTACTGAAATCATCAAGGATAACATCAACTGGCTTCCCATGGTCAGCTAAATGGATAACCTTGTGATAAAAGGAGCCAGGGAGCTGAACCCCAAACGAGCAGGGTGAGAAAGAGTCCCCTACAGATGATAAGGCCAGGCATATCACGCCATTCTCCTGGTGGGAAGTCAAAGTGGCCAACTCTTTCCAGAAATTAGATGCCACATGGTTGAGCAGAAGTGAAAGAAGCAAGGACAGGCACTGTAGAGGTCTTACCCTAGAGTGCTTGAAAGAGTGTATTTCAGGATTTAACAAATCTAGTCTTGAATTGAAACGTCTTTGTCTGGAGTATACGACTCCCTGGCTGTCCAGTCTGGTCTGATTCAGCAAACACAATGACAATGCACAGCGCCAGCGAGTCACTGCTATCCTTGCTAAGCCTATAACGACGACAATAAATGAAATGCAGATGTATCCTTCTATTCAGGCCAAAATATGGGGAAGTCTTGAACAGATCACAGATCTCCTTGATGTAATGCTGGACAGTTTCATCATCAAAACTAGTGCCACAGGGGACCACCCCCTACGTTCTGGATATTCACAGCCCAGGTACACAGAACAGACGCACACACCAAGTACCCATGACCCATATGTCTCGCATATGTGACCGACCCTGGTGCACGCAGGCACCAACCACCACTACGCCCCACCTGTGTCCGCGCCCTGGTGCATGCGGGCACTGCCCGCAATGCCGCAACCCATCGGGACCGGACTCGCTCTGCCTCCCAGTGCCCCGCAGCGCTCCGCACAGAGAGATTTCCAGATGAGGCATTTGCACTTCTGCTAGGCAACCACGATCTGTTAGTAAACTGATAGAGTAAAAGAGTAAATCTCAAAGTTAAAAGTCAGGTATGTGGGCCCATAACCAAGTAGGATGTGCAGTTATGATAAGGGAAGAACATCCTGCATACTAAAAGGAACATAGCCCAAGAAGCCGTCCAGAAACAGACTAGTTCAATCAAACATGATGGGGTAAAAAGGACGGAGTGAGGAAGACTTTGAGCCTTTGCAAGGAAGACGTCTGACTTCATCCCCACAACCTCCGGAGGAAGAACCCAGCTACAAACAGCCCATGTGCTGGAGGGAGGGGCAGAATGTAAGTGATTTCCTGGAAAATAATGAATATGTAGATGAATTCCAGGAAATCTGTTGAATATGTATCAGCTTGGCTTTCAAATGGGTAACACTTCTGTTTTCTGGTGTGCAAGAGAAGTGTGATCCCCTTTGCATTCAGTGCCTAATAAACGTATTCCTGCTTTATAACCTAATTCTGGGTTATAGAGTTTGATACTGCAACTCAAAGCCATGCTTCTGGAATCAGTCTGTCCACTGGTGAAAAATACATCTTACTCTGCCGCCTGCCAGGGTCAGCAGTCATCCTGCTCGGGAAGCTGCCCAGGGCGCTGCGGGGAGACGTGTGGGGGGAAGGAGCCCCCCGGCAGGGCTTGTGCTGCCACAGCTGCTGCCTGGGGCAGGGGGATCACAGCTCCACTGCACAACTGAATGTTGTAAGGGTGCTTTGCAAGAGGAGAGCCAAGGCAGGGATTTTCCATTTCCTGTTCTTAGGGAAGGAATAAGGATTGGAGGCAGAAATCTAAAAGGGGTGGTCAACTTTCAACACAGCTCTGAGACTCCCAAATATTTCTTCAGTAAGTCGCTTGTTTTGTGAACAGTCACACAGGTTGTGCTTTCAGCCTCACCTACCGAAATGGATACAGTCAGCTTAAGTTATAGTTGTTTTCTGCAGACATTAACAGTTCACTTGTCCTGTAAACAGGCTGATTTCTCTGAGACAAACTGAAGTGCACAGAGGCTGGTGCTGGGGTCTCGAAGAGCAGCTGGAGTAAAGAGGAAAATATCCAGGAGGCTGTGATGTGATTAGGAAATGAGAAGAAAGAAAGAGCTCCCTAATCTTCTATTCCTCATTCCTTTCAAGAGTCCCAAGGAGATCTGTAAGGGACTCGGCAGTGCTGTGGTTTAGAATTTGTTGGGTTAAAGCTATTTACTAAGACAGAGAAAAAGAAAAGGGTTATGCTTATGATTATGACATAGATCTATATCTCTATATATAAACACATGCTTACTTACGGTATATTCTCACATATATATAACGTATGCAGATGTAAAAATACATGCAAAGATGCTAATACATATGCATATCTGTTTGCAAGTCCAGGACATGTGGCAGGGGTTTTAACAGCCTCAAGGTTCACTGTAGGAACTGGAGTGGCTGTTGGGCTGTTGCAGGAGTTGGAGCAACTGCAGAACTCATTGCTAGAGCTGGAATCACCGCAGGACCTGTGACTGAAGTTGGAGCAGCCACTTGGCTCATTGGAGGGGTTGGAGCAACCACAGGGCTGTACATCCTGGCATATTGCACCTCCCTTGATAGGCATTTGTTTCATTTTCTTATTGCAGTACTTGGAACAGCTAGAGGACCTGTAGCAGGAGTGACTGCAGAGCTCATTATGAGGGGTGGAGTGACAGCAGGACCTGTCCCAGAGCTTGGAGTGACCGTAGGACATGTAGCACAAACTTGGAGCTGCTGCAGGTTCTGTGATGCAGTGTCATCGTCATTGGGTGTCACTTTTGGCAGCCAGCGTTGGGTGTCACCATCATGCAGAGGGGACAAAAGGTCCCCCCTGGGGACACTGCACTGAAGCTGGGAACACCATGACCAGCTCGAGGACTTCCCGGGGCAAATGGGGATACGGCATCACGGTGCCTCACCCCCATAGCTGGGGACATCCCCATGTTACTCTCAGAGTGTCGCATGCCAGAGTTGGTGACATACCCACACCACACGCCAGGGTTGAGGACACCCCCTCAGTGTCACACCATGAAGTCGGGGATACCTGTGTCACCCCTGTGGTGTCACAGCCCAAAGTTGGGGACACTCCTCAGGGCACCTCATCTGTGTCCACCCCCACAGACCACCATTGTTCCCATGGGGTGGGGGTGACAACCCTTACTTTTCTTATTAAGATTTCTTTCTTGATAACGGCAGATTGGGGATGCCCCCCCCCCCCCCGGCCCCCCCATATGTGAATAAAGGAAAGAGGAATAGTTGTGGGACTCCATGTGTCACAGCGGGAGGGAAATTTGGGGACAGAGGTCACTGCAGCATCCTGATCCTGTAGCCCCTATGGCCCCATAACCACTACAGCCCCATCTGATCAGCCATCCTATGTCCACATCTCATGACTTTATCCCATCCCATATCCTGTTGTGTATCCATAGCCCATCCCATATCCATCATATCAGCCCCATAGCCATCTCAAACCCATCCTGTGTCTGTGTCCCCACATCCTATCCCCATCCTGTACCCCGTATCTATATCCATTCCAAATCCGTATTCCCACGTCCATCCCACGTCCATTCCATATATTTATCCAGTTGTAATCCCAACCCCATCCCATATCCATACCCCATCCCATATCCATCCCATATTCTTCCCATGTCGATCCCATATCCATTTCTGGAGTCCATCCCATACACGTCCCATTTTCTGATCTCCTTTTCATATCCTCGCACCCCAATCCCAATTTTCGCAATCCCACAGCCAACAATCCCAACCCGACGTTCCAAATCTCATTCCCAACCCCACCTCTCACCTGCCAATCCCAATCCCTCATCCCAATCCCACATCCCATCCCATCCCATTTCTTGCTAGAATAGCGCGCACCCCTAAACCCCTCCCCCACCGCCGCTCCGCCCCGCCCCCTGCCCACCCGCCTCCAACCAGGGGCCACGCGACGCCCCTCGCCCGGCCTCTCATTGGTCAACGGCAGCGCCGCCGGCTCCGATTGGCTGAGCCGCAGCAGGCGGGAGCAGCCGTTGACAGCCGGCTCGAGGCCGCCCGGCTCTCACCTCAGACAGCGGCGCTGCCGCAGCCGGGGCCGCCCTTCACGGCAGCGCCGCTGCAGCCGCTGCGGGCCGGAGCCGTCCGGCTGGGATCTGTCCCTGCCTGGCTGTGGCCACATCAAAGTGCTGGGAGGCTTCCCCAGCTCCATGCCATGCACACCATGTCCTGCACCCCTGTGGCCTTCCCCACCCTCTCTCACATCACCTGCTCCAAAGTCCTAAAGGATGGAGCTCCTCACGCTGCCAAGCAGCCCCAGTACCCTCCCTCTGCTCTCTCTCTGCTCCTCCATACAATTCCTCCCAAACCTGTTACACTTTGATCCACCTCTGCTTGGACACAGTGTGACCACATCACCCTCCTTTTAGCTGCTCTCTTACTGCAGCCACTTGGCCCTCCTTTGGGTCTGCTTTAGGCCTCTTGCATCGATACCCCAACCCCATTATCCAAAGCAAAGTTCGCATAACCCCTCCCACGGACACCTCTAATCTCCTGATGACCAATGAAGCCCTCTGATGACCAGTGACTCCCCTCCTTGATTAATGGAGCCTTGTGATGTTCAATGAACATCTCTGACAACCAGTGGAGTCAGTGGAGCCCTCCGACAACCAACAAAGCCTTCAGATGACCGCAGTCATTTTCTCTGGACACACTCCAGGGTTGTGATGTCTTCCTTGCAGTGAGGGGTCCAAAAGTGGACACATCTGGGAGGTGCAGCCTCACCAGATCTGAGTACAAGGGGACAATCACGGCCCCGTTCCTGCTGCCAATGCTGTTTCTGATACAAGCCAGGATGCTGTTGGGCTTCTTGGCTTGCTGGGCACATCACTGGCTCAAGTTCAGCTGAGCATCGATCAATGCCCCCAGGTCCAGTTCCTCTACACAGCCTTCCAGCCGCTCTGCCCCACGCCTGAAGCTTTGCCTGGGGATGCTGTGGCCAAAGTGCTGGACCCGGCTCTTGGTCTTGTTGAACCTCATCCCAATGAGTTCAACCCAGCCATCCAGCCTGTCCAGATCATTATATGCTTACCATGGTGGAGGCAACCACTGGGCAGCTTGAAACATATGCAGTACCCCATCATGCAGTACTGCCCTCTAAACACCATATTAGGTCTCAAGAAAAAAGTCCTGTGGCTGCGTGGCACCCCAGAAAGAACTGAGTCAGATAATGGGGCTCTGATTACTAGTTCTGCCCTCTGGTGCCCAGTGAAGAAACACCCAGATCACTGACCAGGATGCTATCTGTGATCAAGCAGCTTTGATTGGCAATTGCAATGGCAGGTCCCCTGCAAGCAGGAGAGCATGCAGAAAGCAGCGTTGCATCTTTTAGGCCGTGTTACTCCACGCTGATCTCCTTCTGCCCCGGTTCCTCATTGGCTGAGTACTTCAGGCTCACAATCTTCCCGACTCCCCACTGAACATACTGGATCCCCCTTCCTTCCCTTCCCTTCCCTTCCCTTCCCTTCCCTTCCCTTCCCTTCCCTTCCCTTCCCTTCCCTTCCCTTCCCTTCCCTTCCCTTCCCTTCCCTTCCCTTCCCTTCCCTTCCCTTCCCTTCCCTTCCCTTCCCTTCCCTTCCCTTCCACACCTTCCCACACCTTCCCACACCATCCCTTCCCTTCCTTCCTTGTGGAGAGTGTTTATGCAGAATGGCTTCATGAGAAAGGACATGATGAAACACCACTAGTTAAATTGTAAGAGAAGGTACGTGACTGGAGGCAGCAGCTGAGGAGAAATCAGGATGTGAAAGACAGGATATGTAGCTAAAGACAGAATATGTATCTAGAGGCAAGGACGGCCTAAGGGAAAAGCAAGATGTGTAGCAATGTATGGACATAGCTGTGAAGAAAAGTAACTATAAAGCTAACCACAAAGGTCAGATGAAGTAATGTCTAATTCACCAATCCTGAGCTTAACTTTTGCAATATGCATGAACTTATTACTGATTGTATAAATGAGATGCTGTAACACCTAATAAACGAGGATTGTTGACCATAATAGCATGAGACTTCTCTCTCGTGGTTACTTCCAACACTTCCTCTCCCATTTTCTCCCCTCAATTCCTTCCCTTCCCGTCCCTTTTCCATAACACAGTGCAAAGGAAGCCCTCCACGGCCAAATTCCAGCCTGCCAAGTGCCCTGCCAGGCCAAAAGGCAATAGGCCAGTCCAGGGGCTTGGAAAGGCAGAACAAGGGAGAGGTTAGGAATAGTGTAGGGTAAGGGTTAGGGATAGGGATAGGGATAGGGATAGGGATAGGGATAGGGATAGGGATAGGGATAGGGATAGGGATAGGGATAGGGATAGGGATAGGTATAGGGATAGGGTTAGGGTTAGGGTGAGGGTTAGGGTGAGGGTGAGGGTTAGGGTGAGGGTTAGGGTTAGGGTGAGGTGAGGGGTAGGGGGGATGTTCAGTGTATACCACAAGGGAATTTGATGCTAGGGCAGTGCAATCGGTAACTCTGTGTATATATATGTATACAGACCAGTGTGCATATTGTGTTTTTATGATTGTTTATTTGTATTTAGATGTTTATATTAAGTATGATGTTGTGATGTAGAATAGCAAGAGAATACAATATTCTGTAGATAATAGAATATAGATGTATAATAGATATAGTTATATATTACATATATATTAATAGATAGATATAATAGATATAGATATATAATAATATAGATGTAGCAATAATATTGCTATAGAATAGCAATATTACTAAGCCATGACATTTTTTATCCCTTGCCTCAAACACTTCCAGCTATAGGGTTTTGCTCCTAAAGAGGCAAGGGGTCTTGGAAGAGTCCTCGCTCTCTCTCCTTGTTCCTTTGCTTTTCTTCAGGGAGGTGGCATGCAGGAATGACACAAATGGGTCTCAGTGGCACAGATGGAACTCAGCAGCTGTTTCGCAGCCTCCAGTGGAGCTCTGACTGTCCTGGACAGCCCACGCCCGCATCAGCGTGGGTAGTGTGTGCCCTTCCTGCGGGGTGGGTCTTTGGTCTTTGGAGACTGACCCCTGGGAGACCCCGTTCCTTCCTTTATGGCTGGCAGGAACTCAGATCTGACAACGGGCGGCTCCTCGGGCAGGCTGGGCTCGCCACGAGATGTTTCTGCTGCCATCTTTTCAGTGGGAGACCCCTTTTTTTCCCTTATGGGTGGCAGCAATACAGATCTGTTGGGGGTGGACTCCTTGGGACGGCTGGTCTCACCACAAGAAGGTGCTGCTGCCATTTCCTTTGGTTGCTCCTGTGCCTCCCTGATCTTCTTAACCCTCTTCCTGAGAAGTCTCACTGAGTCGCATGCCCGAAGCGCCAGCATGTTTGGTTTGTCTGGGGACTCTAAGGATAGGCTGGATGAGGCCCTTGAGCAAGATGGTTGCTCTTGGCTGCATGAGGCCTCACGCTGGGCTTCCTCTGCTCCTCCTTCTTCATCGAGGAACTTGACACGTCTTGTTCGGGCCAGGTTTTCTTGGCTCTCTGTTCCCTCTAGGCCCTGCAGCTGGCAGCTCATCGGCTGCTCTGGGGCTACGGGCACTGCCCAGATGGGTGGCAGAACACTGAAAGGACAGAGCGGGAGGGGTCCGCCTGAGTGGCTGATGGCTTTGAAGCCACATCCCTCAAGCCTGAGCCAGGAGCCTGGGCTGTAATGCAGCCTTCCCCACAGACAGCTGACCGGTTGCCCCGGGGCTCTCTGGTGATGTGGAGAGGGGCCAGCCCTGTGAACTGGGGGGCTCCTGACATCCCCATCCCGGCACTCCCGGGAGGCCACAAACAAGCAGCGACCCTTTGGAGTTAGGGAATGGGCTCTTGTTGGGTCACCCCCATGCACATCCCAGACCACAGCCTCCAGCCTCACCTGTTGGCAATGCTCTCCCTCCGCAGTCTGTTCTTTACTTTTTGAAACTGCTCTCTATCAAGACTTGCAGTGCTGAGGCGCCTGATGTATGTTGGAGTGTTATCAAATCTCACTGCAGTAGGGAAGGAAGAGGAGATTCGCCGTCAAGCCTTTGGCTCGCTCACAAGCAGCACTCAACTCAGACCTCTTTCCCAGAACCCGCCCTGAAACCATCTCTGTCCCCACTCCTCCTCTCTGCAGTTCAGCTCTGTTTTGGGCTGCATGAGGGACGCTGGCTTTGGGAAAGAGGAGCTGGCTGGTGACAAGAAGGCGGCAGGGTGACTTTTGAGGTCCCTGTCCCTGCAGTGGGGGAGGGCAAGGCCTGAGATCCCCACATCCTCCTGCCATAGCCAGGGATGGGGGTACGTCACACCCAGCACCTTCCTTTTGGATAGGCCAACCATAACCTAAGGGGAAGAGGCCGTGCTGTGCCGGCAGGATGGTATGCTGCAAGTGAGAGCCCTGGGCTGATGGTCAGCAAGGGACTGCCCACCTCCAGTTGGTTGCTCATGCTGTGGAAAGGAGCTGGAAGCCACTTTACCTTTCTTGTTCCCAGTAAGAGGTGGCAAAGTCTCTTCTTCTGTTGACTTCTGTGCCCCAAACAAGCTCCCGGAGGACTTGCGGCATCGCATGGGCGGCAGTTTGGAGACTAACTCCATTTGGAACCTGTAAGCGAGGAGAAGGCAGTGAGCGGTGTGACGCAGTGCAACAGCAATCCTTGCTGCTCTCTCTGCTTGCCTGCTCGCAAGCACGTTTTCATGCTGCATGAAGGCTTTCTAAAGCCGTTAGCAGGGTCACTTGGGATAGGAGGAGGGGAAACAGTTTCAGGCGGAAAGAGGGAAGACTGGCTTTGGATGGGAGGAAGAAGGTTTTAGCTGGAGGGTGGTGAGGCACTGGGATGTCTTGCCCAGAGAGGTGCTGGGTGCCCGGACAGGCATTCAAGGCCTGGCTGGACCAGGCTCAGAGCAACCTCATTTGGAGGTAGGTGTCCCTGTTCCCCGCAGGGCAGTGGGACCGGGTGCCCTTTTAGGGTTCCTGCCTGCTCCAATCGTTCTGTGATTCTCTGGCACATCCTCCTGGGCAGGACACTGATGGACACGAGGCACAAGCGCTACGGAATGAGAGCTGAGCAGCTGCATCAAGCAGCAGAAAAATACTCACTTGGGTAAGACCACAAGGCATTTTGAGAACACCAGGGAAGCCACCGGTGTCACACGGGACACCCCCATGTCCAGCAGCGAAGGGGCCTGCAGGGGAGGAACAGGGAGGTTGTGGGACATCTTGGTCACAGCTGAGGCACAGGGAACACGAGGAGCCCGAGGCAGGGAGAGCTGCCAGCACCGCAGCACCTGCACGGCTCAGATCACGGCTCAGGCCCAGGTCCTAGTGGGCCATGTGTGAGCTCATCAAGGCTCACAGGACTGCCCGGACCACGGAGAAACCTATGGCTCACCATGCGAACGGCTCTCCTGAAGTTCGCTTTCCCTGACAGCTTCTCGAGGAAGTCATGATAGAACTTCATTTGGAAGGTCAGCCCGTCAATGAGGAGCACTCCGACGTCCTTCAGGACCACGGCCACGTACTCCCCATTCCGCAGGCAGCTGGAGAGCAGCGATACGGTGCTTTGGATGCACTTCCGCACTGTCTGCCAGCTCACAGAGGCATCTGCAGCCACCTGGCTGCACTGCAGGGGCTCCACCTTCCTGTCGACTGAGAAAATACCAGGGACGGGGTTGATGATACGGTTGCTGTTCCACAGCTGCTTCCCTAGAACTAAGGGACATCATCCATAACGGCCCCGCGTTTGGATGGGCTCCTGCAAGGGGGAGGTGTGCTTCTGAGAAGGGATGTGGTGGCCCTGTTTGCCCTGTCCATGAAGCCAGCAAGGGTTTAATCCCCCCTCCTACCTGGCAGGGACCCCCTGCAGGACTTGAGGTGGTGCACAGCTATGAGGTTGCTGGCCAGGTGAAACACGGGCCAGCACAGGGTCACGGTCCTGTCCTGCATCCTGATCTCCCTGGAGATGATGTCAAAGGAGCCGAAGGTGGGAATCCAGACCCCCTGCGAGTGGAGGAGGAAGAAAGGGTGGACGCATTATGGGCTGGCTGGAGGAAGAGCTGGAGGTGGTCCTGTGCGGGGGCAGAGCTCAGGAGCCCCCTCCTGCTGTTCAGAGGCACAAGCCAGGGCAGCGGGGACGGCTTTGGGGCTGCACAGCCCTCTCCTTCCCCTCTCCCTCCCTCTCAAACGCAGCTCAGCGGGGAAACGTGGGGTGAGCTTCCTGCCGTGTGTGCAGGGGAAGACGCAGAGGAAGTCCAGGCTGAGCCGGACAGGGCGAGGAGGAACCTGGCAGCCAAGAAACGCACCTTGTGCACCAGGAGCTGCTTGTGTACGAAGGCGGCCACCGCATCCCAGACGGCAACTCGCTCTGCAGATGAAAGGAAAAGCAGGTCACACTCTGCATCTGCCGCTTCCCGGCACCCCTCTCCCACTGCTGGGCAGGAGGGAGGTGGCAGATGGAAAGTGTCATCTCCATCCCAAGACTGGCTGCAGCACCGCTCCCGTGGTGGCTGTGGGTCCGTGTACCTTCAGTATTACTACATGTTTGTCCAGAGGCATGGCCCACCCTGGGGCCGTTCTTGCTCATTCTGGGTTGCTCCTTCTTGGCACCGGCCATGCTGGAGCTCATCCTTCAGATGCGTCTGCTCTGTACCAGATGCTCCTTCAGGATGCAGGACCCTCCTCGGTGCTCTGCCTTCACCCCCCTCCCGGGTGGCCGTGTCACAAACGGCACCACGGCAACGCGGTGACATCACGGCCAGCTGCCCATTATGATGCTGGCACTGCTGCCTGCCCCACCTGGCAGTGCTGACCCATCTCTGCTTTCTCCCTCTCCTGGAGCTGTGAGTTGAGGGGTGACCCTGGGGCGAGGATGGGGCTGGGATGTGTTGCTGTTCTCTCAGTTCCCTGGTCCTTGGGGCACCATTCGGGCCTTAAGGCTGCTGTTGGGCACCCTCCTGATATTGGCGAGCAATGGGCAGGGGAAGGAGGCAATGGGGGGCAGTTGGGGCTGAGCAGGTTACAGGACCGTGACTTGGCCACGTTGTTCTAGTGCTCACAATGGGTCCCTGCACCACAGGGCACTTGGGGGACCCTGGGTGCCTCCGCAGCCCTGAGGACCGGGCATCAGGGGCTGGGAATTAATTGATGGCATGGAGGGGACTGTCCGTGGCCTGTTCCAGCAGGACCTGGGCACTGTCACCTCCAGCCCTTCCCTTGCGCTCTATGGGGTCGTGCAGAGGAACGGATCTGGAGGGGGCAGGCTCAGAGTGCCCTATGGATGGCCCAGAGTCACCATGCAGCTGGGACAGGGGCTGTGGCTTCCGTCCCCAGGGGACCCACGTCCTGCCCCGGGTCTCTTGGCTGCTGCCAGTCCTTCTCCTGCCCTGAGTCCCTGGGGACAAACCCTGCAGGGACAAGGCTCCTCCTTGCCAGTGCTGCCCTCTGACATCCTCTGATGCCCAGTGAAGACCCTGATGATCAGTGACATCCCATGATGATCAATAAATCCCTCAGCAAAGCTACACGCTGTGTGTCTGTGTCCTTGTTCTCATGCTCAGCAGGGACTGCTGGGATCTGTCCCTGCCTGGCTGTGGCCACATCAAAGTGCTGGGAGGCTTCCCCAGCTCCATGCCATGCACACCATGTCCTGCACCCCTGTGGCCTTCCCCACCCTCTCTCACATCACCTGCTCCAAAGTCCTAAAGGATGGAGCTCCTCACGCTGCCAAGCAGCCCCAGTACCCTCCCTCTGCTCTCTCTCTGCTCCTCCATACAATTCCTCCCAAACCTGTTACACTTTGATCCACCTCTGCTTGGACACAGTGTGACCACATCACCCTCCTTTTAGCTGCTCTCTTACTGCAGCCACTTGGCCCTCCTTTGGGTCTGCTTTAGGCCTCTTGCATCGATACCCCAACCCCATTATCCAAAGCAAAGTTCGCATATCCCCTCCCACGGACACCTCTAATCTCCTGATGACCAATGAAGCCCTCTGATGACCTCCTTGATTAATGGAGCCTTGTGATGTTCAATGAACATCTCTGACAACCAGTGGAGTCAGTGGAGCCCTCCGACAACCAACAAAGCCTTCAGATGACTGCAGTCACCTTCTGATGGCAAAACAAGCCCTCTGATGGGCAGCAGCTTGCTGCTTTCTGTGCATAGAAGGGAAGGGTGGGAAAGGGAGATGTTGACATCACCTTGGTAGACAGCAGTTTGCTCATCGTAGCAATGTTTGTTCCTGATTTGATCAGAGAACCTCGAGAGGAGTGTGGCTGCTTCTGACATTCCTGTGAGACTCTGCTGTGGTTGAAGAGATGAGGCAGGTGATGAACTGCAGACAAAGCCATACTGCCTGATGTTGCTGTTGTTCAGGTAGTACAAAGCATTCAAATGGCTGGCCGTCTCCAAATGATGCACGATAGAAAGCTGCAGCCACACCGTCAATCAACTGTGATGATGCCTGTGTATCCTGAGACGACGACTCTTTTAATCAGGGGGCTTCCAGAATCTCTGAAACCCGTAGGCATACAACTGCAATGGAAGATACAGGCTGTGTCCCAGGGAGAAAGAACCTGGGCAGCGTTAGAAGGAACTGTAACATCCAACCATCTGCAGTCAGGATACAAAGTATGGACATGGGGGGAGGTTGCCCAAGAGTTAATTAACTGTGGCAGAAAATACGGGCTGGTGATTTCTTCCACCAGTAAGTGTGAGCCAAGGGGAGTGAGGCTTGCAGCAGTCAGCCTTGCCCCTGGGCCACCCAGCCCAAAGCTCAATGGGGCTGGAAAGGGTCTCACTGGCAGTCATTGCCAGTAAGTACAGGTAGGCAAAATATTGATCATAAATGTAATTGTCTCTGGACACTGGGCTGTCAAGAGGGCGTTCCCCGAGATTTGATGGGTGGATTACCCACAGTCAGGTTAGAGAAATCAGTTAACTGGTGGCCAGAACAAAAGCTCAAAAAGCTCAAGAAAAGCTGATGCATTCGCCCCCCTCCAGCGCAAGGTAGGCAGGAGGCGGGGGAGGGCAGTGAAGGGTGGATGTATTAGAAAGCTTACAACAAAAGGAGAAGATCCTCGATTTAACATCTTCTGTCCCAAGGCCTCACCCACCACCCTTGCCATTTGCCCCTGTGAGTCACCATCCAGTTGCTGATAAACCAGGGAAACACTTCTCTCCCTGGCCAGCCTGTGTCGACTCACCCAGCTATCCTGAGGCCAGTGTCCCTAACCTTAGTGGAACCTCTTAATAAATACACTTGGAAGGCTAAGGGTGCCCGGGAAAAGGAATATAGAATTAACACTTGCTCAATTATTCCCTCATTTTAACCATATTAACAAAGCCCCCAAAAGGCAAGTTGGGGTCTTGTTTTATTTTACAGAGGATCCCCGTGTGACCTCGACTTAGCACAGAATGGCTGAGAGCTGCCTTTACCCATATGTGTTCTGTGAGAGAAAAACCGAAGATGTGACTGTGCCGGAATACTGAATACCTCTGTGTTACATCTTTTGGTTGCAATAGTCTTGGCTTGTTGTGGTTGTGGGTTGTGACTGATATCAGCCCTTGGATCTGCTCAACTCCACAATTGGGCTCAGGGTGTTTTCAGCTCATCCTGTCTTTCTGGTGCTCCCTGCACAGTGGCACCATCCCTTCTGAGCCCTTCTGTCACCCCTTTTGGTCAAACTGGTGATGATTTGCATGGAACTCCTCCACGGTGCTTCCAAATTCCTAACACACTGGGAAATGAGCCAAGGGACCCACCTGATATCTGTTAGATGTGCTCACAAAAGAAATCCTTCCTAGAGCCCTTTGCACCGATGCTGTTCTGTGTCACATCTGTCCAGGAGCTGCATCCAAAAGGTGGCTGTTGGAAATGGTCTGAGTGTTGACAAGAGATGTGTGTGTTTGTGGGATTACCCCCCTTATGGTTCTTACTGTGGGGTATCCTACACACTGCCCCGTGAGAAGTTCAGCAGACCACCACAGTATTTGAACTTCCAAACCAGCATTTGGGTCTCTCAGCATCTGAATTGCTTTGGAAATGCTCAAGTGGAAAGTTCTCGAGACACTGAATCACCTTTGAGAACATTGCATAGTGTCACTGATGTCTATGTCCGTGACAGGGGGGCAGTAGGCCCGTAGGCTCCCCCAGCCCCTGACAAGTGGGAAGGGAAAAAGGGAAAGGGAAAGAGATGGGAGCTGGGCTCAGGGAAACAAACAGAGAAGCGGCAATGATCTAAGGAGGAAAACTTATTTTACTAATTACAATCTAATTGAAATTGAGGCTAATAAATCAAGTAAAATAAAAGAGAAAGAGAGAGGTTTCACACTCGCTGCCAGGCACTGAGAGAGAGAGAGCTAGCGTCACTTCCGTGACGTGTTTCCCTCTCTGACCATGAGGTCCTCTGGGACATGTAGTTTTTCTTCTCTGTGCTCCACATGATGTTATGATGTGGCATAAGAACAGCAAAGATGACAAAACCATGACAAGGACTAGAAGATGTTCTGAGCAAGTTTGCTGATGATACCAGATGAGGAGGTGCTGTTGCCCCCACGGAGGGTGGAGAGGACTTGCAGAGAGATGTGGACAAATCAGAGAAGTGGGTACAAGTTGGTGCATAAAGCATAACCAAAACAAAATGTGCCTGATTGTGCACCTGGGTAGGGGCAACCCTGGACATACACACTAACTGGATATGGGACACTGGAGAGAAGACTGACTGAAAAGGATTGGGGGTCCTGGTCAGCATCAAACTGAACATGAGTCAGCAGTGTGCCCAGGCAGCCAGGAAGGCCGACAGTCCACTGGAGTGCATCAAGCAAAGTACTGACAGCTGGGTGAGGGAAAGGATTGTCCCTGTCTGCTCTGCATTGCTACAGCCTCACCTGGAGCACTGGGAGCACTGTAGAGCAGAAAGGACATCAAACTATGGGAGGATGTGCAAAGGATGGCACTGGAACCAAGAGATCTGAAGTTCAGAGCTTCATTGGGATTGACTACGTGTTCAGATTGGGCCCTTCTCCCATCCCACATCCTGCAATGAGACACAGGGCACACCTAAGGCATGAACCTCACAGTGTCCTTGCACCCCATGCAGAGCCTGGGATCTTCTGTCCCTGTGTCTTTCATTTAACACCATACAATTCTCCTTCTCCTGCCCCAGGAAGGGCCCCGAGCCAACATGAGGGACAGGATCTCCCTGCCAGGGGTCTGGGAATCAAGTCATGTCCTGTCTGCTTCCTAAGACAAAGGAGGGGTTTCTTAGCATCAGAGCCACCATGCCAGTGCCTTTGCCTGCCTGTAGTCATGGCTTCCAATTATCTGCTCTAACAGGTCCCTTGGGAATCTTGCTTACTAATGGCCCTCATTGGGCCCATTAATACTCCAAGAAACTGTTACTTCTGCCTTTGTCTTGTTGAGCACTTTGTGCAGACTTCTCTCTGCACTGGAGGCTGATGGACTCAGCAGCAAATGCCCCCTGGGGCCTCTTACCACCTAAGGAGCCCTCCTGTGCCTTGTGCCTTCCTGTCATCCTCTTTGGGTTTTCAGAACTTGTTCAGCAAAGTGGAGAGGTATCTGGAGAGATCTTAAAGAGGAAGAATCCAGCAGACATTTATTGTCTATTTATTTATAGGTGGGTTTAAACAAGTTGTTAAAGCAGCACTGTGCAACTGATATCAATCCAGGATATTCCCAATGAGTTCTATTCTGTTACTGTGTGGACAAACGTCCTTCTCAACCTCCCCACCCCATTTCTACTCACACTGGCCCCCTGGGACTAGCATCTCTTTTCCTGACATCACTCTTCTCCTCTGCATTCATCCGCTCAGTGTTAAACCTGCTTTGCACCAACTCCCACTGGCTTTCCACAGAGAACCGGCTGCACACGGAAAAGGAAAGATTTCTCTCTTTTTTTTGGCCTACAAACAGAAGGAAAGGTGGTGCAATGTAAACAGTTGAACAGTAAAACACAGTGATCAACTGCTTGCCATGTCCAAGCTGCTTCTATTGAGGTTTGTCTTTCACAGGGAATATTTGTAGAAGAAATGAGTGAGACGCAGATAGGAAGGGATAGATAGAATCACAGTGAAGGATTTGACAACAGAGTCCATCAGACACTGGAGAGATGGAGCAAATTCCAGTAAT
The DNA here is from genome assembly GCF_054131305.1 of Coturnix japonica. Taxonomy (NCBI): domain Eukaryota; kingdom Metazoa; phylum Chordata; class Aves; order Galliformes; family Phasianidae; genus Coturnix; species Coturnix japonica. The sequence goes on along the minus strand of NC_140682.1, from coordinate 12,048,544 downwards.
CTCCCTGAATGTCAGAAAACAGCCAGATAGTTGGGAGGTATCAACTTAAAATTGAAAAGGACTTGTGAGTATTTCACACATTGGGAATGGTTAACACATTTTCATTGATTTCTATCTTTGTCTTCAAATGTTTTTTTCACTTTTACCGACATTAATGAACATCTTTCAAACTTCCTGCTTCAAAAAATAAAAAGAGAAAGAGAAAGAGAAAGAAAAAGGGAAAGAAAAAGGGAATGAAAACAAAAAAGAAAACGAAAAAGGAAAAGGAAAAGGAAAAGGAAAAGAAGGAAAAAAAAAGAAAAAGAAAAAGGGAAAAAAAAGAAACAAAAAAAGTAAGAAAAAGGAAAAGAAAAAGGGAAAGAAAAAGAAAAGAAAAAGGAGAAGAAAAAGAAATTGAAAAAGAAAGAAAAGGAAAAGGAAAATGAAAAGAAAGGAAAGGAAAGGAAAGGAAAGAAAAGGGAAGGAAAGGGAATCATAGAATTACCCAGTTTGGAAAAGACCTTGAAGAACATCAAGTCCAACCACAGCCTAACCATAAAGGGAAAAAAAAGGGAAGGGAAGAAGAAGGGAAGGGAAATGGAAAGGAAGAGAGAAAGGGGAAGGGAAAGGGAAAAGGAAAGGAAAAGAAGAAAAAAAAAAAAAGAAAAAAAGAAAAAAGAAAGATCCATTTGTGTCTCGCACATGGCCTGGTGCCCGTTTTACCTTCACATTCCCCACCAGACCTTCCTTGCTGGTATGAAATCTAGCAGAGCACCTCTCCTCTTTGGTTCCTCCATGAAGCTCGAGAAGCTGCCATCTGTGCTCTCCAGGGATCTCCTGGATGGCACATGCCCTGCTGTGCTGTCCCTGCAGCAGATACTGGAGTGAAAAAGGCCCCCAAAGGGGACAAGGGCCGGACAACATCAGGCTCCCATCTGTCTGCAGAGGGCACCTTCCATTTGCTCTCCCTGATCAGGAAGCCTGGAACAGACACTGTTGGTCTCCTCTCTTTTCCATTTTCATCAGCTCTGACCTGGCTGCTCTGCCATCCCCAGGCAGAGCTCAGTGCACTCTCACAGAGGGCAGTCGCCCTTCCTTGTCTCTTCGCCCATCCATCCCTAAGACTCTGTATCCCCCTTGTGCTACGGTGCAATTGTGGAAGCCATTAAACTGCATCCCTGTGGTCCAAACAAGAGCTCAGGCCTGCAACTCTACAAAGATTTCTAGGTCATCACGTGTTGGTGTTCTCATTAGTGCAAAAACACAGAAGTAAGCATCCTAATTGGAAAGCATAATTGGACAGAGCCTGACTGGAGAGCTCATCTATGGTGTTAGTTTGAAGAAGGTGGCACACAGGAATTTAACCCATTGTGGGTCTTGGAGTTGACATAGCAGCATTTGCAGCTACATGTGAATGGGACTGGATCCTGATACAGACTGGGAAGGAGACAAAGCTGCCACCTGACTGGGAAGGACCATTCCAAGTACTCCTAACAACTGAAACAGCTGTGAGGACAGCCGAGAAAGGATGGACTTATGACACACTGGTATAGGTATCCACTAGCCCTGAGGCGTGGGAACTGTGGCCATAGAAAAACCTTTAAAAGATAAGAATTAGAAGGAAATCATGAAAAGTTTTTTTATATGCATATATATTTTTTATTATTTTAACTAACCTTTCACTTCTCCTCGAATAGGTAAATGAATTGTATATGTAAGTGGGAGAGTATTATAACCTATATAGAACCAATACTCACAAAAAGTTTTCCTTGTAACAAAAAAGTTTTTACTGCTGTACCCATTTGCTATCCTGATAATTATCTGGAAAAGGTGAAATTTGACAATAATGCAGGGGAGGGACCAACTGATAGTTTTGATATGAATAAGGGACTCTTGTGGTGTATGGAATGATGTATGGTGGACAACTGCCAATTGAGGCTGGACAGAGACACTCCTTGAAAATACCCAGAATGTCCAGGATAGGGAAGAGCTTAAAAAGGGGTAGAAAATCTTCCTGAAAACCCTGCAGTTATGACAATTAAGGAGATAAAAGATCTTAGACAAACATTTGAAACTGAAACAAGATATGGGGACGTTAATGCCTGGGTAGAATGGACTAAGTATACTGTCCAGAGTCCCAACCATAGCAATTGCTACACTTGTGCATCGGGACGGCCAATAGCTCAGGCGGTACCCATTCTGCTGGGATGGACCAAGGACCCCAAGGGAATGTGATGCATGATTGCCCTGTATCAAGAGAAAACTGCCTGGGGAAATAGAGAGTGCAGACCTCTCTCTTGTTTCCTCCAATGCCTGATACAGATGTCAAGATCCCTCCTGCGCTCTCTACAGCAGTAGGTAACCATACAGCTTGCCTCTCACAGCAGGGTGTGAAGGCTACCAGGCCTATAGGAAACTTTTCCTTATGCAGTGATGAGGTCTTGGATGTTATGGAGGATTCAGCAGGAAATTATTCAAGATTGGGAATCTCCAGGGCAAATCTCCGGTGGTACTGTGGGGGAAAGATTTTTATGGTCCAGCTTAACCATCTAACTGGGGAGGCACCTGTGCACTTGTTCAATTAGTTATACCATTCACCCTGGCATTTGGAAAAGAAATGTATATAGATTTAGTTGGGGTACCTAGAGGTGTCCCTGATAAATTTAAGGCAAGAAATCAAATTGCTGCAGGATTGGAGTCACTGTTTTGGTGGATGACAATCAACAAGAACATAGACTGGATTAACTACATATAAAATATACAAAAGTGCAATTAAGGGAATAGCAGAACAGCTAGCCACACACCGGAAAAGGAATGATCTAGCAGGAGAGAAATCCTGCTAGATTGAAGAAAAGGGGGGAATGAACAGTGAAGCAGGAAACAGAAGCTCTGCTGGAATTCGGAATAAAGGGGGGCTAAAAGGGGGATAGTTAAAGGTAGTTTATAGAAACAAGTAAAGGAAACTTAAAGGTAGTTTATAGAAATAAGTAAAAGAAACTTAAAGGTAACAAGTAAAAGAAACAAGGGGCCTGAGAGAGCAGGGAGGATGCAGATAAGGAGTGAGACCTCACGGACGACCAGAAGAGGAGTTGCATTCCCCCTGATAAGAACAAGAGGGGGTCAGCATGCTAAAGACAAGAGGGGGTCTGTATGCTAAAGAGCTATTGAATATGTACCAGAATTCCTAGAACTATTGACTATGTATTAGAAGTCTAAGAAATCATTGACTATGTATCAGAATTCCGAGAAATCATTGACTATGTATTAAATGTACCTATAACTGTGTCCCGATTTTACAAGTCGGTGTGCAAGTTTGAAGGAGCTATCCCCCTTGCACCTGGCACTGCGCAACGCTGGAATAAACATACCTGCTTTATAATCCATCTCTGGATTATAGAGTTTGATTCCGCAAGCCAGGAGGACGTCTTAACAGCTGAGACACTGGATGATGCAGGCTGGGAGGAAACCAGTTTGATCAGCCCCTCCAGCAGGCTGTTTTGATCATCCTGATCCTCATCAGCTGTGTCCCATCTCACCACGGGTTCACAGGGCTCATCACGATGAAGCACAGCAGACAGTTCCTCCATCCTACCTTCCTGATTACTCTCTACTCTATCCAGTCTTTCAGTTACTTTCACAGGGGCTGAAACATAAGCACGTAGAGGGGTTAAACGTAGCTCAAAGTCATGAAGCTTAGTAATCATTTCATTCAAAGGGGTCTTCTTTGCCCTCTGCCAGACGTTGCTGCTCATGTACCGCCATACTCACCTGGTGCAGACCTTGTGCACATATGCCACATACTTGGTGTACGCCTGACTCTCTCAGGATCATGGCCTTGGTTTGGACTGGAATTTGGATCAGAATTCTGAGGAATAAACGTGGGGTCGTGTAACATCTCCACCACGGCCCGTTCTCTCAAATAACGACGCCTCTTTCTCTCTAAGTAAGTCACAAAACAAAGACTCATGGGGGACGACAGTGTATTGTAGGGGTCAGAAACGGGGACGGGAGGACGGGGGCGGGGGGGGCACAGATAGGGGAGCCTAGGGGTCAGAATGGGGGCGTGGGGTGGGGCAACGAGGTACCCCTGGGAGGGGAGGAGGCACAGGGAACATCCCGCCGTCCAACAGAAGCCCTGAGTGCCACAGAGGCCCCGCGGGGCCAACGCAGGGCGGCTCGCGGCGCCCGCGGAGGGGACCCCTTCAGGCCTCCCCCAGAACAGCCACTTGCAGAAGCGGAGGCGGCGCTCGGAGCCCCGGGGTTGCCCGGCGGCGCTGCAGCAGTGCGGAGAGCAGCTCGACTTCGGCACGGCCGCCTCTTCCTCGGGGCGCGGGGTGATGACGGCACGGCTGGCGCCGCTCGGGCAACGAGCACAGGCGCAGGCGCGCTGACGCGCTGTTGCTATGCCGACGTCGTCACGCATGCGCTGTCGCCGTGGTGGCAGTTTCGAGTGCGCGCAGAGAGGGGGGAAGGCGCGCTGTCGCCATGGCAACGCGGCCTGTACACGCAGGGCCTGAAGCCTGAGTGGGCCTCGGGGGCGGTGGGGGGCAAAGAAGCCGGGGGGGAACGGAGAGCCCTCGGGGATCTCCTGGTGAGGTGTGGGGGGGCTTAGGGGGGAGGGCAAAGCTCCGGGTGTGCTCAGTGGTATCCAGGGTGGTCGAGCGCCCACCTACTTCTTCCCCATTTGTTCACCATCAGCTTCATCACTGAAACCTCTGACTCACTTCCATCCGCTCTTCCCCGGTTTGCAAGATTTCCATTGCTTGTTAGGCCAGGGGGTGCCACTTTCTAAAAACAATGCATGTGGAACGTGAGGAAAATGCCCGTGTCCCGTTTTGAGGCAAAAGACACAAGAATTCTGTTGCGAATGCAGTCCTTATTGTGAGGCAAAATCACCAAGTGTAAAATTATTGAGGAAAAACAAGACTCTTCACCCAGTAAAGCTGAAATGGACAGTTTTACAACTGTAGCTTGTGGATTCCTTTTGCTAAACTAATAAATTGGTTCTTAAACTAATGTGCTAATTGCTATTGGTCAGCAAACATAGGTTGCTATGTTGAGCTGAACGTGTGCAGCCTTCAGTGGATTCTTACCCTCTTTTTCACACTCCTTTATAACCCTTCTAATTCTTTCAGGACCAGAATTTGTCTTCTCTCTTTCTTTCAGGTAACCGAGGAGGAAAGACTATTCTCGCTTCCAATGTCCCTGTCTTTTCTCCTTCGCAGGTAACACTTTGTTTTCTATAAGAGTCTCTGGCCCACAGCTCGCTCTCTCTCTCTTACTCTCTCCCCCTCTTAGAGAGTGCTGATTCTGAGGTTTGGGGGGAGGGGCGGGGGGCACAGTGCAGAGGATGTGTTCTCATGCCCGCAGCATCTACTTTGGCTAGAGCAGATCACAGACTTAGAAAGATATTATATTTCTGACTCACCGCTTTTCCTTACCCCTTTTGCCTTTTTTTTTTTTTTTTTTTTTTTTGTGTGTGTGTGTGTGTGTGTGTGTGTGTGGTTTTTTTTTCCTCCACAATTCCACTATTCACTTTTGGTACCTCCATTACACTTCCATTGTACCATCAATAATCAAGCAATACCTTTCTTCACTTCCCACTAACACCCAGCACTTGGTCTCACAATTAGGATACTTAATTATAAAAACTGGTCCCAGAACTTCATTTATGATCCTGGTTTCTTACTCCGTATTCCCCCTGGCTCGCCAGCAAAGACTCTTCAGTGAGCCAAAACACAGCCCAGGGGGTCTTCTAGATATTTCTTAGACACCCCTTGTACCGTAACAGCTTCTTAGATAGCACTTTCACAAGTGTGAAATTTAACAGTCACAAAGACAGAGACAGCAACCAGTACAGTTTATCCTCGGGATCCTTCCTCTCTCCACCTCTCCCCAGGGCCCAACCTTCCTTCTGTGTTCCATTCCTACTCTTGCATAGCTGCCCACCTAATCGTGCCTCTTTCTTGTCCAGTAAACAACTTATCCATGATAAACATCACTTCCACCCATGAGTAGAAATCAGGCCCTGAGAATCAATCTCTGCTTCTCTTTGTGGATCTTCCCTTTTTGATAGCTAATTCCTCCTTTTCCATCTCTAAAGCAGGAAACACATTCTATTCCTACACTAACTACTGTGCCTGGCAGCATCCCTCCTCGCCTTGGTCATTTTTGTAGGATGTCCGTGGCACATCTGACGTCGCGGTCAGAGATAAGTCACGGGAGGAGGACGTATATAATCTCGCTCCCAGGCTGGAGTTTTCTCTCTCTCTTGGACTCTCGGGGAGTGGGAAGCATTCCAGTCGTGTCACCTAGAGTTCACAGTAGGCCTCTCGGTTTTCTGGGGACTCTCTCTCTCTCTCTGTTTTGTTTGATTTATTAGCCTCAATCATATTGTATTATATTGTGTTATCTTGTATTCCGATATCATATTTAGTAAAATAAATTTTCCTCCTTAGATTGCTGCCGCTGTTCTTTTTCCCATTCCCCTTTCCCTTCTTCTCTGGGCTGGGGGCCCTACAGGGCGGCTGCCCCCTGTCACGGGCAAAGGTAAATCTAGGTAACCCGTGACACTCACTAAGCTGGCAATACCTTGCTTGATGCACTCCAGGGGACCATTGGCCTTCCTGGCTGCTTGGGCTCACTGTTGACTCATGTTCAATCTGATGTTGACCAGGACCCCCAATCCTATTCAGTCAGACCGCTCTCCAGTGTCCCATATCCAGTCAGTGTGTATGTCCAGGGTTGCCCCTACCCAGGTGCACAATCAGGCACTTGTTATACTTTCTGCACTTGGTGCTTAGTACCAACTGGTACCCAGTTCTCTGACTTGTCCACATATCTCTGCAAGTCCTCTCCACCCTCAGTGGAAGCAACAGCACCTCCTCATCTGGTATCAGCAGCAAACTTGCTCAGAACATCTTCTAGTCCTGCATGCAAGTCATCCGCAAAAACATGAAAGAGAAGCAGCCCTAAAATGGAGCCCTGGGGAACCCTGACAGTGACCATCTACCAGCCCAATGGAACCTGTTGACTCTAATCATTTGGACCTCACCTATTGGCCAACTGCTCAACCACCACATTCTGTTTCTGTCTATCCGTATGCAGGACATTCTGCCCAGAAGGGTGCAGTCAGAAACAGTTTCAAAAGCTCTACTGAAATCATCAAGGATAACATCAACTGGCTTCCCATGGTCAGCTAAATGGATAACCTTGTGATAAAAGGAGCCAGGGAGCTGAACCCCAAACGAGCAGGGTGAGAAAGAGTCCCCTACAGATGATAAGGCCAGGCATATCACGCCATTCTCCTGGTGGGAAGTCAAAGTGGCCAACTCTTTCCAGAAATTAGATGCCACATGGTTGAGCAGAAGTGAAAGAAGCAAGGACAGGCACTGTAGAGGTCTTACCCTAGAGTGCTTGAAAGAGTGTATTTCAGGATTTAACAAATCTAGTCTTGAATTGAAACGTCTTTGTCTGGAGTATACGACTCCCTGGCTGTCCAGTCTGGTCTGATTCAGCAAACACAATGACAATGCACAGCGCCAGCGAGTCACTGCTATCCTTGCTAAGCCTATAACGACGACAATAAATGAAATGCAGATGTATCCTTCTATTCAGGCCAAAATATGGGGAAGTCTTGAACAGATCACAGATCTCCTTGATGTAATGCTGGACAGTTTCATCATCAAAACTAGTGCCACAGGGCACCACCCCCTACGTTCTGGATATTCACAGCCCAGGTACACAGAACAGACGCACACACCAAGTACCCATGACCCATATGTCTCGCATATGTGACCGACCCTGGTGCACGCAGGCACCAACCACCACTACGCCCCACCTGTGTCCGCGCCCTGGTGCATGCGGGCACTGCCCGCAATGCCGCAACCCATCGGGACCGGACTCGCTCTGCCTCCCAGTGCCCCGCAGCGCTCCGCACAGAGAGATTTCCAGATGAGGCATTTGCACTTCTGCTAGGCAACCACGATCTGTTAGTAAACTGATAGAGTAAAAGAGTAAATCTCAAAGTTAAAAGTCAGGTATGTGGGCCCATAACCAAGTAGGATGTGCAGTTATGATAAGGGAAGAACATCCTGCATACTAAAAGGAACATAGCCCAAGAAGCCGTCCAGAAACAGACTAGTTCAATCAAACATGATGGGGTAAAAAGGACGGAGTGAGGAAGACTTTGAGCCTTTGCAAGGAAGACGTCTGACTTCATCCCCACAACCTCCGGAGGAAGAACCCAGCTACAAACAGCCCATGTGCTGGAGGGAGGGGCAGAATGTAAGTGATTTCCTGGAAAATAATGAATATGTAGATGAATTCCAGGAAATCTGTTGAATATGTATCAGCTTGGCTTTCAAATGGGTAACACTTCTGTTTTCTGGTGTGCAAGAGAAGTGTGATCCCCTTTGCATTCAGTGCCTAATAAACGTATTCCTGCTTTATAACCTAATTCTGGGTTATAGAGTTTGATACTGCAACTCAAAGCCATGCTTCTGGAATCAGTCTGTCCACTGGTGAAAAATACATCTTACTCTGCCGCCTGCCAGGGTCAGCAGTCATCCTGCTCGGGAAGCTGCCCAGGGCGCTGCGGGGAGACGTGTGGGGGGAAGGAGCCCCCCGGCAGGGCTTGTGCTGCCACAGCTGCTGCCTGGGGCAGGGGGATCACAGCTCCACTGCACAACTGAATGTTGTAAGGGTGCTTTGCAAGAGGAGAGCCAAGGCAGGGATTTTCCATTTCCTGTTCTTAGGGAAGGAATAAGGATTGGAGGCAGAAATCTAAAAGGGGTGGTCAACTTTCAACACAGCTCTGAGACTCCCAAATATTTCTTCAGTAAGTCGCTTGTTTTGTGAACAGTCACACAGGTTGTGCTTTCAGCCTCACCTACCGAAATGGATACAGTCAGCTTAAGTTATAGTTGTTTTCTGCAGACATTAACAGTTCACTTGTCCTGTAAACAGGCTGATTTCTCTGAGACAAACTGAAGTGCACAGAGGCTGGTGCTGGGGTCTCGAAGAGCAGCTGGAGTAAAGAGGAAAATATCCAGGAGGCTGTGATGTGATTAGGAAATGAGAAGAAAGAAAGAGCTCCCTAATCTTCTATTCCTCATTCCTTTCAAGAGTCCCAAGGAGATCTGTAAGGGACTCGGCAGTGCTGTGGTTTAGAATTTGTTGGGTTAAAGCTATTTACTAAGACAGAGAAAAAGAAAAGGGTTATGCTTATGATTATGACATAGATCTATATCTCTATATATAAACACATGCTTACTTACGGTATATTCTCACATATATATAACGTATGCAGATGTAAAAATACATGCAAAGATGCTAATACATATGCATATCTGTTTGCAAGTCCAGGACATGTGGCAGGGGTTTTAACAGCCTCAAGGTTCACTGTAGGAACTGGAGTGGCTGTTGGGCTGTTGCAGGAGTTGGAGCAACTGCAGAACTCATTGCTAGAGCTGGAATCACCGCAGGACCTGTGACTGAAGTTGGAGCAGCCACTTGGCTCATTGGAGGGGTTGGAGCAACCACAGGGCTGTACATCCTGGCATATTGCACCTCCCTTGATAGGCATTTGTTTCATTTTCTTATTGCAGTACTTGGAACAGCTAGAGGACCTGTAGCAGGAGTGACTGCAGAGCTCATTATGAGGGGTGGAGTGACAGCAGGACCTGTCCCAGAGCTTGGAGTGACCGTAGGACATGTAGCACAAACTTGGAGCTGCTGCAGGTTCTGTGATGCAGTGTCATCGTCATTGGGTGTCACTTTTGGCAGCCAGCGTTGGGTGTCACCATCATGCAGAGGGGACAAAAGGTCCCCCCTGGGGACACTGCACTGAAGCTGGGAACACCATGACCAGCTCGAGGACTTCCCGGGGCAAATGGGGATACGGCATCACGGTGCCTCACCCCCATAGCTGGGGACATCCCCATGTTACTCTCAGAGTGTCGCATGCCAGAGTTGGTGACATACCCACACCACACGCCAGGGTTGAGGACACCCCCTCAGTGTCACACCATGAAGTCGGGGATACCTGTGTCACCCCTGTGGTGTCACAGCCCAAAGTTGGGGACACTCCTCAGGGCACCTCATCTGTGTCCACCCCCACAGACCACCATTGTTCCCATGGGGTGGGGGTGACAACCCTTACTTTTCTTATTAAGTTTTCTTTCTTGATAACGGCAGATTGGGGATGCCCCCCCCCGGCCCCCATATGTGAATAAAGGAAAGAGGAATAGTTGTGGGACTCCATGTGTCACAGCGGGAGGGAAATTTGGGGACAGAGGTCACTGCAGCATCCTGATCCTGTAGCCCCTATGGCCCCATAACCACTACAGCCCCATCTGATCAGCCATCCTATGTCCACATCTCATGACTTTATCCCATCCCATATCCTGTTGTGTATCCATAGCCCATCCCATATCCATCATATCAGCCCCATAGCCATCTCAAACCCATCCTGTGTCTGTGTCCCCACATCCTATCCCCATCCTGTACCCCGTATCTATATCCATTCCAAATCCGTATTCCCACGTCCATCCCACGTCCATTCCATATATTTATCCAGTTGTAATCCCAACCCCATCCCATATCCATACCCCATCCCATATCCATCCCATATTCTTCCCATGTCGATCCCATATCCATTTCTGGAGTCCATCCCATACACGTCCCATTTTCTGATCTCCTTTTCATATCCTCGCACCCCAATCCCAATTTTCGCAATCCCACAGCCAACAATCCCAACCCGACGTTCCAAATCTCATTCCCAACCCCACCTCTCACCTGCCAATCCCAATCCCAATCCCTCATCCCAATCCCACATCCCATCCCATCCCATTTCTTGCTAGAATAGCGCGCACCCCTAAACCCCTCCCCCACCGCCGCTCCGCCCCGCCCCCTGCCCACCCGCCTCCAACCAGGGGCCACGCGACGCCCCTCGCCCGGCCTCTCATTGGTCAACGGCAGCGCCGCCGGCTCCGATTGGCTGAGCCGCAGCAGGCGGGAGCAGCCGTTGACAGCCGGCTCGAGGCCGCCCGGCTCTCACCTCAGACAGCGGCGCTGCCGCAGCCGGGGCCGCCCTTCACGGCAGCGCCGCTGCAGCCGCTGCGGGCCGGAGCCGTCCGGCTGGGATCTGTCCCTGCCTGGCTGTGGCCACATCAAAGTGCTGGGAGGCTTCCCCAGCTCCATGCCATGCACACCATGTCCTGCACCCCTGTGGCCTTCCCCACCCTCTCTCACATCACCTGCTCCAAAGTCCTAAAGGATGGAGCTCCTCACGCTGCCAAGCAGCCCCAGTACCCTCCCTCTGCTCTCTCTCTGCTCCTCCATACAATTCCTCCCAAACCTGTTACACTTTGATCCACCTCTGCTTGGACACAGTGTGACCACATCACCCTCCTTTTAGCTGCTCTCTTACTGCAGCCACTTGGCCCTCCTTTGGGTCTGCTTTAGGCCTCTTGCATCGATACCCCAACCCCATTATCCAAAGCAAAGTTCGCATAACCCCTCCCACGGACACCTCTAATCTCCTGATGACCAATGAAGCCCTCTGATGACCAGTGACTCCCCTCCTTGATTAATGGAGCCTTGTGATGTTCAATGAACATCTCTGACAACCAGTGGAGTCAGTGGAGCCCTCCGACAACCAACAAAGCCTTCAGATGACCGCAGTCATTTTCTCTGGACACACTCCAGGGTTGTGATGTCTTCCTTGCAGTGAGGGGTCCAAAAGTGGACACATCTGGGAGGTGCAGCCTCACCAGATCTGAGTACAAGGGGACAATCACGGCCCCGTTCCTGCTGCCAATGCTGTTTCTGATACAAGCCAGGATGCTGTTGGGCTTCTTGGCTTGCTGGGCACATCACTGGCTCAAGTTCAGCTGAGCATCGATCAATGCCCCCAGGTCCAGTTCCTCTACACAGCCTTCCAGCCGCTCTGCCCCACGCCTGAAGCTTTGCCTGGGGATGCTGTGGCCAAAGTGCTGGACCCGGCTCTTGGTCTTGTTGAACCTCATCCCAATGAGTTCAACCCAGCCATCCAGCCTGTCCAGATCATTATGTGCTTACCATGGTGGAGGCAACCGCTGGGCAGCTTGAAACATATGCAGTACCCCATCATGCAGTACTGCCCTCTAAACACCATATTAGGTCTCAAGAAAAAAGTCCTGTGGCTGCGTGGCACCCCAGAAAGAACTGAGTCAGATAATGGGGCTCTGATTACTAGTTCTGCCCTCTGGTGCCCAGTGAAGAAACACCCAGATCACTGACCAGGATGCTATCTGTGATCAAGCAGCTTTGATTGGCAATTGCAATGGCAGGTCCCCTGCAAGCAGGAGAGCATGCAGAAAGCAGCGTTGCATCTTTTAGGCCGTGTTACTCCACGCTGATCTCCTTCTGCCCCGGTTCCTCATTGGCTGAGTACTTCAGGCTCACAATCATCCCGACTCCCCACTGAACATACTGGATCCCCCTTCCTTCCCTTCCCTTCCCTTCCCTTCCCTTCCCTTCCCTTCCCTTCCCTTCCCTTCCCTTCCCTTCCCTTCCCTTCCCTTCCCTTCCCTTCCCTTCCCTTCCCTTCCCTTCCCTTCCCTTCCCTTCCCTTCCCTTCCCTTCCCTTCCCTTCCCTTCCCTTCCCTTCCCTTCCCTTCCCTTCCCTTCCTTCCTTGTGGAGAGTGTTTATGCAGAATGGCTTCATGAGAAAGGACATGATGAAACACCACTAGTTAAATTGTAAGAGAAGGTACGTGACTGGAGGCAGCAGCTGAGGAGAAATCAGGATGTGAAAGACAGGATATGTAGCTAAAGACAGAATATGTATCTAGAGGCAAGGACGGCCTAAGGGAAAAGCAAGATGTGTAGCAATGTATGGACATAGCTGTGAAGAAAAGTAACTATAAAGCTAACCACAAAGGTCAGATGAAGTAATGTCTAATTCACCAATCCTGAGCTTAACTTTTGCAATATGCATGAACTTATTACTGATTGTATAAATGAGATGCTGTAACACCTAATAAACGAGGATTGTTGACCATAATAGCATGAGACTTCTCTCTCGTGGTTACTTCCAACACTTCCTCTCCCATTTTCTCCCCTCAATTCCTTCCCTTCCCGTCCCTTTTCCATAACACAGTGCAAAGGAAGCCCTCCACGGCCAAATTCCAGCCTGCCAAGTGCCCTGCCAGGCCAAAAGGCAATAGGCCAGTCCAGGGGCTTGGAAAGGCAGAACAAGGGAGAGGTTAGGAATAGTGTAGGGTAAGGGTTAGGGATAGGGATAGGGATAGGGATAGGGATAGGGATAGGGATAGGGATAGGGATAGGTATAGGGATAGGGATAGGTATAGGGATAGGGTTAGGGTTAGGGTGAGGGTTAGGGTGAGGGTGAGGGTTAGGGTGAGGGTTAGGGTTAGGGTGAGGGTGAGGGGTAGGGGGGATGTTCAGTGTATACCACAAGGGAATTTGATGCTAGGGCAGTGCAATCGGTAACTCTGTGTATATATATGTATACAGACCAGTGTGCATATTGTGTTTTTATGATTGTTTATTTGTATTTAGATGTTTATATTAAGTATGATGTTGTGATGTAGAATAGCAAGAGAATACAATATTCTGTAGATAATAGAATATAGATGTATAATAGATATAGTTATATATTACATATATATTAATAGATAGATATAATAGATATAGATATATAATAATATAGATGTAGCAATAATATTGCTATAGAATAGCAATATTACTAAGCCATGACATTTTTTATCCCTTGCCTCAAACACTTCCAGCTATAGGGTTTTGCTCCTAAAGAGGCAAGGGGTCTTGGAAGAGTCCTCGCTCTCTCTCCTTGTTCCTTTGCTTTTCTTCAGGGAGGTGGCATGCAGGAATGACACAAATGGGTCTCAGTGGCACAGATGGAACTCAGCAGCTGTTTCGCAGCCTCCAGTGGAGCTCTGACTGTCCTGGACAGCCCACGCCCGCATCAGCGTGGGTAGTGTGTGCCCTTCCTGCGGGGTGGGTCTTTGGTCTTTGGAGACTGACCCCTGGGAGACCCCGTTCCTTCCTTTATGGCTGGCAGGAACTCAGATCTGACAACGGGCGGCTCCTCGGGCAGGCTGGGCTCGCCACGAGATGTTTCTGCTGCCATCTTTTCAGTGGGAGACCCCTTTTTTTCCCTTATGGGTGGCAGCAATACAGATCTGTTGGGGGTGGACTCCTTGGGACGGCTGGTCTCACCACAAGAAGGTGCTGCTGCCATTTCCTTTGGTTGCTCCTGTGCCTCCCTGATCTTCTTAACCCTCTTCCTGAGAAGTCTCACTGAGTCGCATGCCCGAAGCGCCAGCATGTTTGGTTTGTCTGGGGACTCTAAGGATAGGCTGGATGAGGCCCTTGAGCAAGATGGTTGCTCTTGGCTGCATGAGGCCTCACGCTGGGCTTCCTCTGCTCCTCCTTCTTCATCGAGGAACTTGACACGTCTTGTTCGGGCCAGGTTTTCTTGGCTCTCTGTTCCCTCTAGGCCCTGCAGCTGGCAGCTCATCGGCTGCTCTGGGGCTACGGGCACTGCCCAGATGGGTGGCAGAACACTGAAAGGACAGAGCGGGAGGGGTCCGCCTGAGTGGCTGATGGCTTTGAAGCCACATCCCTCAAGCCTGAGCCAGGAGCCTGGGCTGTAATGCAGCCTTCCCCACAGACAGCTGACCGGTTGCCCCGGGGCTCTCTGGTGATGTGGAGAGGGGCCAGCCCTGTGAACTGGGGGGCTCCTGACATCCCCATCCCGGCACTCCCGGGAGGCCACAAACAAGCAGCGACCCTTTGGAGTTAGGGAATGGGCTCTTGTTGGGTCACCCCCATGCACATCCCAGACCACAGCCTCCAGCCTCACCTGTTGGCAATGCTCTCCCTCCGCAGTGTGTTCTTTACTTTTTGAAACTGCTCTCTATCAAGACTTGCAGTGCTGAGGCGCCTGATGTATGTTGGAGTGTTATCAAATCTCACTGCAGTAGGGAAGGAAGAGGAGATTCACCGTCAAGCCTTTGGCTCGCTCACAAGCAGCACTCAACTCAGACCTCTTTCCCAGAACCCGCCCTGAAACCATCTCTGTCCCCACTCCTCCTCTCTGCAGTTCAGCTCTGTTTTGGGCTGCATGAGGGACGCTGGCTTTGGGAAAGAGGAGCTGGCTGGTGACAAGAAGGCGGCAGGGTGACTTTTGAGGTCCCTGTCCCTGCAGTGGGGGAGGGCAAGGCCTGAGATCCCCACATCCTCCTGCCATAGCCAGGGATGGGGGTACGTCACACCCAGCACCTTCCTTTTGGATAGGCCAACCATAACCTAAGGGGAAGAGGCCGTGCTGTGCCGGCAGGATGGTATGCTGCAAGTGAGAGCCCTGGGCTGATGGTCAGCAAGGGACTGCCCACCTCCAGTTGGTTGCTCATGCTGTGGAAAGGAGCTGGAAGCCACTTTACCTTTCTTGTTCCCAGTAAGAGGTGGCAAAGTCTCTTCTTCTGTTGACTTCTGTGCCCCAAACAAGCTCCCGGAGGACTTGCGGCATCGCATGGGCGGCAGTTTGGAGACTAACTCCATTTGGAACCTGTAAGCGAGGAGAAGGCAGTGAGCGGTGTGACGCAGTGCAACAGCAATCCTTGCTGCTCTCTCTGCTTGCCTGCTCGCAAGCACGTTTTCATGCTGCATGAAGGCTTTCTAAAGCCGTTAGCAGGGTCACTTGGGATAGGAGGAGGGGAAACAGTTTCAGGCGGAAAGAGGGAAGACTGGCTTTGGATGGGAGGAAGAAGGTTTTAGCTGGAGGGTGGTGAGGCACTGGGATGTCTTGCCCAGAGAGGTGCTGGGTGCCCGGACAGGCATTCAAGGCCTGGCTGGACCAGGCTCAGAGCAACCTCATTTGGAGGTAGGTGTCCCTGTTCCCCGCAGGGCAGTGGGACCGGGTGCCCTTTTAGGGTTCCTGCCTGCTCCAATCGTTCTGTGATTCTCTGGCACATCCTCCTGGGCAGGACACTGATGGACACGAGGCACAAGCGCTACGGAATGAGAGCTGAGCAGCTGCATCAAGCAGCAGAAAAATACTCACTTGGGTAAGACCACAAGGCATTTTGAGAACACCAGGGAAGCCACCGGTGTCACACGGGACACCCCCATGTCCAGCAGCGAAGGGGCCTGCAGGGGAGGAACAGGGAGGTTGTGGGACATCTTGGTCACAGCTGAGGCACAGGGAACACGAGGAGCCCGAGGCAGGGAGAGCTGCCAGCACCGCAGCACCTGCACGGCTCAGATCACGGCTCAGGCCCAGGTCCTAGTGGGCCATGTGTGAGCTCATCAAGGCTCACAGGACTGCCCGGACCACGGAGAAACCTATGGCTCACCATGCGAACGGCTCTCCTGAAGTTCGCTTTCCCTGACAGCTTCTCGAGGAAGTCATGATAGAACTTCATTTGGAAGGTCAGCCCGTCAATGAGGAGCACTCCGACGTCCTTCAGGACCACGGCCACGTACTCCCCATTCCGCAGGCAGCTGGAGAGCAGCGATACGGTGCTTTGGATGCACTTCCGCACTGTCTGCCAGCTCACAGAGGCATCTGCAGCCACCTGGCTGCACTGCAGGGGCTCCACCTTCCTGTCGACTGAGAAAATACCAGGGACGGGGTTGATGATACGGTTGCTGTTCCACAGCTGCTTCCCTAGAACTAAGGGACATCATCCATAACGGCCCCGCGTTTGGATGGGCTCCTGCAAGGGGGAGGTGTGCTTCTGAGAAGGGATGTGGTGGCCCTGTTTGCCCTGTCCATGAAGCCAGCAAGGGTTTAATCCCCCCTCCTACCTGGCAGGGACCCCCTGCAGGACTTGAGGTGGTGCACAGCTATGAGGTTGCTGGCCAGGTGAAACACGGGCCAGCACAGGGTCACGGTCCTGTCCTGCATCCTGATCTCCCTGGAGATGATGTCAAAGGAGCCAAAGGTGGGAATCCAGACCCCCTGCGAGTGGAGGAGGAAGAAAGGGTGGACGCATTATGGGCTGGCTGGAGGAAGAGCTGGAGGTGGTCCTGTGCGGGGGCAGAGCTCAGGAGCCCCCTCCTGCTGTTCAGAGGCACAAGCCAGGGCAGCGGGGACGGCTTTGGGGCTGCACAGCCCTCTCCTTCCCCTCTCCCTCCCTCTCAAACGCAGCTCAGCGGGGAAACGTGGGGTGAGCTTCCTGCCGTGTGTGCAGGGGAAGACGCAGAGGAAGTCCAGGCTGAGCCGGACAGGGCGAGGAGGAACCTGGCAGCCAAGAAACGCACCTTGTGCACCAGGAGCTGCTTGTGTACGAAGGCGGCCACCGCATCCCAGACGGCAACTCGCTCTGCAGATGAAAGGAAAAGCAGGTCACACTCTGCATCTGCCGCTTCCCGGCACCCCTCTCCCACTGCTGGGCAGGAGGGAGGTGGCAGATGGAAAGTGTCATCTCCATCCCAAGACTGGCTGCAGCACCGCTCCCGTGGTGGCTGTGGGTCCGTGTACCTTCAGTATTACTACATGTTTGTCCAGAGGCATGGCCCACCCTGGGGCCGTTCTTGCTCATTCTGGGTTGCTCCTTCTTGGCACCGGCCATGCTGGAGCTCATCCTTCAGATGCGTCTGCTCTGTACCAGATGCTCCTTCAGGATGCAGGACCCTCCTCGGTGCTCTGCCTTCACCCCCCTCCCGGGTGGCCGTGTCACAAACGGCACCACGGCAACGCGGTGACATCACGGCCAGCTGCCCATTATGATGCTGGCACTGCTGCCTGCCCCACCTGGCAGTGCTGACCCATCTCTGCTTTCTCCCTCTCCTGGAGCTGTGAGTTGAGGGGTGACCCTGGGGCGAGGATGGGGCTGGGATGTGTTGCTGTTCTCTCAGTTCCCTGGTCCTTGGGGCACCATTCGGGCCTTAAGGCTGCTGTTGGGCACCCTCCTGATATTGGCGAGCAATGGGCAGGGGAAGGAGGCAATGGGGGGCAGTTGGGGCTGAGCAGGTTACAGGACCGTGACTTGGCCACGTTGTTCTAGTGCTCACAATGGGTCCCTGCACCACAGGGCACTTGGGGGACCCTGGGTGCCTCCGCAGCCCTGAGGACCGGGCATCAGGGGCTGGGAATTAATTGATGGCATGGAGGGGACTGTCCGTGGCCTGTTCCAGCAGGACCTGGGCACTGTCACCTCCAGCCCTTCCCTTGCGCTCTATGGGGTCGTGCAGAGGAACGGATCTGGAGGGGGCAGGCTCAGAGTGCCCTATGGATGGCCCAGAGTCACCATGCAGCTGGGACAGGGGCTGTGGCTTCCGTCCCCAGGGGACCCACGTCCTGCCCCGGGTCTCTTGGCTGCTGCCAGTCCTTCTCCTGCCCTGAGTCCCTGGGGACAAACCCTGCAGGGACAAGGCTCCTCCTTGCCAGTGCTGCCCTCTGACATCCTCTGATGCCCAGTGAAGACCCTGATGATCAGTGACATCCCATGATGATCAATAAATCCCTCAGCAAAGCTACACGCTGTGTGTCTGTGTCCTTGTTCTCATGCTCAGCAGGGACTGCTGGGATCTGTCCCTGCCTGGCTGTGGCCACATCAAAGTGCTGGGAGGCTTCCCCAGCTCCATGCCATGCACACCATGTCCTGCACCCCTGTGGCCTTCCCCACCCTCTCTCACATCACCTGCTCCAAAGTCCTAAAGGATGGAGCTCCTCACGCTGCCAAGCAGCCCCAGTACCCTCCCTCTGCTCTCTCTCTGCTCCTCCATACAATTCCTCCCAAACCTGTTACACTTTGATCCACCTCTGCTTGGACACAGTGTGACCACATCACCCTCCCTTTAGCTGCTCTCTTACTGCAGCCACTTGGCCCTCCTTTGGGTCTGCTTTAGGCCTCTTGCATCGATACCCCAACCCCATTATCCAAAGCAAAGTTCGCATAACCCCTCCCACGGACACCTCTAATCTCCTGATGACCAGTGAAGCCCTCTGATGACCAGTGACTCCCCTCCTTGATTAATGGAGCCTTGTGATGTTCAATGAACATCTCTGACAACCAGTGGAGTCAGTGGAGCCCTCCGACAACCAACAAAGCCTTCAGATGACTGCAGTCACCTTCTGATGGCAAAACAAGCCCTCTGATGGGCAGCAGCTTGCTGCTTTCTGTGCATAGAAGGGAAGGGTGGGAAAGGGAGATGTTGACATCACCTTGGTAGACAGCAGTTTGCTCATCGTAGCAATGTTTGTTCCTGATTTGATCAGAGAACCTCGAGAGGAGTGTGGCTGCTTCTGGCATTCCTGTGAGACTCTGCTGTGGTTGAAGAGATGAGGCAGGTGATGAACTGCAGACAAAGCCATACTGCCTGATGTTGCTGTTGTTCAGGTAGTACAAAGCATTCAAATGGCTGGCCGTCTCCAAATGATGCACGATAGAAAGCTGCAGCCACACCGTCAATCAACTGTGATGATGCCTGTGTATCCTGAGACGACGACTCTTTTAATCAGGGGGCTTCCAGAATCTCTGAAACCCGTAGGCATACAACTGCAATGGAAGATACAGGCTGTGTCCCAGGGAGAAAGAACCTGGGCAGCGTTAGAAGGAACTGTAACATCCAACCATCTGCAGTCAGGATACAAAGTATGGACATGGGGGGAGGTTGCCCAAGAGTTAATTAACTGTGGCAGAAAATACGGGCTGGTGATTTCTTCCACCAGTAAGTGTGAGCCAAGGGGAGTGAGGCTTGCAGCAGTCAGCCTTGCCCCTGGGCCACCCAGCCCAAAGCTCAATGGGGCTGGAAAGGGTCTCACTGGCAGTCATTGCCAGTAAGTACAGGTAGGCAAAATATTGATCATAAATGTAATTGTCTCTGGACACTGGGCTGTCAAGAGGGCGTTCCCCGAGATTTGATGGGTGGATTACCCACAGTCAGGTTAGAGAAATCAGTTAACTGGTGGCCAGAACAAAAGCTCAAAAAGCTCAAGAAAAGCTGATGCATTCGCCCCCCTCCAGCGCAAGGTAGGCAGGAGGCGGGGGAGGGCAGTGAAGGGTGGATGTATTAGAAAGCTTACAACAAAAGGAGAAGATCCTCGATTTAACATCTTCTGTCCCAAGGCCTCACCCACCACCCTTGCCATTTGCCCCTGTGAGTCACCATCCAGTTGCTGATAAACCAGGGAAACACTTCTCTCCCTGGCCAGCCTGTGTCGACTCACCCAGCTATCCTGAGGCCAGTGTCCCTAACCTTAGTGGAACCTCTTAATAAATACACTTGGAAGGCTAAGGGTGCCCGGGAAAAGGAATATAGAATTAACACTTGCTCAATTATTCCCTCATTTTAACCATATTAACAAAGCCCCCAAAAGGCAAGTTGGGGTCTTGTTTTATTTTACAGAGGATCCCCGTGTGACCTCGACTTAGCACAGAATGGCTGAGAGCTGCCTTTACCCATATGTGTTCTGTGAGAGAAAAACCGAAGATGTGACTGTGCCGGAATACTGAATACCTCTGTGTTACATCTTTTGGTTGCAATAGTCTTGGCTTGTTGTGGTTGTGGGTTGTGACTGATATCAGCCCTTGGATCTGCTCAACTCCACAATTGGGCTCAGGGTGTTTTCAGCTCATCCTGTCTTTCTGGTGCTCCCTGCACAGTGGCACCATCCCTTCTGAGCCCTTCTGTCACCCCTTTTGGTCAAACTGGTGATGATTTGCATGGAACTCCTCCACGGTGCTTCCAAATTCCTAACACACTGGGAAATGAGCCAAGGGACCCACCTGATATCTGTTAGATGTGCTCACAAAAGAAATCCTTCCTAGAGCCCTTTGCACCGATGCTGTTCTGTGTCACATCTGTCCAGGAGCTGCATCCAAAAGGTGGCTGTTGGAAATGGTCTGAGTGTTGACAAGAGATGTGTGTGTTTGTGGGATTACCCCCCTTATGGTTCTTACTGTGGGGTATCCTACACACTGCCCCGTGAGAAGTTCAGCAGACCACCACAGTATTTGAACTTCCAAACCAGCATTTGGGTCTCTCAGCATCTGAATTGCTTTGGAAATGCTCAAGTGGAAAGTTCTCGAGACACTGAATCACCTTTGAGAACATTGCATGGTGTCACTGATGTCTATGTCCGTGACAGGGGGGCAGTAGGCCCGTAGGCTCCCCCAGCCCCTGACAAGTGGGAAGGGAAAAAGGGAAAGGGAAAGAGATGGGAGCTGGGCTCAGGGAAACAAACAGAGAAGCGGCAATGATCTAAGGAGGAAAACTTATTTTACTAATTACAATCTAATTGAAATTGAGGCTAATAAATCAAGTAAAATAAAAGAGAAAGAGAGAGGTTTCACACTCGCTGCCAGGCACTGAGAGAGAGAGAGCTAGTGTCACTTCCGTGACGTGTTTCCCTCTCTGACCATGAGGTCCTCTGGGACATGTAGTTTTTCTTCTCTGTGCTCCACATGATGTTATGATGTGGCATAAGAACAGCAAAGATGACAAAACCATGACAAGGACTAGAAGATGTTCTGAGCAAGTTTGCTGATGATACCAGATGAGGAGGTGCTGTTGCCCCCACGGAGGGTGGAGAGGACTTGCAGAGAGATGTGGACAAATCAGAGAAGTGGGTACAAGTTGGTGCATAAAGCATAACCAAAACAAAATGTGCCTGATTGTGCACCTGGGTAGGGGCAACCCTGGACATACACACTAACTGGATATGGGACACTGGAGAGAAGACTGACTGAAAAGGATTGGGGGTCCTGGTCAGCATCAAACTGAGCATGAGTCAGCAGTGTGCCCAGGCAGCCAGGAAGGCCGACAGTCCACTGGAGTGCATCAAGCAAAGTACTGACAGCTGGGTGAGGGAAAGGATTGTCCCTGTCTGCTCTGCATTGCTACAGCCTCACCTGGAGCACTGGGAGCACTGTAGAGCAGAAAGGACATCAAACTATGGGAGGATGTGCAAAGGATGGCACTGGAACCAAGAGATCTGAAGTTCAGAGCTTCATTGGGATTGACTACGTGTTCAGATTGGGCCCTTCTCCCATCCCACATCCTGCAATGAGACACAGGGCACACCTAAGGCATGAACCTCACAGTGTCCTTGCACCCCATGCAGAGCCTGGGATCTTCTGTCCCTGTGTCTTTCATTTAACACCATACAATTCTCCTTCTCCTGCCCCAGGAAGGGCCCCGAGCCAACATGAGGGACAGGATCTCCCTGCCAGGGGTCTGGGAATCAAGTCATGTCCTGTCTGCTTCCTAAGACAAAGGAGGGGTTTCTTAGCATCAGAGCCACCATGCCAGTGCCTTTGCCTGCCTGTAGTCATGGCTTCCAATTATCTGCTCTAACAGGTCCCTTGGGAATCTTGCTTACTAATGGCCCTCATTGGGCCCATTAATACTCCAAGAAACTGTTACTTCTGCCTTTGTCTTGTTGAGCACTTTGTGCAGACTTCTCTCTGCACTGGAGGCTGATGGACTCAGCAGCAAATGCCCCCTGGGGCCTCTTACCACCTAAGGAGCCCTCCTGTGCCTTGTGCCTTCCTGTCATCCTCTTTGGGTTTTCAGAACTTGTTCAGCAAAGTGGAGAGGTATCTGGAGAGATCTTAAAGAGGAAGAATCCAGCAGACATTTATTGTCTATTTATTTATAGGTGGGTTTAAACAAGTTGTTAAAGCAGCACTGTGCAACTGATATCAATCCAGGATATTCCCAATGAGTTCTATTCTGTTACTGTGTGGACAAACGTCCTTCTCAACCTCCCCACCCCATTTCTACTCACACTGGCCCCCTGGGACTAGCATCTCTTTTCCTGACATCACTCTTCTCCTCTGCATTCATCCGCTCAGTGTTAAACCTGCTTTGCACCAACTCCCACTGGCTTTCCACAGAGAACCGGCTGCACACGGAAAAGGAAAGATTTCTCTCTTTTTTTTGGCCTACAAACAGAAGGAAAGGTGGTGCAATGTAAACAGTTGAACAGTAAAACACAGTGATCAACTGCTTGCCATGTCCAAGCTGCTTCTATTGAGGTTTGTCTTTCACAGGGAATATTTGTAGAAGAAATGAGTGAGACGCAGATAGGAAGGGATAGATAGAATCACAGTGAAGGATTTGACAACAGAGTCCATCAGACACTGGAGAGATGGAGCAAATTCCAGTAATCTCCCTGAATGTCAGAAAACAGCCAGATAGTTGGGAGGTATCAACTTAAAATTGAAAAGGACTTGTGAGTATTTCACACATTGGGAATGGTTAACACATTTTCATTGATTTCTATCTTTGTCTTCAAATGTTTTTTTCACTTTTACCGACATTAATGAACATCTTTCAAACTTCCTGCTTCAAAAAATAAAAAGAGAAAGAGAAAGAGAAAGAAAAAGGGAAAGAAAAAGGGAATGAAAACAAAAAAGAAAACGAAAAAGGAAAAGGAAAAGGAAAAGGAAAAGGAAAAGAAGGGAAAAAAAAGAAAAAGAAAAAGGGAAAAAAAAGAAACAAAAAAAGTAAGAAAAAGGAAAAGAAAAAGGGAAAGAAAAAGAAAAGAAAAAGGAGAAGAAAAAGAAATTGAAAAAGAAAGAAAAGGAAAATGAAAATGAAAAGAAAGGAAAGGAAAGGAAAGGAAAGAAAAGGGAAGGAAAGGGAATCATAGAATTACCCAGTTTGGAAAAGACCTTGAAGAACATCAAGTCCAACCACAGCCTAACCATAAAGGGAAAAAAAAGGGAAGGGAAGAAGAAGGGAAGGGAAATGGAAAGGAAGAGAGAAAGGGGAAGGGAAAGGGAAAAGGAAAGGAAAAGAAGAAAAAAAAAAAAAGAAAAAAAGAAAAAAGAAAGATCCATTTGTGTCTCGCACATGGCCTGGTGCCCGTTTTACCTTCACATTCCCCACCAGACCTTCCTTGCTGGTATGAAATCTAGCAGAGCACCTCTCCTCTTTGGTTCCTCCATGAAGCTCGAGAAGCTGCCATCTGTGCTCTCCAGGGATCTCCTGGATGGCACATGCCCTGCTGTGCTGTCCCTGCAGCAGATACTGGAGTGAAAAAGGCCCCCAAAGGGGACAAGGGCCGGACAACATCAGGCTCCCATCTGTCTGCAGAGGGCACCTTCCATTTGCTCTCCCTGATCAGGAAGCCTGGAACAGACACTGTTGGTCTCCTCTCTTTTCCATTTTCATCAGCTCTGACCTGGCTGCTCTGCCATCCCCAGGCAGAGCTCAGTGCACTCTCACAGAGGGCAGTCGCCCTTCCTTGTCTCTTCGCCCATCCATCCCTAAGACTCTGTATCCCCCTTGTGCTACGGTGCAATTGTGGAAGCCATTAAACTGCATCCCTGTGGTCCAAACAAGAGCTCAGGCCTGCAACTCTACAAAGATTTCTAGGTCATCACGTGTTGGTGTTCTCATTAGTGCAAAAACACAGAAGTAAGCATCCTAATTGGAAAGCATAATTGGACAGAGCCTGACTGGAGAGCTCATCTATGGTGTTAGTTTGAAGAAGGTGGCACACAGGAATTTAACCCATTGTGGGTCTTGGAGTTGACATAGCAGCATTTGCAGCTACATGTGAATGGGACTGGATCCTGATACAGACTGGGAAGGAGACAAAGCTGCCACCTGACTGGGAAGGACCATTCCAAGTACTCCTAACAACTGAAACAGCTGTGAGGACAGCCGAGAAAGGATGGACTTATGACACACTGGTATAGGTATCCACTAGCCCTGAGGCGTGGGAACTGTGGCCATAGAAAAACCTTTAAAAGATAAGAATTAGAAGGAAATCATGAAAAGTTTTTTTATATGCATATATATTTTTTATTATTTTAACTAACCTTTCACTTCTCCTCGAATAGGTAAATGAATTGTATATGTAAGTGGGAGAGTATTATAACCTATATAGAACCAATACTCACAAAAAGTTTTCCTTGTAACAAAAAAGTTTTTACTGCTGTACCCATTTGCTATCCTGATAATTATCTGGAAAAGGTGAAATTTAACAATAATGCAAGGGAGGGACCAACTGATAGTTTTGATATGAATAAGGGACTCTTGTAGTGTATGGAATGATGTATGGTGGACAACTGCCAATTGAGGCTGGACAGAGACACTCCTTGAAAATACCCAGAATGTCCAGGATAGGGAAGAGCTTAAAAAGGGGTAGAAAATCTTCCTGAAAACCCTGCAGTTATGACAATTAAGGAGATAAAAGATCTTAGACAAACATTTGAAACTGAAACAAGATATGGGGACGTTAATGCCTGGGTAGAATGGACTAAGTATACTGTCCAGAGTCCCAACCATAGCAATTGCTACACTTGTGCATCGGGACGGCCAATAGCTCAGGTGGTACCCATTCTGCTGGGATGGACCAAGGACCCCAAGGGAATGTGATGCATGATTGCCCTGTATCAAGAGAAAACTGCCTGGGGAAATAGAGAGTGCAGACCTCTCTCTTGTTTCCTCCAATGCCTGATACAGATGTCAAGATCCCTCCTGCGCTCTCTACAGCAGTAGGTAACCATACAGCTTGCCTCTCACAGCAGGGTGTGAAGGCTACCAGGCCTATAGGAAACTTTTCCTTATGCAGTGATGAGGTCTTGGATGTTATGGAGGATTCAGCAGGAAATTATTCAAGATTGGGAATCTCCAGGGCAAATCTCCGGTGGTACTGTGGGGGAAAGATTTTTATGGTCCAGCTTAACCATCTAACTGGGGAGGCACCTGTGCACTTGTTCAATTAGTTATACCATTCACCCTGGCATTTGGAAAAGAAATGTATATAGATTTAGTTGGGGTACCTAGAGGTGTCCCTGATAAATTTAAGGCAAGAAATCAAATTGCTGCAGGATTGGAGTCACTGTTTTGGTGGATGACAATCAACAAGAACATAGACTGGATTAACTACATATAAAATATACAAAAGTGCAATTAAGGGAATAGCAGAACAGCTAGCCACACACCGGAAAAGGAATGATCTAGCAGGAGAGAAATCCTGCTAGATTGAAGAAAAGGGGGGAATGAACAGTGAAGCAGGAAACAGAAGCTCTGCTGGAATTCGGAATAAAGGGGGGCTAAAAGGGGGATAGTTAAAGGTAGTTTATAGAAACAAGTAAAGGAAACTTAAAGGTAGTTTATAGAAATAAGTAAAAGAAACTTAAAGGTAACAAGTAAAAGAAACAAGGGGCCTGAGAGAGCAGGGAGGATGCAGATAAGGAGTGAGACCTCACGGACGACCAGAAGAGGAGTTGCATTCCCCCTGATAAGAACAAGAGGGGGTCAGCATGCTAAAGACAAGAGGGGGTCTGTATGCTAAAGAGCTATTGAATATGTACCAGAATTCCTAGAACTACTGACTATGTATTAGAAGTCTAAGAAATCATTGACTATGTATCAGAATTCCGAGAAATCATTGACTATGTATTAAATGTACCTATAACTGTGTCCCGATTTTACAAGTCGGTGTGCAAGTTTGAAGGAGCTATCCCCCTTGCACCTGGCACTGCGCAACGCTGGAATAAACATACCTGCTTTATAACCCATCTCTGGATTATAGAGTTTGATTCCGCAAGCCAGGAGGACGTCTTAACAGCTGAGACACTGGATGATGCAGGCTGGGAGGAAACCAGTTTGATCAGCCCCTCCAGCAGGCTGTTTTGATCATCCTGATCCTCATCAGCTGTGTCCCATCTCACCACGGGTTCACAGGGCTCATCACGATGAAGCACAGCAGACAGTTCCTCCATCCTACCTTCCTGATTACTCTCTACTCTATCCAGTCTTTCAGTTACTTTCACAGGGGCTGAAACATAAGCACGTAGAGGGGTTAAACGTAGCTCAAAGTCATGAAGCTTAGTAATCATTTCATTCAAAGGGGTCTTCTTTGCCCTCTGCCAGACGTTGCTGCTCATGTACCGCCATACTCACCTGGTGCAGACCTTGTGCACATATGCCACATACTTGGTGTACGCCTGACTCTCTCAGGATCATGGCCTTGGTTTGGACTGGAATTTGGATCAGAATTCTGAGGAATAAACGTGGGGTCGTGTAACATCTCCACCACGGCCCGTTCTCTCAAATAACGACGCCTCTTTCTCTCTAAGTAAGTCACAAAACAAAGACTCATGGGGGACGACAGTGTATTGTAGGGGTCAGAAACGGGGACGGGAGGACGGGGGCGGGGGGGGCACAGATAGGGGAGCCTAGGGGTCAGAATGGGGGCGTGGGGTGGGGCAACGAGGTACCCCTGGGAGGGGAGGAGGCACAGGGAACATCCCGCCGTCCAACAGAAGCCCTGAGTGCCACAGAGGCCCCGCGGGGCCAACGCAGGGCGGCTCGCGGCGCCCGCGGAGGGGACCCCTTCAGGCCTCCCCCAGAACAGCCACTTGCAGAAGCGGAGGCGGCGCTCGGAGCCCCGGGGTTGCCCGGCGGCGCTGCAGCAGTGCGGAGAGCAGCTCGACTTCGGCACGGCCGCCTCTTCCTCGGGGCGCGGGGTGATGACGGCACGGCTGGCGCCGCTCGGGCAACGAGCACAGGCGCAGGCGCGCTGACGCGCTGTTGCTATGCCGACGTCGTCACGCATGCGCTGTCGCCGTGGTGGCAGTTTCGAGTGCGCGCAGAGAGGGGGGAAGGCGCGCTGTCGCCATGGCAACGCGGCCTGTACACGCAGGGCCTGAAGCCTGAGTGGGCCTCGGGGGCGGTGGGGGGCAAAGAAGCCGGGGGGGAACGGAGAGCCCTCGGGGATCTCCTGGTGAGGTGTGGGGGGGCTTAGGGGGGAGGGCAAAGCTCCGGGTGTGCTCAGTGGTATCCAGGGTGGTCGAGCGCCCACCTACTTCTTCCCCATTTGTTCACCATCAGCTTCATCACTGAAACCTCTGACTCACTTCCATCCGCTCTTCCCCGGTTTGCAAGATTTCCATTGCTTGTTAGGCCAGGGGGTGCCACTTTCTAAAAACAATGCATGTGGAACGTGAGGAAAATGCCCGTGTCCCGTTTTGAGGCAAAAGACACAAGAATTCTGTTGCGAATGCAGTCCTTATTGTGAGGCAAAATCACCAAGTGTAAAATTATTGAGGAAAAACAAGACTCTTCACCCAGTAAAGCTGAAATGGACAGTTTTACAACTGTAGCTTGTGGATTCCTTTTGCTAAACTAATAAATTGGTTCTTAAACTAATGTGCTAATTGCTATTGGTCAGCAAACATAGGTTGCTATGTTGAGCTGAACGTGTGCAGCCTTCAGTGGATTCTTACCCTCTTTTTCACACTCCTTTATAACCCTTCTAATTCTTTCAGGACCAGAATTTGTCTTCTCTCTTTCTTTCAGGTAACCGAGGAGGAAAGACTATTCTCGCTTCCAATGTCCCTGTCTTTTCTCCTTCGCAGGTAACACTTTGTTTTCTATAAGAGTCTCTGGCCCACAGCTCGCTCTCTCTCTCTTACTCTCTCCCCCTCTTAGAGAGTGCTGATTCTGAGGTTTGGGGGGAGGGGCGGGGGGCACAGTGCAGAGGATGTGTTCTCATGCCCGCAGCATCTACTTTGGCTAGAGCAGATCACAGACTTAGAAAGATATTATATTTCTGACTCACCGCTTTTCCTTACCCCTTTTGCCGTTTTTTTTTTTTTGGTTTTTTTTTTTTTTTTTTTTTTTTTTGTGTGTGTGTGTGTGTGTGTGTTTTTTTTCCTCCACAATTCCACTATTCACTTTTGGTACCTCCATTACACTTCCATTGTACCATCAATAATCAAGCAATACCTTTCTTCACTTCCCACTAACACCCAGCACTTGGTCTCACAATTAGGATACTTAATTATAAAAACTGGTCCCAGAACTTCATTTATGATCCTGGTTTCTTACTCCGTATTCCCCCTGGCTCGCCAGCAAAGACTCTTCAGTGAGCCAAAACACAGCCCAGGGGGTCTTCTAGATATTTCTTAGACACCCCTTGTACCGTAACAGCTTCTTAGATAGCACTTTCACAAGTGTGAAATTTAACAGTCACAAAGACAGAGACAGCAACCAGTACAGTTTATCCTCGGGATCCTTCCTCTCTCCACCTCTCCCCAGGGCCCAACCTTCCTTCTGTGTTCCATTCCTACTCTTGCATAGCTGCCCACCTAATCGTGCCTCTTTCTTGTCCAGTAAACAACTTATCCATGATAAACATCACTTCCACCCATGAGTAGAAATCAGGCCCTGAGAATCAATCTCTGCTTCTCTTTGTGGATCTTCCCTTTTTGATAGCTAATTCCTCCTTTTCCATCTCTAAAGCAGGAAACACATTCTATTCCTACACTAACTACTGTGCCTGGCAGCATCCCTCCTCGCCTTGGTCATTTTTGTAGGATGTCCGTGGCACATCTGACGTCGCGGTCAGAGATAAGTCACGGGAGGAGGACGTATATAATCTCGCTCCCAGGCTGGAGTTTTCTCTCTCTCTTGGACTCTCGGGGAGTGGGAAGCATTCCAGTCGTGTCACCTAGAGTTCACAGTAGGCCTCTCGGTTTTCTGGGGACTCTCTCTCTCTCTCTGTTTTGTTTGATTTATTAGCCTCAATCATATTGTATTATATTGTGTTATCTTGTATTCCGATATCATATTTAGTAAAATAAATTTTCCTCCTTAGATTGCTGCCGCTGTTCTTTTTCCCATTCCCCTTTCCCTTCTTCTCTGGGCTGGGGGCCCTACAGGGCGGCTGCCCCCTGTCACGGGCAAAGGTAAATCTAGGTAACCCGTGACACTCACTAAGCTGGCAATACCTTGCTTGATGCACTCCAGGGGACCATTGGCCTTCCTGGCTGCTTGGGCTCACTGTTGACTCATGTTCAATCTGATGTTGACCAGGACCCCCAATCCTATTCAGTCAGACCGCTCTCCAGTGTCCCATATCCAGTCAGTGTGTATGTCCAGGGTTGCCCCTACCCAGGTGCACAATCAGGCACTTGTTATACTTTCTGCACTTGGTGCTTAGTACCAACTGGTACCCAGTTCTCTGACTTGTCCACATATCTCTGCAAGTCCTCTCCACCCTCAGTGGAAGCAACAGCACCTCCTCATCTGGTATCAGCAGCAAACTTGCTCAGAACATCTTCTAGTCCTGCATGCAAGTCATCCGCAAAAACATGAAAGAGAAGCAGCCCTAAAATGGAGCCCTGGGGAACCCTGACAGTGACCATCTACCAGCCCAATGGAACCTGTTGACTCTAATCATTTGGACCTCACCTATTGGCCAACTGCTCAACCACCACATTCTGTTTCTGTCTATCCGTATGCAGGACATTCTGCCCAGAAGGGTGCAGTCAGAAACAGTTTCAAAAGCTCTACTGAAATCATCAAGGATAACATCAACTGGCTTCCCATGGTCAGCTAAATGGATAACCTTGTGATAAAAGGAGCCAGGGAGCTGAACCCCAAACGAGCAGGGTGAGAAAGAGTCCCCTACAGATGATAAGGCCAGGCATATCACGCCATTCTCCTGGTGGGAAGTCAAAGTGGCCAACTCTTTCCAGAAATTAGATGCCACATGGTTGAGCAGAAGTGAAAGAAGCAAGGACAGGCACTGTAGAGGTCTTACCCTAGAGTGCTTGAAAGAGTGTATTTCAGGATTTAACAAATCTAGTCTTGAATTGAAACGTCTTTGTCTGGAGTATACGACTCCCTGGCTGTCCAGTCTGGTCTGATTCAGCAAACACAATGACAATGCACAGCGCCAGCGAGTCACTGCTATCCTTGCTAAGCCTATAACGACGACAATAAATGAAATGCAGATGTATCCTTCTATTCAGGCCAAAATATGGGGAAGTCTTGAACAGATCACAGATCTCCTTGATGTAATGCTGGACAGTTTCATCATCAAAACTAGTGCCACAGGGGACCACCCCCTACGTTCTGGATATTCACAGCCCAGGTACACAGAACAGATGCACACACCAAGTACCCATGACCCATATGTCTCGCATATGTGACCGACCCTGGTGCACGCAGGCACCAACCACCACTACGCCCCACCTGTGTCCGCGCCCTGGTGCATGCGGGCACTGCCCGCAATGCCGCAACCCATCGGGACCGGACTCGCTCTGCCTCCCAGTGCCCCGCAGCGCTCCGCACAGAGAGATTTCCAGATGAGGCATTTGCACTTCTGCTAGGCAACCACGATCTGTTAGTAAACTGATAGAGTAAAAGAGTAAATCTCAAAGTTAAAAGTCAGGTATGTGGGCCCATAACCAAGTAGGATGTGCAGTTATGATAAGGGAAGAACATCCTGCATACTAAAAGGAACATAGCCCAAGAAGCCGTCCAGAAACAGACTAGTTCAATCAAACATGATGGGGTAAAAAGGACGGAGTGAGGAAGACTTTGAGCCTTTGCAAGGAAGACGTCTGACTTCATCCCCACAACCTCCGGAGGAAGAACCCAGCTACAAACAGCCCATGTGCTGGAGGGAGGGGCAGAATGTAAGTGATTTCCTGGAAAATAATGAATATGTAGATGAATTCCAGGAAATCTGTTGAATATGTATCAGCTTGGCTTTCAAATGGGTAACACTTCTGTTTTCTGGTGTGCAAGAGAAGTGTGATCCCCTTTGCATTCAGTGCCTAATAAACGTATTCCTGCTTTATAACCTAATTCTGGGTTATAGAGTTTGATACTGCAACTCAAAGCCATGCTTCTGGAATCAGTCTGTCCACTGGTGAAAAATACATCTTACTCTGCCGCCTGCCAGGGTCAGCAGTCATCCTGCTCGGGAAGCTGCCCAGGGCGCTGCGGGGAGACGTGTGGGGGGAAGGAGCCCCCCGGCAGGGCTTGTGCTGCCACAGCTGCTGCCTGGGGCAGGGGGATCACAGCTCCACTGCACAACTGAATGTTGTAAGGGTGCTTTGCAAGAGGAGAGCCAAGGCAGGGATTTTCCATTTCCTGTTCTTAGGGAAGGAATAAGGATTGGAGGCAGAAATCTAAAAGGGGTGGTCAACTTTCAACACAGCTCTGAGACTCCCAAATATTTCTTCAGTAAGTCGCTTGTTTTGTGAACAGTCACACAGGTTGTGCTTTCAGCCTCACCTACCGAAATGGATACAGTCAGCTTAAGTTATAGTTGTTTTCTGCAGACATTAACAGTTCACTTGTCCTGTAAACAGGCTGATTTCTCTGAGACAAACTGAAGTGCACAGAGGCTGGTGCTGGGGTCTCGAAGAGCAGCTGGAGTAAAGAGGAAAATATCCAGGAGGCTGTGATGTGATTAGGAAATGAGAAGAAAGAAAGAGCTCCCTAATCTTCTATTCCTCATTCCTTTCAAGAGTCCCAAGGAGATCTGTAAGGGACTCGGCAGTGCTGTGGTTTAGAATTTGTTGGGTTAAAGCTATTTACTAAGACAGAGAAAAAGAAAAGGGTTATGCTTATGATTATGACATAGATCTATATCTCTATATATAAACACATGCTTACTTACGGTATATTCTCACATATATATAACGTATGCAGATGTAAAAATACATGCAAAGATGCTAATACATATGCATATCTGTTTGCAAGTCCAGGACATGTGGCAGGGGTTTTAACAGCCTCAAGGTTCACTGTAGGAACTGGAGTGGCTGTTGGGCTGTTGCAGGAGTTGGAGCAACTGCAGAACTCATTGCTAGAGCTGGAATCACCGCAGGACCTGTGACTGAAGTTGGAGCAGCCACTTGGCTCATTGGAGGGGTT
Source organism: Coturnix japonica (assembly GCF_054131305.1). Classification (NCBI taxonomy): domain Eukaryota; kingdom Metazoa; phylum Chordata; class Aves; order Galliformes; family Phasianidae; genus Coturnix; species Coturnix japonica. Next base: position 12,015,892 of record NC_140682.1, on the reverse strand, counting down.
GGAGCAACCACAGGGCTGTACATCCTGGCATATTGCACCTCCCTTGATAGGCATTTGTTTCATTTTCTTATTGCAGTACTTGGAACAGCTAGAGGACCTGTAGCAGGAGTGACTGCAGAGCTCATTATGAGGGGTGGAGTGACAGCAGGACCTGTCCCAGAGCTTGGAGTGACCGTAGGACATGTAGCACAAACTTGGAGCTGCTGCAGGTTCTGTGATGCAGTGTCATCGTCATTGGGTGTCACTTTTGGCAGCCAGCGTTGGGTGTCACCATCATGCAGAGGGGACAAAAGGTCCCCCCTGGGGACACTGCACTGAAGCTGGGAACACCATGACCAGCTCGAGGACTTCCCGGGGCAAATGGGGATACGGCATCACGGTGCCTCACCCCCATAGCTGGGGACATCCCCATGTTACTCTCAGAGTGTCGCATGCCAGAGTTGGTGACATACCCACACCACACGCCAGGGTTGAGGACACCCCCTCAGTGTCACACCATGAAGTCGGGGATACCTGTGTCACCCCTGTGGTGTCACAGCCCAAAGTTGGGGACACTCCTCAGGGCACCTCATCTGTGTCCACCCCCACAGACCACCATTGTTCCCATGGGGTGGGGGTGACAACCCTTACTTTTCTTATTAAGATTTCTTTCTTGATAACGGCAGATTGGGGATGCCCCCCCCCGGCCCCCATATGTGAATAAAGGAAAGAGGAATAGTTGTGGGACTCCATGTGTCACAGCGGGAGGGAAATTTGGGGACAGAGGTCACTGCAGCATCCTGATCCTGTAGCCCCTATGGCCCCATAACCACTACAGCCCCATCTGATCAGCCATCCTATGTCCACATCTCATGACTTTATCCCATCCCATATCCTGTTGTGTATCCATAGCCCATCCCATATCCATCATATCAGCCCCATAGCCATCTCAAACCCATCCTGTGTCTGTGTCCCCACATCCTATCCCCATCCTGTACCCCGTATCTATATCCATTCCAAATCCGTATTCCCACGTCCATCCCACGTCCATTCCATATATTTATCCAGTTGTAATCCCAACCCCATCCCATATCCATACCCCATCCCATATCCATCCCATATTCTTCCCATGTCGATCCCATATCCATTTCTGGAGTCCATCCCATACACGTCCCATTTTCTGATCTCCTTTTCATATCCTCGCACCCCAATCCCAATTTTCGCAATCCCACAGCCAACAATCCCAACCCGACGTTCCAAATCTCATTCCCAACCCCACCTCTCACCTGCCAATCCCAATCCCAATCCCTCATCCCAATCCCACATCCCATCCCATCCCATTTCTTGCTAGAATAGCGCGCACCCCTAAACCCCTCCCCCACCGCCGCTCCGCCCCGCCCCCTGCCCACCCGCCTCCAACCAGGGGCCACGCGACGCCCCTCGCCCGGCCTCTCATTGGTCAACGGCAGCGCCGCCGGCTCCGATTGGCTGAGCCGCAGCAGGCGGGAGCAGCCGTTGACAGCCGGCTCGAGGCCGCCCGGCTCTCACCTCAGACAGCGGCGCTGCCGCAGCCGGGGCCGCCCTTCACGGCAGCGCCGCTGCAGCCGCTGCGGGCCGGAGCCGTCCGGCTGGGATCTGTCCCTGCCTGGCTGTGGCCACATCAAAGTGCTGGGAGGCTTCCCCAGCTCCATGCCATGCACACCATGTCCTGCACCCCTGTGGCCTTCCCCACCCTCTCTCACATCACCTGCTCCAAAGTCCTAAAGGATGGAGCTCCTCACGCTGCCAAGCAGCCCCAGTACCCTCCCTCTGCTCTCTCTCTGCTCCTCCATACAATTCCTCCCAAACCTGTTACACTTTGATCCACCTCTGCTTGGACACAGTGTGACCACATCACCCTCCTTTTAGCTGCTCTCTTACTGCAGCCACTTGGCCCTCCTTTGGGTCTGCTTTAGGCCTCTTGCATCGATACCCCAACCCCATTATCCAAAGCAAAGTTCGCATAACCCCTCCCACGGACACCTCTAATCTCCTGATGACCAATGAAGCCCTCTGATGACCAGTGACTCCCCTCCTTGATTAATGGAGCCTTGTGATGTTCAATGAACATCTCTGACAACCAGTGGAGTCAGTGGAGCCCTCCGACAACCAAGAAAGCCTTCAGATGACCGCAGTCATTTTCTCTGGACACACTCCAGGGTTGTGATGTCTTCCTTGCAGTGAGGGGTCCAAAAGTGGACACATCTGGGAGGTGCAGCCTCACCAGATCTGAGTACAAGGGGACAATCACGGCCCCGTTCCTGCTGCCAATGCTGTTTCTGATACAAGCCAGGATGCTGTTGGGCTTCTTGGCTTGCTGGGCACATCACTGGCTCAAGTTCAGCTGAGCATCGATCAATGCCCCCAGGTCCAGTTCCTCTACACAGCCTTCCAGCCGCTCTGCCCCACGCCTGAAGCTTTGCCTGGGGATGCTGTGGCCAAAGTGCTGGACCCGGCTCTTGGTCTTGTTGAACCTCATCCCAATGAGTTCAACCCAGCCATCCAGCCTGTCCAGATCATTATGTGCTTACCATGGTGGAGGCAACCGCTGGGCAGCTTGAAACATATGCAGTACCCCATCATGCAGTACTGCCCTCTAAACACCATATTAGGTCTCAAGAAAAAAGTCCTGTGGCTGCGTGGCACCCCAGAAAGAACTGAGTCAGATAATGGGGCTCTGATTACTAGTTCTGCCCTCTGGTGCCCAGTGAAGAAACACCCAGATCACTGACCAGGATGCTATCTGTGATCAAGCAGCTTTGATTGGCAATTGCAATGGCAGGTCCCCTGCAAGCAGGAGAGCATGCAGAAAGCAGCGTTGCATCTTTTAGGCCGTGTTACTCCACGCTGATCTCCTTCTGCCCCGGTTCCTCATTGGCTGAGTACTTCAGGCTCACAATCTTCCCGACTCCCCACTGAACATACTGGATCCCCCTTCCTTCCCTTCCCTTCCCTTCCCTTCCCTTCCCTTCCCTTCCCTTCCCTTCCCTTCCCTTCCCTTCCCTTCCCTTCCCTTCCCTTCCCTTCCCTTCCCTTCCCTTCCCTTCCCTTCCCTTCCCTTCCCTTCCCTTCCCTTCCCTTCCCTTCCCTTCCCTTCCCTTCCACACCTTCCCTTCCCTTCCCTTCCACACCTTCCCACACCTTCCCACACCATCCCTTCCCTTCCTTCCTTGTGGAGAGTGTTTATGCAGAATGGCTTCATGAGAAAGGACATGATGAAACACCACTAGTTAAATTGTAAGAGAAGGTACGTGACTGGAGGCAGCAGCTGAGGAGAAATCAGGATGTGAAAGACAGGATATGTAGCTAAAGACAGAATATGTATCTAGAGGCAAGGACGGCCTAAGGGAAAAGCAAGATGTGTAGCAATGTATGGACATAGCTGTGAAGAAAAGTAACTATAAAGCTAACCACAAAGGTCAGATGAAGTAATGTCTAATTCACCAATCCTGAGCTTAACTTTTGCAATATGCATGAACTTATTACTGATTGTATAAATGAGATGCTGTAACACCTAATAAACGAGGATTGTTGACCATAATAGCATGAGACTTCTCTCTCGTGGTTACTTCCAACACTTCCTCTCCCATTTTCTCCCCTCAATTCCTTCCCTTCCCGTCCCTTTTCCATAACACAGTGCAAAGGAAGCCCTCCACGGCCAAATTCCAGCCTGCCAAGTGCCCTGCCAGGCCAAAAGGCAATAGGCCAGTCCAGGGGCTTGGAAAGGCAGAACAAGGGAGAGGTTAGGAATAGTGTAGGGTAAGGGTTAGGGATAGGGATAGGGATAGGGATAGGGATAGGGATAGGGATAGGGATAGGGATAGGGATAGGGATAGGGATAGGTATAGGGATAGGGTTAGGGTTAGGGTGAGGGTTAGGGTGAGGGTGAGGGTTAGGGTGAGGGTTAGGGTTAGGGTGAGGGTGAGGGGTAGGGGGGATGTTCAGTGTATACCACAAGGGAATTTGATGCTAGGGCAGTGCAATCGGTAACTCTGTGTATATATATGTATACAGACCAGTGTGCATATTGTGTTTTTATGATTGTTTATTTGTATTTAGATGTTTATATTAAGTATGATGTTGTGATGTAGAATAGCAAGAGAATACAATATTCTGTAGATAATAGAATATAGATGTATAATAGATATAGTTATATATTACATATATATTAATAGATAGATATAATAGATATAGATATATAATAATATAGATGTAGCAATAATATTGCTATAGAATAGCAATATTACTAAGCCATGACATTTTTTATCCCTTGCCTCAAACACTTCCAGCTATAGGGTTTTGCTCCTAAAGAGGCAAGGGGTCTTGGAAGAGTCCTCGCTCTCTCTCCTTGTTCCTTTGCTTTTCTTCAGGGAGGTGGCATGCAGGAATGACACAAATGGGTCTCAGTGGCACAGATGGAACTCAGCAGCTGTTTCGCAGCCTCCAGTGGAGCTCTGACTGTCCTGGACAGCCCACGCCCGCATCAGCGTGGGTAGTGTGTGCCCTTCCTGCGGGGTGGGTCTTTGGTCTTTGGAGACTGACCCCTGGGAGACCCCGTTCCTTCCTTTATGGCTGGCAGGAACTCAGATCTGACAACGGGCGGCTCCTCGGGCAGGCTGGGCTCGCCACGAGATGTTTCTGCTGCCATCTTTTCAGTGGGAGACCCCTTTTTTTCCCTTATGGGTGGCAGCAATACAGATCTGTTGGGGGTGGACTCCTTGGGACGGCTGGTCTCACCACAAGAAGGTGCTGCTGCCATTTCCTTTGGTTGCTCCTGTGCCTCCCTGATCTTCTTAACCCTCTTCCTGAGAAGTCTCACTGAGTCGCATGCCCGAAGCGCCAGCATGTTTGGTTTGTCTGGGGACTCTAAGGATAGGCTGGATGAGGCCCTTGAGCAAGATGGTTGCTCTTGGCTGCATGAGGCCTCACGCTGGGCTTCCTCTGCTCCTCCTTCTTCATCGAGGAACTTGACACGTCTTGTTCGGGCCAGGTTTTCTTGGCTCTCTGTTCCCTCTAGGCCCTGCAGCTGGCAGCTCATCGGCTGCTCTGGGGCTACGGGCACTGCCCAGACGGGTGGCAGAACACTGAAAGGACAGAGCGGGAGGGGTCCGCCTGAGTGGCTGATGGCTTTGAAGCCACATCCCTCAAGCCTGAGCCAGGAGCCTGGGCTGTAATGCAGCCTTCCCCACAGACAGCTGACCGGTTGCCCCGGGGCTCTCTGGTGATGTGGAGAGGGGCCAGCCCTGTGAACTGGGGGGCTCCTGACATCCCCATCCCGGCACTCCCGGGAGGCCACAAACAAGCAGCGACCCTTTGGAGTTAGGGAATGGGCTCTTGTTGGGTCACCCCCATGCACATCCCAGACCACAGCCTCCAGCCTCACCTGTTGGCAATGCTCTCCCTCCGCAGTGTGTTCTTTACTTTTTGAAACTGCTCTCTATCAACACTTGCAGTGCTGAGGCGCCTGATGTATGTTGGAGTGTTATCAAATCTCACTGCAGTAGGGAAGGAAGAGGAGATTCACCGTCAAGCCTTTGGCTCGCTCACAAGCAGCACTCAACTCAGACCTCTTTCCCAGAACCCGCCCTGAAACCATCTCTGTCCCCACTCCTCCTCTCTGCAGTTCAGCTCTGTTTTGGGCTGCATGAGGGACGCTGGCTTTGGGAAAGAGGAGCTGGCTGGTGACAAGAAGGCGGCAGGGTGACTTTTGAGGTCCCTGTCCCTGCAGTGGGGGAGGGCAAGGCCTGAGATCCCCACATCCTCCTGCCATAGCCAGGGATGGGGGTACGTCACACCCAGCACCTTCCTTTTGGATAGGCCAACCATAACCTAAGGGGAAGAGGCCGTGCTGTGCCGGCAGGATGGTATGCTGCAAGTGAGAGCCCTGGGCTGATGGTCAGCAAGGGACTGCCCACCTCCAGTTGGTTGCTCATGCTGTGGAAAGGAGCTGGAAGCCACTTTACCTTTCTTGTTCCCAGTAAGAGGTGGCAAAGTCTCTTCTTCTGTTGACTTCTGTGCCCCAAACAAGCTCCCGGAGGACTTGCGGCATCGCATGGGCGGCAGTTTGGAGACTAACTCCATTTGGAACCTGTAAGCGAGGAGAAGGCAGTGAGCGGTGTGACGCAGTGCAACAGCAATCCTTGCTGCTCTCTCTGCTTGCCTGCTCGCAAGCACGTTTTCATGCTGCATGAAGGCTTTCTAAAGCCGTTAGCAGGGTCACTTGGGATAGGAGGAGGGGAAACAGTTTCAGGCGGAAAGAGGGAAGACTGGCTTTGGATGGGAGGAAGAAGGTTTTAGCTGGAGGGTGGTGAGGCACTGGGATGTCTTGCCCAGAGAGGTGCTGGGTGCCCGGACAGGCATTCAAGGCCTGGCTGGACCAGGCTCAGAGCAACCTCATTTGGAGGTAGGTGTCCCTGTTCCCCGCAGGGCAGTGGGACCGGGTGCCCTTTTAGGGTTCCTGCCTGCTCCAATCGTTCTGTGATTCTCTGGCACATCCTCCTGGGCAGGACACTGATGGACACGAGGCACAAGCGCTACGGAATGAGAGCTGAGCAGCTGCATCAAGCAGCAGAAAAATACTCACTTGGGTAAGACCACAAGGCATTTTGAGAACACCAGGGAAGCCACCGGTGTCACACGGGACACCCCCATGTCCAGCAGCGAAGGGGCCTGCAGGGGAGGAACAGGGAGGTTGTGGGACATCTTGGTCACAGCTGAGGCACAGGGAACACGAGGAGCCCGAGGCAGGGAGAGCTGCCAGCACCGCAGCACCTGCACGGCTCAGATCACGGCTCAGGCCCAGGTCCTAGTGGGCCATGTGTGAGCTCATCAAGGCTCACAGGACTGCCCGGACCACGGAGAAACCTATGGCTCACCATGCGAACGGCTCTCCTGAAGTTCGCTTTCCCTGACAGCTTCTCGAGGAAGTCATGATAGAACTTCATTTGGAAGGTCAGCCCGTCAATGAGGAGCACTCCGACGTCCTTCAGGCCCACGGCCACGTACTCCCCATTACGCAGGCAGCTGGAGAGCAGCGATACGGTGCTTTGGATGCACTTCCGCACTGTCTGCCAGCTCACAGAGGCATCTGCAGCCACCTGGCTGCACTGCAGGGGCTCCACCTTCCTGTCGACTGAGAAAATACCAGGGACGGGGTTGATGATACGGTTGCTGTTCCACAGCTGCTTCCCTAGAACTAAGGGACATCATCCATAACGGCCCCGCGTTTGGATGGGCTCCTGCAAGGGGGAGGTGTGCTTCTGAGAAGGGATGTGGTGGCCCTGTTTGCCCTGTCCATGAAGCCAGCAAGGGTTTAATCCCCCCTCCTACCTGGCAGGGACCCCCTGCAGGACTTGAGGTGGTGCACAGCTATGAGGTTGCTGGCCAGGTGAAACACGGGCCAGCACAGGGTCACGGTCCTGTCCTGCATCCTGATCTCCCTGGAGATGATGTCAAAGGAGCCAAAGGTGGGAATCCAGACCCCCTGCGAGTGGAGGAGGAAGAAAGGGTGGACGCATTATGGGCTGGCTGGAGGAAGAGCTGGAGGTGGTCCTGTGCGGGGGCAGAGCTCAGGAGCCCCCTCCTGCTGTTCAGAGGCACAAGCCAGGGCAGCGGGGACGGCTTTGGGGCTGCACAGCCCTCTCCTTCCCCTCTCCCTCCCTCTCAAACGCAGCTCAGCGGGGAAACGTGGGGTGAGCTTCCTGCCGTGTGTGCAGGGGAAGACGCAGAGGAAGTCCAGGCTGAGCCGGACAGGGCGAGGAGGAACCTGGCAGCCAAGAAACGCACCTTGTGCACCAGGAGCTGCTTGTGTACGAAGGCGGCCACCGCATCCCAGACGGCAACTCGCTCTGCAGATGAAAGGAAAAGCAGGTCACACTCTGCATCTGCCGCTTCCCGGCACCCCTCTCCCACTGCTGGGCAGGAGGGAGGTGGCAGATGGAAAGTGTCATCTCCATCCCAAGACTGGCTGCAGCACCGCTCCCGTGGTGGCTGTGGGTCCGTGTACCTTCAGTATTACTACATGTTTGTCCAGAGGCATGGCCCACCCTGGGGCCATTCTTGCTCATTCTGGGTTGCTCCTTCTTGGCACCGGCCATGCTGGAGCTCATCCTTCAGATGCGTCTGCTCTGTACCAGATGCTCCTTCAGGATGCAGGACCCTCCTTGGCGCTCTGCCTTCACCCCCCTCCCGGGTGGCCGTGTCACAAACAGCACCACGGCAACGCGGTGACATCACGGCCAGCTGCCCATTATGATGCTGGCACTGCTGCCTGCCCCACCTGGCAGTGCTGACCCATCTCTGCTTTCTCCCTCTCCTGGAGCTGTGAGTTGAGGGGTGACCCTGGGGCGAGGATGGGGCTGGGATGTGTTGCTGTTCTCTCAGTTCCCTGGTCCTTGGGGCACCATTCGGGCCTTAAGGCTGCTGTTGGGCACCCTCCTGATATTGGCGAGCAATGGGCAGGGGAAGGAGGCAATGGGGGGCAGTTGGGGCTGAGCAGGTTACAGGACCGTGACTTGGCCACGTTGTTCTAGTGCTCACAATGGGTCCCTGCACCACAGGGCACTTGGGGGACCCTGGGTGCCTCCGCAGCCCTGAGGACCGGGCATCAGGGGCTGGGAATTAATTGATGGCATGGAGGGGACTGTCCGTGGCCTGTTCCAGCAGGACCTGGGCACTGTCACCTCCAGCCCTTCCCTTGCGCTCTATGGGGTCGTGCAGAGGAACGGATCTGGAGGGGGCAGGCTCAGAGTGCCCTATGGATGGCCCAGAGTCACCATGCAGCTGGGACAGGGGCTGTGGCTTCCGTCCCCAGGGGACCCACGTCCTGCCCCGGGTCTCTTGGCTGCTGCCAGTCCTTCTCCTGCCCTGAGTCCCTGGGGACAAACCCTGCAGGGACAAGGCTCCTCCTTGCCAGTGCTGCCCTCTGACATCCTCTGATGCCCAGTGAAGACCCTGATGATCAGTGACATCCCATGATGATCAATAAATCCCTCAGCAAAGCTACACGCTGTGTGTCTGTGTCCTTGTTCTCATGCTCAGCAGGGACTGCTGGGATCTGTCCCTGCCTGGCTGTGGCCACATCAAAGTGCTGGGAGGCTTCCCCAGCTCCATGCCATGCACACCATGTCCTGCACCCCTGTGGCCTTCCCCACCCTCTCTCACATCACCTGCTCCAAAGTCCTAAAGGATGGAGCTCCTCACGCTGCCAAGCAGCCCCAGTACCCTCCCTCTGCTCTCTCTCTGCTCCTCCATACAATTCCTCCCAAACCTGTTACACTTTGATCCACCTCTGCTTGGACACAGGGTGACCACATCACCCTCCTTTTAGCTGCTCTCTTACTGCAGCCACTTGGCCCTCCTTTGGGTCTGCTTTAGGCCTCTTGCATCGATACCCCAACCCCATTATCCAAAGCAAAGTTCGCATATCCCCTCCCACGGACACCTCTAATCTCCTGATGACCAATGAAGCCCTCTGATGACCTCCTTGATTAATGGAGCCTTGTGATGTTCAATGAACATCTCTGACAACCAGTGGAGTCAGTGGAGCCCTCCGACAACCAACAAAGCCTTCAGATGACTGCAGTCACCTTCTGATGGCAAAACAAGCCCTCTGATGGGCAGCAGCTTGCTGCTTTCTGTGCATAGAAGGGAAGGGTGGGAAAGGGAGATGTTGACATCACCTTGGTAGACAGCAGTTTGCTCATCGTAGCAATGTTTGTTCCTGATTTGATCAGAGAACCTCGAGAGGAGTGTGGCTGCTTCTGACATTCCTGTGAGACTCTGCTGTGGTTGAAGAGATGAGGCAGGTGATGAACTGCAGACAAAGCCATACTGCCTGATGTTGCTGTTGTTCAGGTAGTACAAAGCATTCAAATGGCTGGCCGTCTCCAAATGATGCACGATAGAAAGCTGCAGCCACACCGTCAATCAACTGTGATGATGCCTGTGTATCCTGAGACGACGACTCTTTTAATCAGGGGGCTTCCAGAATCTCTGAAACCCGTAGGCATACAACTGCAATGGAAGATACAGGCTGTGTCCCAGGGAGAAAGAACCTGGGCAGCGTTAGAAGGAACTGTAACATCCAACCATCTGCAGTCAGGATACAAAGTATGGACATGGGGGGAGGTTGCCCAAGAGTTAATTAACTGTGGCAGAAAATACGGGCTGGTGATTTCTTCCACCAGTAAGTGTGAGCCAAGGGGAGTGAGGCTTGCAGCAGTCAGCCTTGCCCCTGGGCCACCCAGCCCAAAGCTCAATGGGGCTGGAAAGGGTCTCACTGGCAGTCATTGCCAGTAAGTACAGGTAGGCAAAATATTGATCATAAATGTAATTGTCTCTGGACACTGGGCTGTCAAGAGGGCGTTCCCCGAGATTTGATGGGTGGATTACCCACAGTCAGGTTAGAGAAATCAGTTAACTGGTGGCCAGAACAAAAGCTCAAAAAGCTCAAGAAAAGCTGATGCATTCGCCCCCCTCCAGCGCAAGGTAGGCAGGAGGCGGGGGAGGGCAGTGAAGGGTGGATGTATTAGAAAGCTTACAACAAAAGGAGAAGATCCTCGATTTAACATCTTCTGTCCCAAGGCCTCACCCACCACCCTTGCCATTTGCCCCTGTGAGTCACCATCCAGTTGCTGATAAACCAGGGAAACACTTCTCTCCCTGGCCAGCCTGTGTCGACTCACCCAGCTATCCTGAGGCCAGTGTCCCTAACCTTAGTGGAACCTCTTAATAAATACACTTGGAAGGCTAAGGGTGCCCGGGAAAAGGAATATAGAATTAACACTTGCTCAATTATTCCCTCATTTTAACCATATTAACAAAGCCCCCAAAAGGCAAGTTGGGGTCTTGTTTTATTTTACAGAGGATCCCCGTGTGACCTCGACTTAGCACAGAATGGCTGAGAGCTGCCTTTACCCATATGTGTTCTGTGAGAGAAAAACCGAAGATGTGACTGTGCCGGAATACTGAATACCTCTGTGTTACATCTTTTGGTTGCAATAGTCTTGGCTTGTTGTGGTTGTGGGTTGTGACTGATATCAGCCCTTGGATCTGCTCAACTCCACAATTGGGCTCAGGGTGTTTTCAGCTCATCCTGTCTTTCTGGTGCTCCCTGCACAGTGGCACCATCCCTTCTGAGCCCTTCTGTCACCCCTTTTGGTCAAACTGGTGATGATTTGCATGGAACTCCTCCACGGTGCTTCCAAATTCCTAACACACTGGGAAATGAGCCAAGGGACCCACCTGATATCTGTTAGATGTGCTCACAAAAGAAATCCTTCCTAGAGCCCTTTGCACCGATGCTGTTCTGTGTCACATCTGTCCAGGAGCTGCATCCAAAAGGTGGCTGTTGGAAATGGTCTGAGTGTTGACAAGAGATGTGTGTGTTTGTGGGATTACCCCCCTTATGGTTCTTACTGTGGGGTATCCTACACACTGCCCCGTGGGAAGTTCAGCAGACCACCACAGTATTTGAACTTCCAAACCAGCATTTGGGTCTCTCAGCATCTGAATTGCTTTGGAAATGCTCAAGTGGAAAGTTCTCGAGACACTGAATCACCTTTGAGAACATTGCATGGTGTCACTGATGTCTATGTCCGTGACAGGGGGGCAGTAGGCCCGTAGGCTCCCCCAGCCCCTGACAAGTGGGAAGGGAAAAAGGGAAAGGGAAAGAGATGGGAGCTGGGCTCAGGGAAACAAACAGAGAAGCGGCAATGATCTAAGGAGGAAAACTTATTTTACTAATTACAATCTAATTGAAATTGAGGCTAATAAATCAAGTAAAATAAAAGAGAAAGAGAGAGGTTTCACACTCGCTGCCAGGCACTGAGAGAGAGAGAGCTAGCGTCACTTCCGTGACGTGTTTCCCTCTCTGACCATGAGGTCCTCTGGGACATGTAGTTTTTCTTCTCTGTGCTCCACATGATGTTATGATGTGGCATAAGAACAGCAAAGATGACAAAACCATGACAAGGACTAGAAGATGTTCTGAGCAAGTTTGCTGATGATACCAGATGAGGAGGTGCTGTTGCCCCCACGGAGGGTGGAGAGGACTTGCAGAGAGATGTGGACAAATCAGAGAAGTGGGTACAAGTTGGTGCATAAAGCATAACCAAAACAAAATGTGCCTGATTGTGCACCTGGGTAGGGGCAACCCTGGACATACACACTAACTGGATATGGGACACTGGAGAGAAGACTGACTGAAAAGGATTGGGGGTCCTGGTCAGCATCAAACTGAGCATGAGTCAGCAGTGTGCCCAGGCAGCCAGGAAGGCCGACAGTCCACTGGAGTGCATCAAGCAAAGTACTGACAGCTGGGTGAGGGAAAGGATTGTCCCTGTCTGCTCTGCATTGCTACAGCCTCACCTGGAGCACTGGGAGCACTGTAGAGCAGAAAGGACATCAAACTATGGGAGGATGTGCAAAGGATGGCACTGGAACCAAGAGATCTGAAGTTCAGAGCTTCATTGGGATTGACTACGTGTTCAGATTGGGCCCTTCTCCCATCCCACATCCTGCAATGAGACACAGGGCACACCTAAGGCATGAACCTCACAGTGTCCTTGCACCCCATGCAGAGCCTGGGATCTTCTGTCCCTGTGTCTTTCATTTAACACCATACAATTCTCCTTCTCCTGCCCCAGGAAGGGCCCCGAGCCAACATGAGGGACAGGATCTCCCTGCCAGGGGTCTGGGAATCAAGTCATGTCCTGTCTGCTTCCTAAGACAAAGGAGGGGTTTCTTAGCATCAGAGCCACCATGCCAGTGCCTTTGCCTGCCTGTAGTCATGGCTTCCAATTATCTGCTCTAACAGGTCCCTTGGGAATCTTGCTTACTAATGGCCCTCATTGGGCCCATTAATACTCCAAGAAACTGTTACTTCTGCCTTTGTCTTGTTGAGCACTTTGTGCAGACTTCTCTCTGCACTGGAGGCTGATGGACTCAGCAGCAAATGCCCCCTGGGGCCTCTTACCACCTAAGGAGCCCTCCTGTGCCTTGTGCCTTCCTGTCATCCTCTTTGGGTTTTCAGAACTTGTTCAGCAAAATGGAGAGGTATCTGGAGAGATCTTAAAGAGGAAGAATCCAGCAGACATTTATTGTCTATTTATTTATAGGTGGGTTTAAACAAGTTGTTAAAGCAGCACTGTGCAACTGATATCAATCCAGGATATTCCCAATGAGTTCTATTCTGTTACTGTGTGGACAAACGTCCTTCTCAACCTCCCCACCCCATTTCTACTCACACTGGCCCCCTGGGACTAGCATCTCTTTTCCTGACATCACTCTTCTCCTCTGCATTCATCCGCTCAGTGTTAAACCTGCTTTGCACCAACTCCCACTGGCTTTCCACAGAGAACCGGCTGCACACGGAAAAGGAAAGATTTCTCTCTTTTTTTTGGCCTACAAACAGAAGGAAAGGTGGTGCAATGTAAACAGTTGAACAGTAAAACACAGTGATCAACTGCTTGCCATGTCCAAGCTGCTTCTATTGAGGTTTGTCTTTCACAGGGAATATTTGTAGAAGAAATGAGTGAGACGCAGATAGGAAGGGATAGATAGAATCACAGTGAAGGATTTGACAACAGAGTCCATCAGACACTGGAGAGATGGAGCAAATTCCAGTAATCTCCCTGAATGTCAGAAAACAGCCAGATAGTTGGGAGGTATCAACTTAAAATTGAAAAGGACTTGTGAGTATTTCACACATTGGGAATGGTTAACACATTTTCATTGATTTCTATCTTTGTCTTCAAATGTTTTTTTCACTTTTACCGACATTAATGAACATCTTTCAAACTTCCTGCTTCAAAAAATAAAAAGAGAAAGAGAAAGAGAAAGAAAAAGGGAAAGAAAAAGGGAATGAAAACAAAAAAGAAAACGAAAAAGGAAAAGGAAAAGGAAAAGGAAAAGAAGGGAAAAAAAAGAAAAAGAAAAAGGGAAAAAAAAGAAACAAAAAAAGTAAGAAAAAGGAAAAGAAAAAGGGAAAGAAAAAGAAAAGAAAAAGGAGAAGAAAAAGAAATTGAAAAAGAAAGAAAAGGAAAATGAAAATGAAAAGAAAGGAAAGGAAAGGAAAGGAAAGGAAAGAAAAGGGAAGGAAAGGGAATCATAGAATTACCCAGTTTGGAAAAGACCTTGAAGAACATCAAGTCCAACCACAGCCTAACCATAAAGGGAAAAAAAAGGGAAGGGAAGAAGAAGGGAAGGGAAATGGAAAGGAAGAGAGAAAGGGGAAGGGAAAGGGAAAAGGAAAGGAAAAGAAGAAAAAAAAAAAAAGAAAAAAAGAAAAAAGAAAGATCCATTTGTGTCTCGCACATGGCCTGGTGCCCGTTTTACCTTCACATTCCCCACCAGACCTTCCTTGCTGGTATGAAATCTAGCAGAGCACCTCTCCTCTTTGGTTCCTCCATGAAGCTCGAGAAGCTGCCATCTGTGCTCTCCAGGGATCTCCTGGATGGCACATGCCCTGCTGTGCTGTCCCTGCAGCAGATACTGGAGTGAAAAAGGCCCCCAAAGGGGACAAGGGCCGGACAACATCAGGCTCCCATCTGTCTGCAGAGGGCACCTTCCATTTGCTCTCCCTGATCAGGAAGCCTGGAACAGACACTGTTGGTCTCCTCTCTTTTCCATTTTCATCAGCTCTGACCTGGCTGCTCTGCCATCCCCAGGCAGAGCTCAGTGCACTCTCACAGAGGGCAGTCGCCCTTCCTTGTCTCTTCGCCCATCCATCCCTAAGACTCTGTATCCCCCTTGTGCTACGGTGCAATTGTGGAAGCCATTAAACTGCATCCCTGTGGTCCAAACAAGAGCTCAGGCCTGCAACTCTACAAAGATTTCTAGGTCATCACGTGTTGGTGTTCTCATTAGTGCAAAAACACAGAAGTAAGCATCCTAATTGGAAAGCATAATTGGACAGAGCCTGACTGGAGAGCTCATCTATGGTGTTAGTTTGAAGAAGGTGGCACACAGGAATTTAACCCATTGTGGGTCTTGGAGTTGACATAGCAGCATTTGCAGCTACATGTGAATGGGACTGGATCCTGATACAGACTGGGAAGGAGACAAAGCTGCCACCTGACTGGGAAGGACCATTCCAAGTACTCCTAACAACTGAAACAGCTGTGAGGACAGCCGAGAAAGGATGGACTTATGACACACTGGTATAGGTATCCACTAGCCCTGAGGCGTGGGAACTGTGGCCATAGAAAAACCTTTAAAAGATAAGAATTAGAAGGAAATCATGAAAAGTTTTTTTATATGCATATATATTTTTTATTATTTTAACTAACCTTTCACTTCTCCTCGAATAGGTAAATGAATTGTATATGTAAGTGGGAGAGTATTATAACCTATATAGAACCAATACTCACAAAAAGTTTTCCTTGTAACAAAAAAGTTTTTACTGCTGTACCCATTTGCTATCCTGATAATTATCTGGAAAAGGTGAAATTTGACAATAATGCAGGGGAGGGACCAACTGATAGTTTTGATATGAATAAGGGACTCTTGTGGTGTATGGAATGATGTATGGTGGACAACTGCCAATTGAGGCTGGACAGAGACACTCCTTGAAAATACCCAGAATGTCCAGGATAGGGAAGAGCTTAAAAAGGGGTAGAAAATCTTCCTGAAAACCCTGCAGTTATGACAATTAAGGAGATAAAAGATCTTAGACAAACATTTGAAACTGAAACAAGATATGGGGACGTTAATGCCTGGGTAGAATGGACTAAGTATACTGTCCAGAGTCCCAACCATAGCAATTGCTACACTTGTGCATCGGGACGGCCAATAGCTCAGGCGGTACCCATTCTGCTGGGATGGACCAAGGACCCCAAGGGAATGTGATGCATGATTGCCCTGTATCAAGAGAAAACTGCCTGGGGAAATAGAGAGTGCAGACCTCTCTCTTGTTTCCTCCAATGCCTGATACAGATGTCAAGATCCCTCCTGCGCTCTCTACAGCAGTAGGTAACCATACAGCTTGCCTCTCACAGCAGGGTGTGAAGGCTACCAGGCCTATAGGAAACTTTTCCTTATGCAGTGATGAGGTCTTGGATGTTATGGAGGATTCAGCAGGAAATTATTCAAGATTGGGAATCTCCAGGGCAAATCTCCGGTGGTACTGTGGGGGAAAGATTTTTATGGTCCAGCTTAACCATCTAACTGGGGAGGCACCTGTGCACTTGTTCAATTAGTTATACCATTCACCCTGGCATTTGGAAAAGAAATGTATATAGATTTAGTTGGGGTACCTAGAGGTGTCCCTGATAAATTTAAGGCAAGAAATCAAATTGCTGCAGGATTGGAGTCACTGTTTTGGTGGATGACAATCAACAAGAACATAGACTGGATTAACTACATATAAAATATACAAAAGTGCAATTAAGGGAATAGCAGAACAGCTAGCCACACACCGGAAAAGGAATGATCTAGCAGGAGAGAAATCCTGCTAGATTGAAGAAAAGGGGGGAATGAACAGTGAAGCAGGAAACAGAAGCTCTGCTGGAATTCGGAATAAAGGGGGGCTAAAAGGGGGATAGTTAAAGGTAGTTTATAGAAACAAGTAAAGGAAACTTAAAGGTAGTTTATAGAAATAAGTAAAAGAAACTTAAAGGTAACAAGTAAAAGAAACAAGGGGCCTGAGAGAGCAGGGAGGATGCAGATAAGGAGCGAGACCTCACGGACGACCAGAAGAGGAGTTGCATTCCCCCTGATAAGAACAAGAGGGGGTCAGCATGCTAAAGACAAGAGGGGGTCTGTATGCTAAAGAGCTATTGAATATGTACCAGAATTCCTAGAACTACTGACTATGTATTAGAAGTCTAAGAAATCATTGACTATGTATCAGAATTCCGAGAAATCATTGACTATGTATTAAATGTACCTATAACTGTGTCCCGATTTTACAAGTCGGTGTGCAAGTTTGAAGGAGCTATCCCCCTTGCACCTGGCACTGCGCAACGCTGGAATAAACATACCTGCTTTATAACCCATCTCTGGATTATAGAGTTTGATTCCGCAAGCCAGGAGGACGTCTTAACAGCTGAGACACTGGATGATGCAGGCTGGGAGGAAACCAGTTTGATCAGCCCCTCCAGCAGGCTGTTTTGATCATCCTGATCCTCATCAGCTGTGTCCCATCTCACCACGGGTTCACAGGGCTCATCACGATGAAGCACAGCAGACAGTTCCTCCATCCTACCTTCCTGATTACTCTCTACTCTATCCAGTCTTTCAGTTACTTTCACAGGGGCTGAAACATAAGCACGTAGAGGGGTTAAACGTAGCTCAAAGTCATGAAGCTTAGTAATCATTTCATTCAAAGGGGTCTTCTTTGCCCTCTGCCAGACGTTGCTGCTCATGTACCGCCATACTCACCTGGTGCAGACCTTGTGCACATATGCCACATACTTGGTGTACGCCTGACTCTCTCAGGATCATGGCCTTGGTTTGGACTGGAATTTGGATCAGAATTCTGAGGAATAAACGTGGGGTCGTGTAACATCTCCACCACGGCCCGTTCTCTCAAATAACGACGCCTCTTTCTCTCTAAGTAAGTCACAAAACAAAGACTCATGGGGGACGACAGTGTATTGTAGGGGTCAGAAACGGGGACGGGAGGACGGGGGCGGGGGGGGCACAGATAGGGGAGCCTAGGGGTCAGAATGGGGGCGTGGGGTGGGGCAACGAGGTACCCCTGGGAGGGGAGGAGGCACAGGGAACATCCCGCCGTCCAACAGAAGCCCTGAGTGCCACAGAGGCCCCGCGGGGCCAACGCAGGGCGGCTCGCGGCGCCCGCGGAGGGGACCCCTTCAGGCCTCCCCCAGAACAGCCACTTGCAGAAGCGGAGGCGGCGCTCGGAGCCCCGGGGTTGCCCGGCGGCGCTGCAGCAGTGCGGAGAGCAGCTCGACTTCGGCACGGCCGCCTCTTCCTCGGGGCGCGGGGTGATGACGGCACGGCTGGCGCCGCTCGGGCAACGAGCACAGGCGCAGGCGCGCTGACGCGCTGTTGCTATGCCGACGTCGTCACGCATGCGCTGTCGCCGTGGTGGCAGTTTCGAGTGCGCGCAGAGAGGGGGGAAGGCGCGCTGTCGCCATGGCAACGCGGCCTGTACACGCAGGGCCTGAAGCCTGAGTGGGCCTCGGGGGCGGTGGGGGGCAAAGAAGCCGGGGGGGAACGGAGAGCCCTCGGGGATCTCCTGGTGAGGTGTGGGGGGGCTTAGGGGGGAGGGCAAAGCTCCGGGTGTGCTCAGTGGTATCCAGGGTGGTCGAGCGCCCACCTACTTCTTCCCCATTTGTTCACCATCAGCTTCATCACTGAAACCTCTGACTCACTTCCATCCGCTCTTCCCCGGTTTGCAAGATTTCCATTGCTTGTTAGGCCAGGGGGTGCCACTTTCTAAAAACAATGCATGTGGAACGTGAGGAAAATGCCCGTGTCCCGTTTTGAGGCAAAAGACACAAGAATTCTGTTGCAAATGCAGTCCTTATTGTGAGGCAAAATCACCAAGTGTAAAATTATTGAGGAAAAACAAGACTCTTCACCCAGTAAAGCTGAAATGGACAGTTTTACAACTGTAGCTTGTGGATTCCTTTTGCTAAACTAATAAATTGGTTCTTAAACTAATGTGCTAATTGCTATTGGTCAGCAAACATAGGTTGCTATGTTGAGCTGAACGTGTGCAGCCTTCAGTGGATTCTTACCCTCTTTTTCACACTCCTTTATAACCCTTCTAATTCTTTCAGGACCAGAATTTGTCTTCTCTCTTTCTTTCAGGTAACCGAGGAGGAAAGACTATTCTCGCTTCCAATGTCCCTGTCTTTTCTCCTTCGCAGGTAACACTTTGTTTTCTATAAGAGTCTCTGGCCCACAGCTCGCTCTCTCTCTCTTACTCTCTCCCCCTCTTAGAGAGTGCTGATTCTGAGGTTTGGGGGGAGGGGCGGGGGGCACAGTGCAGAGGATGTGTTCTCATGCCCGCAGCATCTACTTTGGCTAGAGCAGATCACAGACTTAGAAAGATATTATATTTCTGACTCACCGCTTTTCCTTACCCCTTTTGCCGTTGTTTTTTTTTTTTTTTTTTTGTGTGTGTGTGTTTTTTTTTTCCTCCACAATTCCACTATTCACTTTTGGTACCTCCATTACACTTCCATTGTACCATCAATAATCAAGCAATACCTTTCTTCACTTCCCACTAACACCCAGCACTTGGTCTCACAATTAGGATACTTAATTATAAAAACTGGTCCCAGAACTTCATTTATGATCCTGGTTTCTTACTCTGTATTCCCCCTGGCTCGCCAGCAAAGACTCTTCAGTGAGCCAAAACACAGCCCAGGGGGTCTTCTAGATATTTCTTAGACACCCCTTGTACCGTAACAGCTTCTTAGATAGCACTTTCACAAGTGTGAAATTTAACAGTCACAAAGACAGAGACAGCAACCAGTACAGTTTATCCTCGGGATCCTTCCTCTCTCCACCTCTCCCCAGGGCCCAACCTTCCTTCTGTGTTCCATTCCTACTCTTGCATAGCTGCCCACCTAATCGTGCCTCTTTCTTGTCCAGTAAACAACTTATCCATGATAAACATCACTTCCACCCATGAGTAGAAATCAGGCCCTGAGAATCAATCTCTGCTTCTCTTTGTGGATCTTCCCTTTTTGATAGCTAATTCCTCCTTTTCCATCTCTAAAGCAGGAAACACATTCTATTCCTACACTAACTACTGTGCCTGGCAGCATCCCTCCTCGCCTTGGTCATTTTTGTAGGATGTCCGTGGCACATCTGACGTCGCGGTCAGAGATAAGTCACGGGAGGAGGACGTATATAATCTCGCTCCCAGGCTGGAGTTTTCTCTCTCTCTTGGACTCTCGGGGAGTGGGAAGCATTCCAGTCGTGTCACCTAGAGTTCACAGTAGGCCTCTCGGTTTTCTGGGGACTCTCTCTCTCTCTCTGTTTTGTTTGATTTATTAGCCTCAATCATATTGTATTATATTGTGTTATCTTGTATTCCGATATCATATTTAGTAAAATAAATTTTCCTCCTTAGATTGCTGCCGCTGTTCTTTTTCCCATTCCCCTTTCCCTTCTTCTCTGGGCTGGGGGCCCTACAGGGCGGCTGCCCCCTGTCACGGGCAAAGGTAAATCTAGGTAACCCGTGACACTCACTAAGCTGGCAATACCTTGCTTGATGCACTCCAGGGGACCATTGGCCTTCCTGGCTGCTTGGGCTCACTGTTGACTCATGTTCAATCTGATGTTGACCAGGACCCCCAATCCTATTCAGTCAGACCGCTCTCCAGTGTCCCATATCCAGTCAGTGTGTATGTCCAGGGTTGCCCCTACCCAGGTGCACAATCAGGCACTTGTTATACTTTCTGCACTTGGTGCTTAGTACCAACTGGTACCCAGTTCTCTGACTTGTCCACATATCTCTGCAAGTCCTCTCCACCCTCAGTGGAAGCAACAGCACCTCCTCATCTGGTATCAGCAGCAAACTTGCTCAGAACATCTTCTAGTCCTGCATGCAAGTCATCCGCAAAAACATGAAAGAGAAGCAGCCCTAAAATGGAGCCCTGGGGAACCCTGACAGTGACCATCTACCAGCCCAATGGAACCTGTTGACTCTAATCATTTGGACCTCACCTATTGGCCAACTGCTCAACCACCACATTCTGTTTCTGTCTATCCGTATGCAGGACATTCTGCCCAGAAGGGTGCAGTCAGAAACAGTTTCAAAAGCTCTACTGAAATCATCAAGGATAACATCAACTGGCTTCCCATGGTCAGCTAAATGGATAACCTTGTGATAAAAGGAGCCAGGGAGCTGAACCCCAAACGAGCAGGGTGAGAAAGAGTCCCCTACAGATGATAAGGCCAGGCATATCACGCCATTCTCCTGGTGGGAAGTCAAAGTGGCCAACTCTTTCCAGAAATTAGATGCCACATGGTTGAGCAGAAGTGAAAGAAGCAAGGACAGGCACTGTAGAGGTCTTACCCTAGAGTGCTTGAAAGAGTGTATTTCAGGATTTAACAAATCTAGTCTTGAATTGAAACGTCTTTGTCTGGAGTATACGACTCCCTGGCTGTCCAGTCTGGTCTGATTCAGCAAACACAATGACAATGCACAGCGCCAGCGAGTCACTGCTATCCTTGCTAAGCCTATAACGACGACAATAAATGAAATGCAGATGTATCCTTCTATTCAGGCCAAAATATGGGGAAGTCTTGAACAGATCACAGATCTCCTTGATGTAATGCTGGACAGTTTCATCATCAAAACTAGTGCCACAGGGGACCACCCCCTACGTTCTGGATATTCACAGCCCAGGTACACAGAACAGACGCACACACCAAGTACCCATGACCCATATGTCTCGCATATGTGACCGACCCTGGTGCACGCAGGCACCAACCACCACTACGCCCCACCTGTGTCCGCGCCCTGGTGCATGCGGGCACTGCCCGCAATGCCGCAACCCATCGGGACCGGACTCGCTCTGCCTCCCAGTGCCCCGCAGCGCTCCGCACAGAGAGATTTCCAGATGAGGCATTTGCACTTCTGCTAGGCAACCACGATCTGTTAGTAAACTGATAGAGTAAAAGAGTAAATCTCAAAGTTAAAAGTCAGGTATGTGGGCCCATAACCAAGTAGGATGTGCAGTTATGATAAGGGAAGAACATCCTGCATACTAAAAGGAACATAGCCCAAGAAGCCGTCCAGAAACAGACTAGTTCAATCAAACATGATGGGGTAAAAAGGACGGAGTGAGGAAGACTTTGAGCCTTTGCAAGGAAGACGTCTGACTTCATCCCCACAACCTCCGGAGGAAGAACCCAGCTACAAACAGCCCATGTGCTGGAGGGAGGGGCAGAATGTAAGTGATTTCCTGGAAAATAATGAATATGTAGATGAATTCCAGGAAATCTGTTGAATATGTATCAGCTTGGCTTTCAAATGGGTAACACTTCTGTTTTCTGGTGTGCAAGAGAAGTGTGATCCCCTTTGCATTCAGTGCCTAATAAACGTATTCCTGCTTTATAACCTAATTCTGGGTTATAGAGTTTGATACTGCAACTCAAAGCCATGCTTCTGGAATCAGTCTGTCCACTGGTGAAAAATACATCTTACTCTGCCGCCTGCCAGGGTCAGCAGTCATCCTGCTTGGGAAGCTGCCCAGGGCGCTGCGGGGAGACGTGTGGGGGGAAGGAGCCCCCCGGCAGGGCTTGTGCTGCCACAGCTGCTGCCTGGGGCAGGGGGATCACAGCTCCACTGCACAACTGAATGTTGTAAGGGTGCTTTGCAAGAGGAGAGCCAAGGCAGGGATTTTCCATTTCCTGTTCTTAGGGAAGGAATAAGGATTGGAGGCAGAAATCTAAAAGGGGTGGTCAACTTTCAACACAGCTCTGAGACTCCCAAATATTTCTTCAGTAAGTCGCTTGTTTTGTGAACAGTCACACAGGTTGTGCTTTCAGCCTCACCTACCGAAATGGATACAGTCAGCTTAAGTTATAGTTGTTTTCTGCAGACATTAACAGTTCACTTGTCCTGTAAACAGGCTGATTTCTCTGAGACAAACTGAAGTGCACAGAGGCTGGTGCTGGGGTCTCGAAGAGCAGCTGGAGTAAAGAGGAAAATATCCAGGAGGCTGTGATGTGATTAGGAAATGAGAAGAAAGAAAGAGCTCCCTAATCTTCTATTCCTCATTCCTTTCAAGAGTCCCAAGGAGATCTGTAAGGGACTCGGCAGTGCTGTGGTTTAGAATTTGTTGGGTTAAAGCTATTTACTAAGACAGAGAAAAAGAAAAGGGTTATGCTTATGATTATGACATAGATCTATATCTCTATATATAAACACATGCTTACTTACGGTATATTCTCACATATATATAACGTATGCAGATGTAAAAATACATGCAAAGATGCTAATACATATGCATATCTGTTTGCAAGTCCAGGACATGTGGCAGGGGTTTTAACAGCCTCAAGGTTCACTGTAGGAACTGGAGTGGCTGTTGGGCTGTTGCAGGAGTTGGAGCAACTGCAGAACTCATTGCTAGAGCTGGAATCACCGCAGGACCTGTGACTGAAGTTGGAGCAGCCACTTGGCTCATTGGAGGGGTTGGAGCAACCACAGGGCTGTACATCCTGGCATATTGCACCTCCCTTGATAGGCATTTGTTTCATTTTCTTATTGCAGTACTTGGAACAGCTAGAGGACCTGTAGCAGGAGTGACTGCAGAGCTCATTATGAGGGGTGGAGTGACAGCAGGACCTGTCCCAGAGCTTGGAGTGACCGTAGGACATGTAGCACAAACTTGGAGCTGCTGCAGGTTCTGTGATGCAGTGTCATCGTCATTGGGTGTCACTTTTGGCAGCCAGCGTTGGGTGTCACCATCATGCAGAGGGGACAAAAGGTCCCCCCTGGGGACACTGCACTGAAGCTGGGAACACCATGACCAGCTCGAGGACTTCCCGGGGCAAATGGGGATACGGCATCACGGTGCCTCACCCCCATAGCTGGGGACATCCCCATGTTACTCTCAGAGTGTCGCATGCCAGAGTTGGTGACATACCCACACCACACGCCAGGGTTGAGGACACCCCCTCAGTGTCACACCATGAAGTCGGGGATACCTGTGTCACCCCTGTGGTGTCACAGCCCAAAGTTGGGGACACTCCTCAGGGCACCTCATCTGTGTCCACCCCCACAGACCACCATTGTTCCCATGGGGTGGGGGTGACAACCCTTACTTTTCTTATTAAGATTTCTTTCTTGATAACGGCAGATTGGGGATGCCCCCCCCCGGCCCCCATATGTGAATAAAGGAAAGAGGAATAGTTGTGGGACTCCATGTGTCACAGCGGGAGGGAAATTTGGGGACAGAGGTCACTGCAGCATCCTGATCCTGTAGCCCCTATGGCCCCATAACCACTACAGCCCCATCTGATCAGCCATCCTATGTCCACATCTCATGACTTTATCCCATCCCATATCCTGTTGTGTATCCATAGCCCATCCCATATCCATCATATCAGCCCCATAGCCATCTCAAACCCATCCTGTGTCTGTGTCCCCACATCCTATCCCCATCCTGTACCCCGTATCTATATCCATTCCAAATCCGTATTCCCACGTCCATCCCACGTCCATTCCATATATTTATCCAGTTGTAATCCCAACCCCATCCCATATCCATACCCCATCCCATATCCATCCCATATTCTTCCCATGTCGATCCCATATCCATTTCTGGAGTCCATCCCATACACGTCCCATTTTCTGATCTCCTTTTCATATCCTCGCACCCCAATCCCAATTTTCGCAATCCCACAGCCAACAATCCCAACCCGACGTTCCAAATCTCATTCCCAACCCCACCTCTCACCTGCCAATCCCAATCCCAATCCCTCATCCCAATCCCACATCCCATCCCATCCCATCCCATTTCTTGCTAGAATAGCGCGCACCCCTAAACCCCTCCCCCACCGCCGCTCCGCCCCGCCCCCTGCCCACCCGCCTCCAACCAGGGGCCACGCGACGCCCCTCGCCCGGCCTCTCATTGGTCAACGGCAGCGCCGCCGGCTCCGATTGGCTGAGCCGCAGCAGGCGGGAGCAGCCGTTGACAGCCGGCTCGAGGCCGCCCGGCTCTCACCTCAGACAGCGGCGCTGCCGCAGCCGGGGCCGCCCTTCACGGCAGCGCCGCTGCAGCCGCTGCGGGCCGGAGCCGTCCGGCTGGGATCTGTCCCTGCCTGGCTGTGGCCACATCAAAGTGCTGGGAGGCTTCCCCAGCTCCATGCCATGCACACCATGTCCTGCACCCCTGTGGCCTTCCCCACCCTCTCTCACATCACCTGCTCCAAAGTCCTAAAGGATGGAGCTCCTCACGCTGCCAAGCAGCCCCAGTACCCTCCCTCTGCTCTCTCTCTGCTCCTCCATACAATTCCTCCCAAACCTGTTACACTTTGATCCACCTCTGCTTGGACACAGTGTGACCACATCACCCTCCTTTTAGCTGCTCTCTTACTGCAGCCACTTGGCCCTCCTTTGGGTCTGCTTTAGGCCTCTTGCATCGATACCCCAACCCCATTATCCAAAGCAAAGTTCGCATAACCCCTCCCACGGACACCTCTAATCTCCTGATGACCAATGAAGCCCTCTGATGACCAGTGACTCCCCTCCTTGATTAATGGAGCCTTGTGATGTTCAATGAACATCTCTGACAACCAGTGGAGTCAGTGGAGCCCTCCGACAACCAAGAAAGCCTTCAGATGACCGCAGTCATTTTCTCTGGACACACTCCAGGGTTGTGATGTCTTCCTTGCAGTGAGGGGTCCAAAAGTGGACACATCTGGGAGGTGCAGCCTCACCAGATCTGAGTACAAGGGGACAATCACGGCCCCGTTCCTGCTGCCAATGCTGTTTCTGATACAAGCCAGGATGCTGTTGGGCTTCTTGGCTTGCTGGGCACATCACTGGCTCAAGTTCAGCTGAGCATCGATCAATGCCCCCAGGTCCAGTTCCTCTACACAGCCTTCCAGCCGCTCTGCCCCACGCCTGAAGCTTTGCCTGGGGATGCTGTGGCCAAAGTGCTGGACCCGGCTCTTGGTCTTGTTGAACCTCATCCCAATGAGTTCAACCCAGCCATCCAGCCTGTCCAGATCATTATGTGCTTACCATGGTGGAGGCAACCGCTGGGCAGCTTGAAACATATGCAGTACCCCATCATGCAGTACTGCCCTCTAAACACCATATTAGGTCTCAAGAAAAAAGTCCTGTGGCTGCGTGGCACCCCAGAAAGAACTGAGTCAGATAATGGGGCTCTGATTACTAGTTCTGCCCTCTGGTGCCCAGTGAAGAAACACCCAGATCACTGACCAGGATGCTATCTGTGATCAAGCAGCTTTGATTGGCAATTGCAATGGCAGGTCCCCTGCAAGCAGGAGAGCATGCAGAAAGCAGCGTTGCATCTTTTAGGCCGTGTTACTCCACGCTGATCTCCTTCTGCCCCGGTTCCTCATTGGCTGAGTACTTCAGGCTCACAATCTTCCCGACTCCCCACTGAACATACTGGATCCCCCTTCCTTCCCTTCCCTTCCCTTCCCTTCCCTTCCCTTCCCTTCCCTTCCCTTCCCTTCCCTTCCCTTCCCTTCCCTTCCCTTCCCTTCCCTTCCCTTCCCTTCCCTTCCCTTCCCTTCCCTTCCCTTCCCTTCCCTTCCCTTCCCTTCCCTTCCCTTCCCTTCCCTTCCCTTCCCTTCCCTTCCCTTCCCTTCCCTTCCCTTCCCTTCCCTTCCTTTCCCTTCCCTTCCCTTCCCTTCCCTTCCCTTCCCTTCCCTTCCCTTCCCTTCCCTTCCCTTCCCTTCCCTTCCACACCTTCCCACACCTTCCCACACCATCCCTTCCCTTCCTTCCTTGTGGAGAGTGTTTATGCAGAATGGCTTCATGAGAAAGGACATGATGAAACACCACTAGTTAAATTGTAAGAGAAGGTACGTGACTGGAGGCAGCAGCTGAGGAGAAATCAGGATGTGAAAGACAGGATATGTAGCTAAAGACAGAATATGTATCTAGAGGCAAGGACGGCCTAAGGGAAAAGCAAGATGTGTAGCAATGTATGGACATAGCTGTGAAGAAAAGTAACTATAAAGCTAACCACAAAGGTCAGATGAAGTAATGTCTAATTCACCAATCCTGAGCTTAACTTTTGCAATATGCATGAACTTATTACTGATTGTATAAATGAGATGCTGTAACACCTAATAAACGAGGATTGTTGACCATAATAGCATGAGACTTCTCTCTCGTGGTTACTTCCAACACTTCCTCTCCCATTTTCTCCCCTCAATTCCTTCCCTTCCCGTCCCTTTTCCATAACACAGTGCAAAGGAAGCCCTCCACGGCCAAATTCCAGCCTGCCAAGTGCCCTGCCAGGCCAAAAGGCAATAGGCCAGTCCAGGGGCTTGGAAAGGCAGAACAAGGGAGAGGTTAGGAATAGTGTAGGGTAAGGGTTAGGGATAGGGATAGGGATAGGGATAGGGATAGGGATAGGGATAGGGATAGGGATAGGGATAGGGATAGGGATAGGGATAGGTATAGGGATAGGGTTAGGGTTAGGGTGAGGGTTAGGGTGAGGGTGAGGGTTAGGGTGAGGGTGAGGGGTAGGGGGGATGTTCAATGTATACCACAAGGGAATTTGATGCTAGGGCAGTGCAATCGGTAACTCTGTGTATATATATGTATACAGACCAGTGTGCATATTGTGTTTTTATGATTGTTTATTTGTATTTAGATGTTTATATTAAGTATGATGTTGTGATGTAGAATAGCAAGAGAATACAATATTCTGTAGATAATAGAATATAGATGTATAATAGATATAGTTATATATTACATATATATTAATAGATAGATATAATAGATATAGATATATAATAATATAGATGTAGCAATAATATTGCTATAGAATAGCAATATTACTAAGCCATGACATTTTTTATCCCTTGCCTCAAACACTTCCAGCTATAGGGTTTTGCTCCTAAAGAGGCAAGGGGTCTTGGAAGAGTCCTCGCTCTCTCTCCTTGTTCCTTTGCTTTTCTTCAGGGAGGTGGCATGCAGGAATGACACAAATGGGTCTCAGTGGCACAGATGGAACTCAGCAGCTGTTTCGCAGCCTCCAGTGGAGCTCTGACTGTCCTGGACACCCCACGCCCGCATCAGCGTGGGTAGGGTGTGCCCTTCCTGCGGGGTGGGTCTTTGGTCTTTGGAGACTGACCCCTGGGAGACCCCGTTCCTTCCTTTATGGCTGGCAGGAACTCAGATCTGACAACGGGCGGCTCCTCGGGCAGGCTGGGCTCGCCACGAGATATTTCTGCTGCCATCTTTTCAGTGGGAGACCCCTTTTTTTCCCTTATGGGTGGCAGCAATACAGATCTGTTGGGGGTGGACTCCTTGGGACGGCTGGTCTCACCACAAGAAGGTGCTGCTGCCATTTCCTTTGGTTGCTCCTGTGCCTCCCTGATCTTCTTAACCCTCTTCCTGAGAAGTCTCACTGAGTCGCATGCCCGAAGCGCCAGCATGTTTGGTTTGTCTGGGGACTCTAAGGATAGGCTGGATGAGGCCCTTGAGCAAGATGGTTGCTCTTGGCTGCATGAGGCCTCACGCTGGGCTTCCTCTGCTCCTCCTTCTTCATCGAGGAACTTGACACGTCTTGTTCGGGCCAGGTTTTCTTGGCTCTCTGTTCCCTCTAGGCCCTGCAGCTGGCAGCTCATCGGCTGCTCTGGGGCTACGGGCACTGCCCAGATGGGTGGCAGAACACTGAAAGGACAGAGCGGGAGGGGTCCGCCTGAGTGGCTGATGGCTTTGAAGCCACATCCCTCAAGCCTGAGCCAGGAGCCTGGGCTGTAATGCAGCCTTCCCCACAGACAGCTGACCGGTTGCCCCGGGGCTCTCTGGTGATGTGGAGAGGGGCCAGCCCTGTGAACTGGGGGGCTCCTGACATCCCCATCCCGGCACTCCCGGGAGGCCACAAACAAGCAGCGACCCTTTGGAGTTAGGGAATGGGCTCTTGTTGGGTCACCCCCATGCACATCCCAGACCACAGCCTCCAGCCTCACCTGTTGGCAATGCTCTCCCTCCGCAGTGTGTTCTTTACTTTTTGAAACTGCTCTCTATCAACACTTGCAGTGCTGAGGCGCCTGATGTATGTTGGAGTGTTATCAAATCTCACTGCAGTAGGGAAGGAAGAGGAGATTCGCCGTCAAGCCTTTGGCTCGCTCACAAGCAGCACTCAACTCAGACCTCTTTCCCAGAACCCGCCCTGAAACCATCTCTGTCCCCACTCCTCCTCTCTGCAGTTCAGCTCTGTTTTGGGCTGCATGAGGGACGCTGGCTTTGGGAAAGAGGAGCTGGCTGGTGACAAGAAGGCGGCAGGGTGACTTTTGAGGTCCCTGTCCCTGCAGTGGGGGAGGGCAAGGCCTGAGATCCCCACATCCTCCTGCCATAGCCAGGGATGGGGGTACGTCACACCCAGCACCTTCCTTTTGGATAGGCCAACCATAACCTAAGGGGAAGAGGCCGTGCTGTGCCGGCAGGATGGTATGCTGCAAGTGAGAGCCCTGGGCTGATGGTCAGCAAGGGACTGCCCACCTCCAGTTGGTTGCTCATGCTGTGGAAAGGAGCTGGAAGCCACTTTACCTTTCTTGTTCCCAGTAAGAGGTGGCAAAGTCTCTTCTTCTGTTGACTTCTGTGCCCCAAACAAGCTCCCGGAGGACTTGCGGCATCGCATGGGCGGCAGTTTGGAGACTAACTCCATTTGGAACCTGTAAGCGAGGAGAAGGCAGTGAGCGGTGTGACGCAGTGCAACAGCAATCCTTGCTGCTCTCTCTGCTTGCCTGCTCGCAAGCACGTTTTCATGCTGCATGAAGGCTTTCTAAAGCCGTTAGCAGGGTCACTTGGGATAGGAGGAGGGGAAACAGTTTCAGGCGGAAAGAGGGAAGACTGGCTTTGGATGGGAGGAAGAAGGTTTTAGCTGGAGGGTGGTGAGGCACTGGGATGTCTTGCCCAGAGAGGTGCTGGGTGCCCGGACAGGCATTCAAGGCCTGGCTGGACCAGGCTCAGAGCAACCTCATTTGGAGGTAGGTGTCCCTGTTCCCCGCAGGGCAGTGGGACCGGGTGCCCTTTTAGGGTTCCTGCCTGCTCCAATCGTTCTGTGATTCTCTGGCACATCCTCCTGGGCAGGACACTGATGGACACGAGGCACAAGCGCTACGGAATGAGAGCTGAGCAGCTGCATCAAGCAGCAGAAAAATACTCACTTGGGTAAGACCACAAGGCATTTTGAGAACACCAGGGAAGCCACCGGTGTCACACGGGACACCCCCATGTCCAGCAGCGAAGGGGCCTGCAGGGGAGGAACAGGGAGGTTGTGGGACATCTTGGTCACAGCTGAGGCACAGGGAACACGAGGAGCCCGAGGCAGGGAGAGCTGCCAGCACCGCAGCACCTGCACGGCTCAGATCACGGCTCAGGCCCAGGTCCTAGTGGGCCATGTGTGAGCTCATCAAGGCTCACAGGACTGCCCGGACCACGGAGAAACCTATGGCTCACCATGCGAACGGCTCTCCTGAAGTTCGCTTTCCCTGACAGCTTCTCGAGGAAGTCATGATAGAACTTCATTTGGAAGGTCAGCCCGTCAATGAGGAGCACTCCGACGTCCTTCAGGCCCACGGCCACGTACTCCCCATTACGCAGGCAGCTGGAGAGCAGCGATACGGTGCTTTGGATGCACTTCCGCACTGTCTGCCAGCTCACAGAGGCATCTGCAGCCACCTGGCTGCACTGCAGGGGCTCCACCTTCCTGTCGACTGAGAAAATACCAGGGACGGGGTTGATGATACGGTTGCTGTTCCACAGCTGCTTCCCTAGAACTAAGGGACATCATCCATAACGGCCCCGCGTTTGGATGGGCTCCTGCAAGGGGGAGGTGTGCTTCTGAGAAGGGATGTGGTGGCCCTGTTTGCCCTGTCCATGAAGCCAGCAAGGGTTTAATCCCCCCTCCTACCTGGCAGGGACCCCCTGCAGGACTTGAGGTGGTGCACAGCTATGAGGTTGCTGGCCAGGTGAAACACGGGCCAGCACAGGGTCACGGTCCTGTCCTGCATCCTGATCTCCCTGGAGATGATGTCAAAGGAGCCGAAGGTGGGAATCCAGACCCCCTGCGAGTGGAGGAGGAAGAAAGGGTGGACGCATTATGGGCTGGCTGGAGGAAGAGCTGGAGGTGGTCCTGTGCGGGGGCAGAGCTCAGGAGCCCCCTCCTGCTGTTCAGAGGCACAAGCCAGGGCAGCGGGGACGGCTTTGGGGCTGCACAGCCCTCTCCTTCCCCTCTCCCTCCCTCTCAAACGCAGCTCAGCGGGGAAACGTGGGGTGAGCTTCCTGCCGTGTGTGCAGGGGAAGACGCAGAGGAAGTCCAGGCTGAGCCGGACAGGGCGAGGAGGAACCTGGCAGCCAAGAAACGCACCTTGTGCACCAGGAGCTGCTTGTGTACGAAGGCGGCCACCGCATCCCAGACGGCAACTCGCTCTGCAGATGAAAGGAAAAGCAGGTCACACTCTGCATCTGCCGCTTCCCGGCACCCCTCTCCCACTGCTGGGCAGGAGGGAGGTGGCAGATGGAAAGTGTCATCTCCATCCCAAGACTGGCTGCAGCACCGCTCCCGTGGTGGCTGTGGGTCCGTGTACCTTCAGTATTACTACATGTTTGTCCAGAGGCATGGCCCACCCTGGGGCCATTCTTGCTCATTCTGGGTTGCTCCTTCTTGGCACCGGCCATGCTGGAGCTCATCCTTCAGATGCGTCTGCTCTGTACCAGATGCTCCTTCAGGATGCAGGACCCTCCTCGGTGCTCTGCCTTCACCCCCCTCCCGGGTGGCCGTGTCACAAACGGCACCACGGCAACGCGGTGACATCACGGCCAGCTGCCCATTATGATGCTGGCACTGCTGCCTGCCCCACCTGGCAGTGCTGACCCATCTCTGCTTTCTCCCTCTCCTGGAGCTGTGAGTTGAGGGGTGACCCTGGGGCGAGGATGGGGCTGGGATGTGTTGCTGTTCTCTCAGTTCCCTGGTCCTTGGGGCACCATTCGGGCCTTAAGGCTGCTGTTGGGCACCCTCCTGATATTGGCGAGCAATGGGCAGGGGAAGGAGGCAATGGGGGGCAGTTGGGGCTGAGCAGGTTACAGGACCGTGACTTGGCCACGTTGTTCTAGTGCTCACAATGGGTCCCTGCACCACAGGGCACTTGGGGGACCCTGGGTGCCTCCGCAGCCCTGAGGACCGGGCATCAGGGGCTGGGAATTAATTGATGGAATGGAGGGGACTGTCCGTGGCCTGTTCCAGCAGGACCTGGGCACTGTCACCTCCAGCCCTTCCCTTGCGCTCTATGGGGTCGTGCAGAGGAACGGATCTGGAGGGGGCAGGCTCAGAGTGCCCTATGGATGGCCCAGAGTCACCATGCAGCTGGGACAGGGGCTGTGGCTTCCGTCCCCAGGGGACCCACGTCCTGCCCCGGGTTTCTTGGCTGCTGCCAGTCCTTCTCCTGCCCTGAGTCCCTGGGGACAAACCCTGCAGGGACAAGGCTCCTCCTTGCCAGTGCTGCCCTCTGACATCCTCTGATGCCCAGTGAAGACCCTGATGATCAGTGACATCCCATGATGATCAATAAATCCCTCAGCAAAGCTACACGCTGTGTGTCTGTGTCCTTGTTCTCATGCTCAGCAGGGACTGCTGGGATCTGTCCCTGCCTGGCTGTGGCCACATCAAAGTGCTGGGAGGCTTCCCCAGCTCCATGCCATGCACACCATGTCCTGCACCCCTGTGGCCTTCCCCACCCTCTCTCACATCACCTGCTCCAAAGTCCTAAAGGATGGAGCTCCTCACGCTGCCAAGCAGCCCCAGTACCCTCCCTCTGCTCTCTCTCTGCTCCTCCATACAAATCCTCCCAAACCTGTTACACTTTGATCCACCTCTGCTTGGACACAGTGTGACCACATCACCCTCCTTTTAGCTGCTCTCTTACTGCAGCCACTTGGCCCTCCTTTGGGTCTGCTTTAGGCCTCTTGCATCGATACCCCAACCCCATTATCCAAAGCAAAGTTCGCATAACCCCTCCCACGGACACCTCTAATCTCCTGATGACCAATGAAGCCCTCTGATGACCTCCTTGATTAATGGAGCCTTGTGATGTTCAATGAACATCTCTGACAACCAGTGGAGTCAGTGGAGCCCTCCGACAACCAACAAAGCCTTCAGATGACTGCAGTCACCTTCTGATGGCAAAACAAGCCCTCTGATGGGCAGCAGCTTGCTGCTTTCTGTGCATAGAAGGGAAGGGTGGGAAAGGGAGATGTTGACATCACCTTGGTAGACAGCAGTTTGCTCATCGTAGCAATGTTTGTTCCTGATTTGATCAGAGAACCTCGAGAGGAGTGTGGCTGCTTCTGACATTCCTGTGAGACTCTGCTGTGGTTGAAGAGATGAGGCAGGTGATGAACTGCAGACAAAGCCATACTGCCTGATGTTGCTGTTGTTCAGGTAGTACAAAGCATTCAAATGGCTGGCCGTCTCCAAATGATGCACGATAGAAAGCTGCAGCCACACCGTCAATCAACTGTGATGATGCCTGTGTATCCTGAGACGACGACTCTTTTAATCAGGGGGCTTCCAGAATCTCTGAAACCCGTAGGCATACAACTGCAATGGAAGATACAGGCTGTGTCCCAGGGAGAAAGAACCTGGGCAGCGTTAGAAGGAACTGTAACATCCAACCATCTGCAGTCAGGATACAAAGTATGGACATGGGGGGAGGTTGCCCAAGAGTTAATTAACTGTGGCAGAAAATACGGGCTGGTGATTTCTTCCACCAGTAAGTGTGAGCCAAGGGGAGTGAGGCTTGCAGCAGTCAGCCTTGCCCCTGGGCCACCCAGCCCAAAGCTCAATGGGGCTGGAAAGGGTCTCACTGGCAGTCATTGCCAGTAAGTACAGGTAGGCAAAATATTGATCATAAATGTAATTGTCTCTGGACACTGGGCTGTCAAGAGGGCGTTCCCCGAGATTTGATGGGTGGATTACCCACAGTCAGGTTAGAGAAATCAGTTAACTGGTGGCCAGAACAAAAGCTCAAAAAGCTCAAGAAAAGCTGATGCATTCGCCCCCCTCCAGCGCAAGGTAGGCAGGAGGCGGGGGAGGGCAGTGAAGGGTGGATGTATTAGAAAGCTTACAACAAAAGGAGAAGATCCTCGATTTAACATCTTCTGTCCCAAGGCCTCACCCACCACCCTTGCCATTTGCCCCTGTGAGTCACCATCCAGTTGCTGATAAACCAGGGAAACACTTCTCTCCCTGGCCAGCCTGTGTCGACTCACCCAGCTATCCTGAGGCCAGTGTCCCTAACCTTAGTGGAACCTCTTAATAAATACACTTGGAAGGCTAAGGGTGCCCGGGAAAAGGAATATAGAATTAACACTTGCTCAATTATTCCCTCATTTTAACCATATTAACAAAGCCCCCAAAAGGCAAGTTGGGGTCTTGTTTTATTTTACAGAGGATCCCCGTGTGACCTCGACTTAGCACAGAATGGCTGAGAGCTGCCTTTACCCATATGTGTTCTGTGAGAGAAAAACCGAAGATGTGACTGTGCCGGAATACTGAATACCTCTGTGTTACATCTTTTGGTTGCAATAGTCTTGGCTTGTTGTGGTTGTGGGTTGTGACTGATATCAGCCCTTGGATCTGCTCAACTCCACAATTGGGCTCAGGGTGTTTTCAGCTCATCCTGTCTTTCTGGTGCTCCCTGCACAGTGGCACCATCCCTTCTGAGCCCTTCTGTCACCCCTTTTGGTCAAACTGGTGATGATTTGCATGGAACTCCTCCACGGTGCTTCCAAATTCCTAACACACTGGGAAATGAGCCAAGGGACCCACCTGATATCTGTTAGATGTGCTCACAAAAGAAATCCTTCCTAGAGCCCTTTGCACCGATGCTGTTCTGTGTCACATCTGTCCAGGAGCTGCATCCAAAAGGTGGCTGTTGGAAATGGTCTGAGTGTTGACAAGAGATGTGTGTGTTTGTGGGATTACCCCCCTTATGGTTCTTACTGTGGGGTATCCTACACACTGCCCCGTGAGAAGTTCAGCAGACCACCACAGTATTTGAACTTCCAAACCAGCATTTGGGTCTCTCAGCATCTGAATTGCTTTGGAAATGCTCAAGTGGAAAGTTCTCGAGACACTGAATCACCTTTGAGAACATTGCATGGTGTCACTGATGTCTATGTCCGTGACAGGGGGGCAGTAGGCCCGTAGGCTCCCCCAGCCCCTGACAAGTGGGAAGGGAAAAAGGGAAAGGGAAAGAGATGGGAGCTGGGCTCAGGGAAACAAACAGAGAAGCGGCAATGATCTAAGGAGGAAAACTTATTTTACTAATTACAATCTAATTGAAATTGAGGCTAATAAATCAAGTAAAATAAAAGAGAAAGAGAGAGGTTTCACACTCGCTGCCAGGCACTGAGAGAGAGAGAGCTAGCGTCACTTCCGTGACGTGTTTCCCTCTCTGACCATGAGGTCCTCTGGGACATGTAGTTTTTCTTCTCTGTGCTCCACATGATGTTATGATGTGGCATAAGAACAGCAAAGATGACAAAACCATGACAAGGACTAGAAGATGTTCTGAGCAAGTTTGCTGATGATACCAGATGAGGAGGTGCTGTTGCCCCCACGGAGGGTGGAGAGGACTTGCAGAGAGATGTGGACAAATCAGAGAAGTGGGTACAAGTTGGTGCATAAAGCATAACCAAAACAAAATGTGCCTGATTGTGCACCTGGGTAGGGGCAACCCTGGACATACACACTAACTGGATATGGGACACTGGAGAGCGGTCTGACTGAAAAGGATTGGGGGTCCTGGTCAGCATCAAACTGAACATGAGTCAGCAGTGTGCCCAGGCAGCCAGGAAGGCCGACAGTCCACTGGAGTGCATCAAGCAAAGTACTGACAGCTGGGTGAGGGAAAGGATTGTCCCTGTCTGCTCTGCATTGCTACAGCCTCACCTGGAGCACTGGGAGCACTGTAGAGCAGAAAGGACATCAAACTATGGGAGGATGTGCAAAGGATGGCACTGGAACCAAGAGATCTGAAGTTCAGAGCTTCATTGGGATTGACTACGTGTTCAGATTGGGCCCTTCTCCCATCCCACATCCTGCAATGAGACACAGGGCACACCTAAGGCATGAACCTCACAGTGTCCTTGCACCCCATGCAGAGCCTGGGATCTTCTGTCCCTGTGTCTTTCATTTAACACCATACAATTCTCCTTCTCCTGCCCCAGGAAGGGCCCCGAGCCAACATGAGGGACAGGATCTCCCTGCCAGGGGTCTGGGAATCAAGTCATGTCCTGTCTGCTTCCTAAGACAAAGGAGGGGTTTCTTAGCATCAGAGCCACCATGCCAGTGCCTTTGCCTGCCTGTAGTCATGGCTTCCAATTATCTGCTCTAACAGGTCCCTTGGGAATCTTGCTTACTAATGGCCCTCATTGGGCCCATTAATACTCCAAGAAACTGTTACTTCTGCCTTTGTCTTGTTGAGCACTTTGTGCAGACTTCTCTCTGCACTGGAGGCTGATGGACTCAGCAGCAAATGCCCCCTGGGGCCTCTTACCACCTAAGGAGCCCTCCTGTGCCTTGTGCCTTCCTGTCATCCTCTTTGGGTTTTCAGAACTTGTTCAGCAAAGTGGAGAGGTATCTGGAGAGATCTTAAAGAGGAAGAATCCAGCAGACATTTATTGTCTATTTATTTATAGGTGGGTTTAAACAAGTTGTTAAAGCAGCACTGTGCAACTGATATCAATCCAGGATATTCCCAATGAGTTCTATTCTGTTACTGTGTGGACAAACGTCCTTCTCAACCTCCCCACCCCATTTCTACTCACACTGGCCCCCTGGGACTAGCATCTCTTTTCCTGACATCACTCTTCTCCTCTGCATTCATCCGCTCAGTGTTAAACCTGCTTTGCACCAACTCCCACTGGCTTTCCACAGAGAACCGGCTGCACACGGAAAAGGAAAGATTTCTCTCTTTTTTTTGGCCTACAAACAGAAGGAAAGGTGGTGCAATGTAAACAGTTGAACAGTAAAACACAGTGATCAACTGCTTGCCATGTCCAAGCTGCTTCTATTGAGGTTTGTCTTTCACAGGGAATATTTGTAGAAGAAATGAGTGAGACGCAGATAGGAAGGGATAGATAGAATCACAGTGAAGGATTTGACAACAGAGTCCATCAGACACTGGAGAGATGGAGCAAATTCCAGTAATCTCCCTGAATGTCAGAAAACAGCCAGATAGTTGGGAGGTATCAACTTAAAATTGAAAAGGACTTGTGAGTATTTCACACATTGGGAATGGTTAACACATTTTCATTGATTTCTATCTTTGTCTTCAAATGTTTTTTTCACTTTTACCGACATTAATGAACATCTTTCAAACTTCCTGCTTCAAAAAATAAAAAGAGAAAGAGAAAGAGAAAGAAAAAGGGAAAGAAAAAGGGAATGAAAACAAAAAAGAAAACGAAAAAGGAAAAGGAAAAGGAAAAGGAAAAGAAGGGAAAAAAAAGAAAAAGAAAAAGGGAAAAAAAAGAAACAAAAAAAGTAAGAAAAAGGAAAAGAAAAAGGGAAAGAAAAAGAAAAGAAAAAGGAGAAGAAAAAGAAATTGAAAAAGAAAGAAAAGGAAAATGAAAATGAAAAGAAAGGAAAGGAAAGGAAAGGAAAGGAAAGGAAAGGAAAGGAAAGGAAAGGAAAGGAAAGGAAAGGAAAGGAAAGGAAAGGAAAGAAAAGGGAAGGAAAGGGAATCATAGAATTACCCAGTTTGGAAAAGACCTTGAAGAACATCAAGTCCAACCACAGCCTAACCATAAAGGGAAAAAAAAGGGAAGGGAAGAAGAAGGGAAGGGAAATGGAAAGGAAGAGAGAAAGGGGAAGGGAAAGGGAAAAGGAAAGGAAAAGAAGAAAAAAAAAAAAAGAAAAAAAGAAAAAAGAAAGATCCATTTGTGTCTCGCACATGGCCTGGTGCCCGTTTTACCTTCACATTCCCCACCAGACCTTCCTTGCTGGTATGAAATCTAGCAGAGCACCTCTCCTCTTTGGTTCCTCCATGAAGCTCGAGAAGCTGCCATCTGTGCTCTCCAGGGATCTCCTGGATGGCACATGCCCTGCTGTGCTGTCCCTGCAGCAGATACTGGAGTGAAAAAGGCCCCCAAAGGGGACAAGGGCCGGACAACATCAGGCTCCCATCTGTCTGCAGAGGGCACCTTCCATTTGCTCTCCCTGATCAGGAAGCCTGGAACAGACACTGTTGGTCTCCTCTCTTTTCCATTTTCATCAGCTCTGACCTGGCTGCTCTGCCATCCCCAGGCAGAGCTCAGTGCACTCTCACAGAGGGCAGTCGCCCTTCCTTGTCTCTTCGCCCATCCATCCCTAAGACTCTGTATCCCCCTTGTGCTACGGTGCAATTGTGGAAGCCATTAAACTGCATCCCTGTGGTCCAAACAAGAGCTCAGGCCTGCAACTCTACAAAGATTTCTAGGTCATCACGTGTTGGTGTTCTCATTAGTGCAAAAACACAGAAGTAAGCATCCTAATTGGAAAGCATAATTGGACAGAGCCTGACTGGAGAGCTCATCTATGGTGTTAGTTTGAAGAAGGTGGCACACAGGAATTTAACCCATTGTGGGTCTTGGAGTTGACATAGCAGCATTTGCAGCTACATGTGAATGGGACTGGATCCTGATACAGACTGGGAAGGAGACAAAGCTGCCACCTGACTGGGAAGGACCATTCCAAGTACTCCTAACAACTGAAACAGCTGTGAGGACAGCCGAGAAAGGATGGACTTATGACACACTGGTATAGGTATCCACTAGCCCTGAGGCGTGGGAACTGTGGCCATAGAAAAACCTTTAAAAGATAAGAATTAGAAGGAAATCATGAAAAGTTTTTTTATATGCATATATATTTTTTATTATTTTAACTAACCTTTCACTTCTCCTCGAATAGGTAAATGAATTGTATATGTAAGTGGGAGAGTATTATAACCTATATAGAACCAATACTCACAAAAAGTTTTCCTTGTAACAAAAAAGTTTTTACTGCTGTACCCATTTGCTATCCTGATAATTATCTGGAAAAGGTGAAATTTGACAATAATGCAGGGGAGGGACCAACTGATAGTTTTGATATGAATAAGGGACTCTTGTAGTGTATGGAATGATGTATGGTGGACAACTGCCAATTGAGGCTGGACAGAGACACTCCTTGAAAATACCCAGAATGTCCAGGATAGGGAAGAGCTTAAAAAGGGGTAGAAAATCTTCCTGAAAACCCTGCAGTTATGACAATTAAGGAGATAAAAGATCTTAGACAAACATTTGAAACTGAAACAAGATATGGGGACGTTAATGCCTGGGTAGAATGGACTAAGTATACTGTCCAGAGTCCCAACCATAGCAATTGCTACACTTGTGCATCGGGACGGCCAATAGCTCAGGTGGTACCCATTCTGCTGGGATGGACCAAGGACCCCAAGGGAATGTGATGCATGATTGCCCTGTATCAAGAGAAAACTGCCTGGGGAAATAGAGAGTGCAGACCTCTCTCTTGTTTCCTCCAATGCCTGATACAGATGTCAAGATCCCTCCTGCGCTCTCTACAGCAGTAGGTAACCATACAGCTTGCCTCTCACAGCAGGGTGTGAAGGCTACCAGGCCTATAGGAAACTTTTCCTTATGCAGTGATGAGGTCTTGGATGTTATGGAGGATTCAGCAGGAAATTATTCAAGATTGGGAATCTCCAGGGCAAATCTCCGGTGGTACTGTGGGGGAAAGATTTTTATGGTCCAGCTTAACCATCTAACTGGGGAGGCACCTGTGCACTTGTTCAATTAGTTATACCATTCACCCTGGCATTTGGAAAAGAAATGTATATAGATTTAGTTGGGGTACCTAGAGGTGTCCCTGATAAATTTAAGGCAAGAAATCAAATTGCTGCAGGATTGGAGTCACTGTTTTGGTGGATGACAATCAACAAGAACATAGACTGGATTAACTACATATAAAATATACAAAAGTGCAATTAAGGGAATAGCAGAACAGCTAGCCACACACCGGAAAAGGAATGATCTAGCAGGAGAGAAATCCTGCTAGATTGAAGAAAAGGGGGGAATGAACAGTGAAGCAGGAAACAGAAGCTCTGCTGGAATTCGGAATAAAGGGGGGCTAAAAGGGGGATAGTTAAAGGTAGTTTATAGAAACAAGTAAAGGAAACTTAAAGGTAGTTTATAGAAATAAGTAAAAGAAACTTAAAGGTAACAAGTAAAAGAAACAAGGGGCCTGAGAGAGCAGGGAGGATGCAGATAAGGAGCGAGACCTCACGGACGACCAGAAGAGGAGTTGCATTCCCCCTGATAAGAACAAGAGGGGGTCAGCATGCTAAAGACAAGAGGGGGTCTGTATGCTAAAGAGCTATTGAATATGTACCAGAATTCCTAGAACTAGTGACTATGTATTAGAAGTCTAAGAAATCATTGACTATGTATCAGAATTCCGAGAAATCATTGACTATGTATTAAATGTACCTATAACTGTGTCCCGATTTTACAAGTCGGTGTGCAAGTTTGAAGGAGCTATCCCCCTTGCACCTGGCACTGCGCAACGCTGGAATAAACATACCTGCTTTATAACCCATCTCTGGATTATAGAGTTTGATTCCGCAAGCCAGGAGGACGTCTTAACAGCTGAGACACTGGATGATGCAGGCTGGGAGGAAATCAGTTTGATCAGCCCCTCCAGCAGGCTGTTTTGATCATCCTGATCCTCATCAGCTGTGTCCCATCTCACCACGGGTTCACAGGGCTCATCACGATGAAGCACAGCAGACAGTTCCTCCATCCTACCTTCCTGATTACTCTCTACTCTATCCAGTCTTTCAGTTACTTTCACAGGGGCTGAAACATAAGCACGTAGAGGGGTTAAACGTAGCTCAAAGTCATGAAGCTTAGTAATCATTTCATTCAAAGGGGTCTTCTTTGCCCTCTGCCAGACGTTGCTGCTCATGTACCGCCATACTCACCTGGTGCAGACCTTGTGCACATATGCCACATACTTGGTGTACGCCTGACTCTCTCAGGATCATGGCCTTGGTTTGGACTGGAATTTGGATCAGAATTCTGAGGAATAAACGTGGGGTCGTGTAACATCTCCACCACGGCCCGTTCTCTCAAATAACGACGCCTCTTTCTCTCTAAGTAAGTCACAAAACAAAGACTCATGGGGGACGACAGTGTATTGTAGGGGTCAGAAACGGGGACGGGAGGACGGGGGCGGGGGGGGCACAGATAGGGGAGCCTAGGGGTCAGAATGGGGGCGTGGGGTGGGGCAACGAGGTACCCCTGGGAGGGGAGGAGGCACAGGGAACATCCCGCCGTCCAACAGAAGCCCTGAGTGCCACAGAGGCCCCGCGGGGCCAACGCAGGGCGGCTCGCGGCGCCCGCGGAGGGGACCCCTTCAGGCCTCCCCCAGAACAGCCACTTGCAGAAGCGGAGGCGGCGCTCGGAGCCCCGGGGTTGCCCGGCGGCGCTGCAGCAGTGCGGAGAGCAGCTCGACTTCGGCACGGCCGCCTCTTCCTCGGGGCGCGGGGTGATGACGGCACGGCTGGCGCCGCTCGGGCAACGAGCACAGGCGCAGGCGCGCTGACGCGCTGTTGCTATGCCGACGTCGTCACGCATGCGCTGTCGCCGTGGTGGCAGTTTCGAGTGCGCGCAGAGAGGGGGGAAGGCGCGCTGTCGCCATGGCAACGCGGCCTGTACACGCAGGGCCTGAAGCCTGAGTGGGCCTCGGGGGCGGTGGGGGGCAAAGAAGCCGGGGGGGAACGGAGAGCCCTCGGGGATCTCCTGGTGAGGTGTGGGGGGGCTTAGGGGGGAGGGCAAAGCTCCGGGTGTGCTCAGTGGTATCCAGGGTGGTCGAGCGCCCACCTACTTCTTCCCCATTTGTTCACCATCAGCTTCATCACTGAAACCTCTGACTCACTTCCATCCGCTCTTCCCCGGTTTGCAAGATTTCCATTGCTTGTTAGGCCAGGGGGTGCCACTTTCTAAAAACAATGCATGTGGAACGTGAGGAAAATGCCCGTGTCCCGTTTTGAGGCAAAAGACACAAGAATTCTGTTGCGAATGCAGTCCTTATTGTGAGGCAAAATCACCAAGTGTAAAATTATTGAGGAAAAACAAGACTCTTCACCCAGTAAAGCTGAAATGGACAGTTTTACAACTGTAGCTTGTGGATTCCTTTTGCTAAACTAATAAATTGGTTCTTAAACTAATGTGCTAATTGCTATTGGTCAGCAAACATAGGTTGCTATGTTGAGCTGAACGTGTGCAGCCTTCAGTGGATTCTTACCCTCTTTTTCACACTCCTTTATAACCCTTCTAATTCTTTCAGGACCAGAATTTGTCTTCTCTCTTTCTTTCAGGTAACCGAGGAGGAAAGACTGTTCTCGCTTCCAATGTCCCTGTCTTTTCTCCTTCGCAGGTAACACTTTGTTTTCTATAAG
Source organism: Coturnix japonica (assembly GCF_054131305.1). Lineage (NCBI taxonomy): Eukaryota > Metazoa > Chordata > Aves > Galliformes > Phasianidae > Coturnix > Coturnix japonica. The sequence continues at coordinate 11,973,724 of NC_140682.1, read as the reverse complement.
AGTCTCTGGCCCACAGCTCGCTCTCTCTCTCTTACTCTCTCCCCCTCTTAGAGAGTGCTGATTCTGAGGTTTGGGGGGAGGGGCGGGGGGCACAGTGCAGAGGATGTGTTCTCATGCCCGCAGCATCTACTTTGGCTAGAGCAGATCACAGACTTAGAAAGATATTATATTTCTGACTCACCGCTTTTCCTTACCCCTTTTGCCTTTTTTTTTTTTTTTTTTTTTTGTGTGTGTGTGTGTGTGTGTGTGTGTGGTTTTTTTTTCCTCCACAATTCCACTATTCACTTTTGGTACCTCCATTACACTTCCATTGTACCATCAATAATCAAGCAATACCTTTCTTCACTTCCCACTAACACCCAGCACTTGGTCTCACAATTAGGATACTTAATTATAAAAACTGGTCCCAGAACTTCATTTATGATCCTGGTTTCTTACTCCGTATTCCCCCTGGCTCGCCAGCAAAGACTCTTCAGTGAGCCAAAACACAGCCCAGGGGGTCTTCTAGATATTTCTTAGACACCCCTTGTACCGTAACAGCTTCTTAGATAGCACTTTCACAAGTGTGAAATTTAACAGTCACAAAGACAGAGACAGCAACCAGTACAGTTTATCCTCGGGATCCTTCCTCTCTCCACCTCTCCCCAGGGCCCAACCTTCCTTCTGTGTTCCATTCCTACTCTTGCATAGCTGCCCACCTAATCGTGCCTCTTTCTTGTCCAGTAAACAACTTATCCATGATAAACATCACTTCCACCCATGAGTAGAAATCAGGCCCTGAGAATCAATCTCTGCTTCTCTTCGTGGATCTTCCCTTTTTGATAGCTAATTCCTCCTTTTCCATCTCTAAAGCAGGAAACACATTCTATTCCTACACTAACTACTGTGCCTGGCAGCATCCCTCCTCGCCTTGGTCATTTTTGTAGGATGTCCGTGGCACATCTGACGTCGCGGTCAGAGATAAGTCACGGGAGGAGGACGTATATAATCTCGCTCCCAGGCTGGAGTTTTCTCTCTCTCTTGGACTCTCGGGGAGTGGGAAGCATTCCAGTCGTGTCACCTAGAGTTCACAGTAGGCCTCTCGGTTTTCTGGGGACTCTCTCTCTCTCTCTGTTTTGTTTGATTTATTAGCCTCAATCATATTGTATTATATTGTGTTATCTTGTATTCCGATATCATATTTAGTAAAATAAATTTTCCTCCTTAGATTGCTGCCGCTGTTCTTTTTCCCATTCCCCTTTCCCTTCTTCTCTGGGCTGGGGGCCCTACAGGGCGGCTGCCCCCTGTCACGGGCAAAGGTAAATCTAGGTAACCCGTGACACTCACTAAGCTGGCAATACCTTGCTTGATGCACTCCAGGGGACCATTGGCCTTCCTGGCTGCTTGGGCTCACTGTTGACTCATGTTCAATCTGATGTTGACCAGGACCCCCAATCCTATTCAGTCAGACCGCTCTCCAGTGTCCCATATCCAGTCAGTGTGTATGTCCAGGGTTGCCCCTACCCAGGTGCACAATCAGGCACTTGTTATACTTTCTGCACTTGGTGCTTAGTACCAACTGGTACCCAGTTCTCTGACTTGTCCACATATCTCTGCAAGTCCTCTCCACCCTCAGTGGAAGCAACAGCACCTCCTCATCTGCTATCAGCAGCAAACTTGCTCAGAACATCTTCTAGTCCTGCATGCAAGTCATCCGCAAAAACATGAAAGAGAAGCAGCCCTAAAATGGAGCCCTGGGGAACCCTGACAGTGACCATCTACCAGCCCAATGGAACCTGTTGACTCTAATCATTTGGACCTCACCTATTGGCCAACTGCTCAACCACCACATTCTGTTTCTGTCTATCCGTATGCAGGACATTCTGCCCAGAAGGGTGCAGTCAGAAACAGTTTCAAAAGCTCTACTGAAATCATCAAGGATAACATCAACTGGCTTCCCATGGTCAGCTAAATGGATAACCTTGTGATAAAAGGAGCCAGGGAGCTGAACCCCAAACGAGCAGGGTGAGAAAGAGTCCCCTACAGATGATAAGGCCAGGCATATCACGCCATTCTCCTGGTGGGAAGTCAAAGTGGCCAACTCTTTCCAGAAATTAGATGCCACATGGTTGAGCAGAAGTGAAAGAAGCAAGGACAGGCACTGTAGAGGTCTTACCCTAGAGTGCTTGAAAGAGTGTATTTCAGGATTTAACAAATCTAGTCTTGAATTGAAACGTCTTTGTCTGGAGTATACGACTCCCTGGCTGTCCAGTCTGGTCTGATTCAGCAAACACAATGACAATGCACAGCGCCAGCGAGTCACTGCTATCCTTGCTAAGCCTATAACGACGACAATAAATGAAATGCAGATGTATCCTTCTATTCAGGCCAAAATATGGGGAAGTCTTGAACAGATCACAGATCTCCTTGATGTAATGCTGGACAGTTTCATCATCAAAACTAGTGCCACAGGGGACCACCCCCTACGTTCTGGATATTCACAGCCCAGGTACACAGAACAGACGCACACACCAAGTACCCATGACCCATATGTCTCGCATATGTGACCGACCCTGGTGCACGCAGGCACCAACCACCACTACGCCCCACCTGTGTCCGCGCCCTGGTGCATGCGGGCACTGCCCGCAATGCCGCAACCCATCGGGACCGGACTCGCTCTGCCTCCCAGTGCCCCGCAGCGCTCCGCACAGAGAGATTTCCAGATGAGGCATTTGCACTTCTGCTAGGCAACCACGATCTGTTAGTAAACTGATAGAGTAAAAGAGTAAATCTCAAAGTTAAAAGTCAGGTATGTGGGCCCATAACCAAGTAGGATGTGCAGTTATGATAAGGGAAGAACATCCTGCATACTAAAAGGAACATAGCCCAAGAAGCCGTCCAGAAACAGACTAGTTCAATCAAACATGATGGGGTAAAAAGGACGGAGTGAGGAAGACTTTGAGCCTTTGCAAGGAAGACGTCTGACTTCATCCCCACAACCTCCGGAGGAAGAACCCAGCTACAAACAGCCCATGTGCTGGAGGGAGGGGCAGAATGTAAGTGATTTCCTGGAAAATAATGAATATGTAGATGAATTCCAGGAAATCTGTTGAATATGTATCAGCTTGGCTTTCAAATGGGTAACACTTCTGTTTTCTGGTGTGCAAGAGAAGTGTGATCCCCTTTGCATTCAGTGCCTAATAAACGTATTCCTGCTTTATAACCTAATTCTGGGTTATAGAGTTTGATACTGCAACTCAAAGCCATGCTTCTGGAATCAGTCTGTCCACTGGTGAAAAATACATCTTACTCTGCCGCCTGCCAGGGTCAGCAGTCATCCTGCTCGGGAAGCTGCCCAGGGCGCTGCGGGGAGACGTGTGAGGGGAAGGAGCCCCCCGGCAGGGCTTGTGCTGCCACAGCTGCTGCCTGGGGCAGGGGGATCACAGCTCCACTGCACAACTGAATGTTGTAAGGGTGCTTTGCAAGAGGAGAGCCAAGGCAGGGATTTTCCATTTCCTGTTCTTAGGGAAGGAATAAGGATTGGAGGCAGAAATCTAAAAGGGGTGGTCAACTTTCAACACAGCTCTGAGACTCCCAAATATTTCTTCAGTAAGTCGCTTGTTTTGTGAACAGTCACACAGGTTGTGCTTTCAGCCTCACCTACCGAAATGGATACAGTCAGCTTAAGTTATAGTTGTTTTCTGCAGACATTAACAGTTCACTTGTCCTGTAAACAGGCTGATTTCTCTGAGACAAACTGAAGTGCACAGAGGCTGGTGCTGGGGTCTCGAAGAGCAGCTGGAGTAAAGAGGAAAATATCCAGGAGGCTGTGATGTGATTAGGAAATGAGAAGAAAGAAAGAGCTCCCTAATCTTCTATTCCTCATTCCTTTCAAGAGTCCCAAGGAGATCTGTAAGGGACTCGGCAGTGCTGTGGTTTAGAATTTGTTGGGTTAAAGCTATTTACTAAGACAGAGAAAAAGAAAAGGGTTATGCTTATGATTATGACATAGATCTATATCTCTATATATAAACACATGCTTACTTACGGTATATTCTCACATATATATAACGTATGCAGATGTAAAAATACATGCAAAGATGCTAATACATATGCATATCTGTTTGCAAGTCCAGGACATGTGGCAGGGGTTTTAACAGCCTCAAGGTTCACTGTAGGAACTGGAGTGGCTGTTGGGCTGTTGCAGGAGTTGGAGCAACTGCAGAACTCATTGCTAGAGCTGGAATCACCGCAGGACCTGTGACTGAAGTTGGAGCAGCCACTTGGCTCATTGGAGGGGTTGGAGCAACCACAGGGCTGTACATCCTGGCATATTGCACCTCCCTTGATAGGCATTTGTTTCATTTTCTTATTGCAGTACTTGGAACAGCTAGAGGACCTGTAGCAGGAGTGACTGCAGAGCTCATTATGAGGGGTGGAGTGACAGCAGGACCTGTCCCAGAGCTTGGAGTGACCGTAGGACATGTAGCACAAACTTGGAGCTGCTGCAGGTTCTGTGATGCAGTGTCATCGTCATTGGGTGTCACTTTTGGCAGCCAGCGTTGGGTGTCACCATCATGCAGAGGGGACAAAAGGTCCCCCCTGGGGACACTGCACTGAAGCTGGGAACACCATGACCAGCTCGAGGACTTCCCGGGGCAAATGGGGATACGGCATCACGGTGCCTCACCCCCATAGCTGGGGACATCCCCATGTTACTCTCAGAGTGTCGCATGCCAGAGTTGGTGACATACCCACACCACACGCCAGAGTTGAGGACACCCCCTCAGTGTCACACCATGAAGTCGGGGATACCTGTGTCACCCCTGTGGTGTCACAGCCCAAAGTTGGGGACACTCCTCAGGGCACCTCATCTGTGTCCACCCCCACAGACCACCATTGTTCCCATGGGGTGGGGGTGACAACCCTTACTTTTCTTATTAAGATTTCTTTCTTGATAACGGCAGATTGGGAATGCCCCCCCCCCCGGCCCCCCCATATGTGAATAAAGGAAAGAGGAATAGTTGTGGGACTCCATGTGTCACAGCGGGAGGGAAATTTGGGGACAGAGGTCACTGCAGCATCCTGATCCTGTAGCCCCTATGGCCCCATAACCACTACAGCCCCATCTGATCAGCCATCCTATGTCCACATCTCATGACTTTATCCCATCCCGTATCCTGTTGTGTATCCATAGCCCATCCCATATCTATCATATCAGCCCCATAGCCATCTCAAACCCATCCTGTGTCTGTGTCCCCACATCCCATCCCCATCCTGTACCCCGTATCTATATCCATTCCAAATCCGTATTCCCACGTCCATCCCACGTCCATTCCATATATTTATCCAGTTGTAATCCCAACCCCATCCCATATCCATACCCCATCCCATATCCATCCCATATTCTTCCCATGTCGATCCCATATCCATTTCTGGAGTCCATCCCATACACGTCCCATTTTCTGATCTCCTTTTCATATCCTCGCACCCCAATCCCAATTTTCGCAATCCCACAGCCAACAATCCCAACCCGACGTTCCAAATCTCATTCCCAACCCCACCTCTCACCTGCCAATCCCAATCCCAATCCCTCATCCCAATCCCACATCCCATCCCATCCCATCCCATTTCTTGCTAGAATAGCGCGCACCCCTAAACCCCTCCCCCACCGCCGCTCCGCCCCGCCCCCTGCCCACCCGCCTCCAACCAGGGGCCACGCGACGCCCCTCGCCCGGCCTCTCATTGGTCAACGGTAGCGCCGCCGGCTCCGATTGGCTGAGCCGCAGCAGGCGGGAGCAGCCGTTGACAGCCGGCTCGAGGCCGCCCGGCTCTCACCTCAGACAGCGGCGCTGCCGCAGCCGGGGCCGCCCTTCACGGCAGCGCCGCTGCAGCCGCTGCGGGCCGGAGCCGTCCGGCTGGGATCTGTCCCTGCCTGGCTGTGGCCACATCAAAGTGCTGGGAGGCTTCCCCAGCTCCATGCCATGCACACCATGTCCTGCACCCCTGTGGCCTTCCCCACCCTCTCTCACATCACCTGCTCCAAAGTCCTAAAGGATGGAGCTCCTCACGCTGCCAAGCAGCCCCAGTACCCTCCCTCTGCTCTCTCTCTGCTCCTCCATACAATTCCTCCCAAACCTGTTACACTTTGATCCACCTCTGCTTGGACACAGTGTGACCACATCACCCTCCTTTTAGCTGCTCTCTTACTGCAGCCACTTGGCCCTCCTTTGGGTCTGCTTTAGGCCTCTTGCATCGATACCCCAACCCCATTATCCAAAGCAAAGTTCGCATAACCCCTCCCACGGACACCTCTAATCTCCTGATGACCAATGAAGCCCTCTGATGACCAGTGACTCCCCTCCTTGATTAATGGAGCCTTGTGATGTTCAATGAACATCTCTGACAACCAGTGGAGTCAGTGGAGCCCTCCGACAACCAACAAAGCCTTCAGATGACCGCAGTCATTTTCTCTGGACACACTCCAGGGTTGTGATGTCTTCCTTGCAGTGAGGGGTCCAAAAGTGGACACATCTGGGAGGTGCAGCCTCACCAGATCTGAGTACAAGGGGACAATCACGGCCCCGTTCCTGCTGCCAATGCTGTTTCTGATACAAGCCAGGATGCTGTTGGGCTTCTTGGCTTGCTGGGCACATCACTGGCTCAAGTTCAGCTGAGCATCGATCAATGCCCCCAGGTCCAGTTCCTCTACACAGCCTTCCAGCCGCTCTGCCCCACGCCTGAAGCTTTGCCTGGGGATGCTGTGGCCAAAGTGCTGGACCCGGCTCTTGGTCTTGTTGAACCTCATCCCAATGAGTTCAACCCAGCCATCCAGCCTGTCCAGATCATTATGTGCTTACCATGGTGGAGGCAACCGCTGGGCAGCTTGAAACATATGCAGTACCCCATCATGCAGTACTGCCCTCTAAACACCATATTAGGTCTCAAGAAAAAAGTCCTGTGGCTGCGTGGCACCCCAGAAAGAACTGAGTCAGATAATGGGGCTCTGATTACTAGTTCTGCCCTCTGGTGCCCAGTGAAGAAACACCCAGATCACTGACCAGGATGCTATCTGTGATCAAGCAGCTTTGATTGGTAATTGCAATGGCAGGTCCCCTGCAAGCAGGAGAGCATGCAGAAAGCAGCGTTGCATCTTTTAGGCCGTGTTACTCCACGCTGATCTCCTTCTGCCCCGGTTCCTCATTGGCTGAGTACTTCAGGCTCACAATCTTCCCGACTCCCCACTGAACATACTGGATCCCCCTTCCTTCCCTTCCCTTCCCTTCCCTTCCCTTCCCTTCCCTTCCCTTCCCTTCCCTTCCCTTCCCTTCCCTTCCCTTCCCTTCCCTTCCCTTCCCTTCCCTTCCCTTCCCTTCCCTTCCCTTCCCTTCCCTTCCCTTCCCTTCCCTTCCCTTCCCTTCCCGTCCCTTTTCCATAACACAGTGCAAAGGAAGGCCTCCAAGGCCAAATTCCAGCCTGCCAGGTGCCCTGCCAGCCAAAAGGCAATGGGCCAGTCCAGGGGCTTGGAAAGGTAGAAGAAGGGAGAGGTTAGGAATAGTGTAGGGTAAGGGTTAGGGATAGGGATAGGGATAGGGATAGGGATAGGGATAGGGATAGGGATAGGTATAGGGATAGGGTTAGGGTGAGGGTTAGGGTGAGGGTGAGGGTTAGGGTGAGGGTGAGGGTTAGGGGGGATGTTCATTGTATACCACAAGGGAATTTGATGCTAGGGCAGTGCAGTCGGTAACTCTGTGTATATATATGTATACAGACCAGTGTGCATATTGTGTTTTTATGATTGTTTATTTGTATTTAGATGTTTATATTAAGTATGATGTTGTGATGTAGAATAGCAAGAGAATACAATATTCTATAGATAATAGAATATAGATGTATAATAGATATAGTTATATATTACATATATATTAATAGATAGAGATAATGGATATAGATATATAATAATATAGATGTAGCAATAATATTGCTATAGAATAGCAATATTACTAAGCCATGACATTTTTTATCCCTTGCCTCAAACACTTCCAGCTATAGGGTTTTGCTCCTAAAGAGGCAAGGGGTCTTGGAAGAGTCCTCGCTCTCTCTCCTTGTTCCTTTGCTTTTCTTCAGGGAGGTGGCATGCAGGAATGACACAAATGGGTCTCAGTGGCACAGATGGAACTCAGCAGCTGTTTCGCAGCCTCCAGTGGAGCTCTGACTGTCCTGGACACCCCACGCCCGCATCAGCGTGGGTAGTGTGTGCCCTTCCTGCGGGGTGGGTCTTTGGTCTTTGGAGACTGACCCCTGGGAGACCCCGTTCCTTCCTTTATGGCTGGCAGGAACACAGATCTGACAACGGGCGGCTCCTCGGGCAGGCTGGGCTCGCCACGAGATGTTTCTGCTGCCATCTTTTCAGTGGGAGACTCATTTTCTTCCCTTATGGGTGGCAGCAATACAGATCTGTTGCGGGTGGACTGCTTGGGACGGCTGGTCTCACCACAAGAAGGTGCTGCTGCCATTTCCTTTGGTTGCTCCTGTGCCTCCCTGATCTTCTTAACCCTCTTCCTGAGAAGTCTCACTGAGTCGCATGCCCGAAGCGCCAGCATGTTTGGTTTGTCTGGGGACTCTAAGGATAGGCTGGATGAGGCCCTTGAGCAAGATGGTTGCTCTTGGCTGCATGAGGCCTCACGCTGGGCTTCCTCTGCTCCTCCTTCTTCATCGAGGAACTTGACACGTCTTGTTCGGGCCAGGTTTTCTTGGCTCTCTGTTCCCTCTAGGCCCTGCAGCTGGCAGCTCATCGGCTGCTCTGGGGCTACGGGCACTGCCCAGATGGGTGGCAGAACACTGAAAGGACAGAGCGGGAGGGGTCCGCCTGAGTGGCTGATGGCTTTGAAGCCACATCCCTCAAGCCTGAGCCAGGAGCCTGGGCTGTAATGCAGCCTTCCCCACAGACAGCTGACCGGTTGCCCCGGGGCTCTCTGGTGATGTGGAGAGGGGCCAGCCCTGTGAACTGGGGGGCTCCTGACATCCCCATCCCGGCACTCCCGGGAGGCCACAAACAAGCAGCGACCCTTTGGAGTTAGGGAATGGGCTCTTGTTGGGTCACCCCCATGCACATCCCAGACCACAGCCTCCAGCCTCACCTGTTGGCAATGCTCTCCCTCCGCAGTGTGTTCTTTACTTTTTGAAACTGCTCTCTATCAACACTTGCAGTGCTGAGGCGCCTGATGTATGTTGGAGTGTTATCAAATCTCACTGCAGTAGGGAAGGAAGAGGAGATTCGCCGTCAAGCCTTTGGCTCGCTCACAAGCAGCACTCAACTCAGACCTCTTTCCCAGAACCCGCCCTGAAACCATCTCTGTCCCCACTCCTCCTCTCTGCAGTTCAGCTCTGTTTTGGGCTGCATGAGGGACGCTGGCTTTGGGAAAGAGGAGCTGGCTGGTGACAAGAAGGCGGCAGGGTGACTTTTGAGGTCCCTGTCCCTGCAGTGGGGGAGGGCAAGGCCTGAGATCCCCACATCCTCCTGCCATAGCCAGGGATGGGGGTACGTCACACCCAGCACCTTCCTTTTGGATAGGCCAACCATAACCTAAGGGGAAGAGGCCGTGCTGTGCCGGCAGGATGGTATGCTGCAAGTGAGAGCCCTGGGCTGATGGTCAGCAAGGGACTGCCCACCTCCAGTTGGTTGCTCATGCTGTGGAAAGGAGCTGGAAGCCACTTTACCTTTCTTGTTCCCAGTAAGAGGTGGCAAAGTCTCTTCTTCTGTTGACTTCTGTGCCCCAAACAAGCTCCCGGAGGACTTGCGGCATCGCATGGGCGGCAGTTTGGAGACTAACTCCATTTGGAACCTGTAAGCGAGGAGAAGGCAGTGAGCGGTGTGACGCAGTGCAACAGCAATCCTTGCTGCTCTCTCTGCTTGCCTGCTCGAAAGCACGTTTTCATGCTGCATGAAGGCTTTCTAAAGCCGTTAGCAGGGTCACTTGGGATAGGAGGAGGGGAAACAGTTTCAGGCGGAAAGAGGGAAGACTGGCTTTGGATGGGAGGAAGAAGGTTTTAGCTGGAGGGTGGTGAGGCACTGGGATGTCTTGCCCAGAGAGGTGCTGGGTGCCCGGACAGGCATTCAAGGCCTGGCTGGACCAGGCTCAGAGCAACCTCATTTGGAGGTAGGTGTCCCTGTTCCCCGCAGGGCAGTGGGACCGGGTGCCCTTTTAGGGTTCCTGCCTGCTCCAATCGTTCTGTGATTCTCTGGCACATCCTCCTGGGCAGGACACTGATGGACACGAGGCACAAGCGCTACGGAATGAGAGCTGAGCAGCTGCATCAAGCAGCAGAAAAATACTCACTTGGGTAAGACCACAAGGCATTTTGAGAACACCAGGGAAGCCACCGGTGTCACACGGGACACCCCCATGTCCAGCAGCGAAGGGGCCTGCAGGGGAGGAACAGGGAGGTTGTGGGACATCTTGGTCACAGCTGAGGCACAGGGAACACGAGGAGCCCGAGGCAGGGAGAGCTGCCAGCACCGCAGCACCTGCACGGCTCAGATCACGGCTCAGGCCCAGGTCCTAGTGGGCCATGTGTGAGCTCATCAAGGCTCACAGGACTGCCCGGACCACGGAGAAACCTATGGCTCACCATGCGAACGGCTCTCCTGAAGTTCGCTTTCCCTGACAGCTTCTCGAGGAAGTCATGATAGAACTTCATTTGGAAGGTCAGCCTGTCAATGAGGAGCACTCCGACGTCCTTCAGGCCCACGGCCACGTTCTCCCCATTCCGCAGGCAGCTGGAGAGCAGCGATACGGTGCTTTGGATGCACTTCCGCACTGTCTGCCAGCTCACAGAGGCATCTGCAGCCACCTGGCTGCACTGCAGGGGCTCCACCTTCCTGTCGACTGAGAAAATACCAGGGACGGGGTTGATGATACGGTTGCTGTTCCACAGCTGCTTCCCTAGAACTAAGGGACATCATCCATAACGGCCCCGCGTTTGGATGGGCTCCTGCAAGGGGGAGGTGTGCTTCTGAGAAGGGATGTGGTGGCCCTGTTTGCCCTGTCCATGAAGCCAGCAAGGGTTTAATCCCCCCTCCTACCTGGCAGGGACCCCCTGCAGGACTTGAGGTGGTGCACAGCTATGAGGTTGCTGGCCAGGTGAAACACGGGCCAGCACAGGGTCACGGTCCTGTCCTGCATCCTGATCTCCCTGGAGATGATGTCAAAGGAGCCGAAGGTGGGAATCCAGACCCCCTGCGAGTGGAGGAGGAAGAAAGGGTGGACGCATTATGGGCTGGCTGGAGGAAGAGCTGGAGGTGGTCCTGTGCGGGGGCAGAGCTCAGGAGCCCCCTCCTGCTGTTCAGAGGCACAAGCCAGGGCAGCGGGGACGGCTTTGGGGCTGCACAGCCCTCTCCTTCCCCTCTCCCTCCCTCTCAAACGCAGCTCAGCGGGGAAACGTGGGGTGAGCTTCCTGCCGTGTGTGCAGGGGAAGACGCAGAGGAAGTCCAGGCTGAGCCGGACAGGGCGAGGAGGAACCTGGCAGCCAAGAAACGCACCTTGTGCACCAGGAGCTGCTTGTGTACGAAGGCGGCCACCGCATCCCAGACGGCAACTCGCTCTGCAGATGAAAGGAAAAGCAGGTCACACTCTGCATCTGCCGCTTCCCGGCACCCCTCTCCCACTGCTGGGCAGGAGGGAGGTGGCAGATGGAAAGTGTCATCTCCATCCCAAGACTGGCTGCAGCACCGCTCCCGTGGTGGCTGTGGGTCCGTGTACCTTCAGTATTACTACATGTTTGTCCAGAGGCATGGCCCACCCTGGGGCCATTCTTGCTCATTCTGGGTTGCTCCTTCTTGGCACCGGCCATGCTGGAGCTCATCCTTCAGATGCGTCTGCTCTGTACCAGATGCTCCTTCAGGATGCAGGACCCTCCTCGGTGCTCTGCCTTCACCCCCCTCCCGGGTGGCCGTGTCACAAACGGCACCACGGCAACGCGGTGACATCACGGCCATCTGCCCATTATGATGCTGGCACTGCTGCCTGCCCCACCTGGCAGTGCTGACCCATCTCTGCTTTCTCCCTCTCCTGGAGCTGTGAGTTGAGGGGTGACCCTGGGGCGAGGATGGGGCTGGGATGTGTTGCTGTTCTCTCAGTTCCCTGGTCCTTGGGGCACCATTCGGGCCTTAAGGCTGCTGTTGGGCACCCTCCTGATATTGGCGAGCAATGGGCAGGGGAAGGAGGCAATGGGGGGCAGTTGGGGCTGAGCAGGTTACAGGACCGTGACTTGGCCACGTTGTTCTAGTGCTCACAATGGGTCCCTGCACCACAGGGCACTTGGGGGACCCTGGGTGCCTCCGCAGCCCTGAGGACCGGGCATCAGGGGCTGGGAATTAATTGATGGCATGGAGGGGACTGTCCGTGGCCTGTTCCAGCAGGACCTGGGCACTGTCACCTCCAGCCCTTCCCTTGCGCTCTATGGGGTCGTGCAGAGGAACGGATCTGGAGGGGGCAGGCTCAGAGTGCCCTATGGATGGCCCAGAGTCACCATGCAGCTGGGACAGGGGCTGTGGCTTCCATCCCCAGGGGACCCACGTCCTGCCCCGGGTCTCTTGGCTGCTGCCAGTCCTTCTCCTGCCCTGAGTCCCTGGGGACAAACCCTGCAGGGACAAGGCTCCTCCTTGCCAGTGCTGCCCTCTGACATCCTCTGATGCCCAGTGAAGACCCTGATGATCAGTGACATCCCATGATGATCAATAAATCCCTCAGCAAAGCTACACGCTGTGTGTCTGTGTCCTTGTTCTCATGCTCAGCAGGGACTGCTGGGATCTGTCCCTGCCTGGCTGTGGCCACATCAAAGTGCTGGGAGGCTTCCCCAGCTCCATGCCATGCACACCATGTCCTGCACCCCTGTGGCCTTCCCCACCCTCTCTCACATCACCTGCTCCAAAGTCCTAAAGGATGGAGCTCCTCACGCTGCCAAGCAGCCCCAGTACCCTCCCTCTGCTCTCTCTCTGCTCCTCCATACAAATCCTCCCAAACCTGTTACACTTTGATCCACCTCTGCTTGGACACAGTGTGACCACATCACCCTCCTTTTAGCTGCTCTCTTACTGCAGCCACTTGGCCCTCCTTTGGGTCTGCTTTAGGCCTCTTGCATCGATACCCCAACCCCATTATCCAAAGCAAAGTTCGCATATCCCCTCCCACGGACACCTCTAATCTCCTGATGACCAATGAAGCCCTCTGATGACCAGTGACTCCCCTCCTTGATTAATGGAGCCTTGTGATGTTCAATGAACATCTCTGACAACCAGTGGAGTCAGTGGAGCCCTCCGACAACCAACAAAGCCTTCAGATGACTGCAGTCACCTTCTGATGGCAAAACAAGCCCTCTGATGGGCAGCAGCTTGCTGCTTTCTGTGCATAGAAGGGAAGGGTGGGAAAGGGAGATGTTGACATCACCTTGGTAGACAGCAGTTTGCTCATCGTAGCAATGTTTGTTCCTGATTTGATCAGAGAACCTCGAGAGGAGTGTGGCTGCTTCTGACATTCCTGTGAGACTCTGCTGTGGTTGAAGAGATGAGGCAGGTGATGAACTGCAGACAAAGCCATACTGCCTGATGTTGCTGTTGTTCAGGTAGTACAAAGCATTCAAATGGCTGGCCGTCTCCAAATGATGCACGATAGAAAGCTGCAGCCACACCGTCAATCAACTGTGATGATGCCTGTGTATCCTGAGACGACGACTCTTTTAATCAGGGGGCTTCCAGAATCTCTGAAACCCGTAGGCATACAACTGCAATGGAAGATACAGGCTGTGTCCCAGGGAGAAAGAACCTGGGCAGCGTTAGAAGGAACTGTAACATCCAACCATCTGCAGTCAGGATACAAAGTATGGACATGGGGGGAGGTTGCCCAAGAGTTAATTAACTGTGGCAGAAAATACGGGCTGGTGATTTCTTCCACCAGTAAGTGTGAGCCAAGGGGAGTGAGGCTTGCAGCAGTCAGCCTTGCCCCTGGGCCACCCAGCCCAAAGCTCAATGGGGCTGGAAAGGGTCTCACTGGCAGTCATTGCCAGTAAGTACAGGTAGGCAAAATATTGATCATAAATGTAATTGTCTCTGGACACTGGGCTGTCAAGAGGGCGTTCCCCGAGATTTGATGGGTGGATTACCCACAGTCAGGTTAGAGAAATCAGTTAACTGGTGGCCAGAACAAAAGCTCAAAAAGCTCAAGAAAAGCTGATGCATTCGCCCCCCTCCAGCGCAAGGTAGGCAGGAGGCGGGGGAGGGCAGTGAAGGGTGGATGTATTAGAAAGCTTACAACAAAAGGAGAAGATCCTCGATTTAACATCTTCTGTCCCAAGGCCTCACCCACCACCCTTGCCATTTGCCCCTGTGAGTCACCATCCAGTTGCTGATAAACCAGGGAAACACTTCTCTCCCTGGCCAGCCTGTGTCGACTCACCCAGCTATCCTGAGGCCAGTGTCCCTAACCTTAGTGGAACCTCTTAATAAATACACTTGGAAGGCTAAGGGTGCCCGGGAAAAGGAATATAGAATTAACACTTGCTCAATTATTCCCTCATTTTAACCATATTAACAAAGCCCCCAAAAGGCAAGTTGGGGTCTTGTTTTATTTTACAGAGGATCCCCGTGTGACCTCGACTTAGCACAGAATGGCTGAGAGCTGCCTTTACCCATATGTGTTCTGTGAGAGAAAAACCGAAGATGTGACTGTGCCGGAATACTGAATACCTCTGTGTTACATCTTTTGGTTGCAATAGTCTTGGCTTGTTGTGGTTGTGGGTTGTGACTGATATCAGCCCTTGGATCTGCTCAACTCCACAATTGGGCTCAGGGTGTTTTCAGCTCATCCTGTCTTTCTGGTGCTCCCTGCACAGTGGCACCATCCCTTCTGAGCCCTTCTGTCACCCCTTTTGGTCAAACTGGTGATGATTTGCATGGAACTCCTCCACGGTGCTTCCAAATTCCTAACACACTGGGAAATGAGCCAAGGGACCCACCTGATATCTGTTAGATGTGCTCACAAAAGAAATCCTTCCTAGAGCCCTTTGCACCGATGCTGTTCTGTGTCACATCTGTCCAGGAGCTGCATCCAAAAGGTGGCTGTTGGAAATGGTCTGAGTGTTGACAAGAGATGTGTGTGTTTGTGGGATTACCCCCCTTATGGTTCTTACTGTGGGGTATCCTACACACTGCCCCGTGAGAAGTTCAGCAGACCACCACAGTATTTGAACTTCCAAACCAGCATTTGGGTCTCTCAGCATCTGAATTGCTTTGGAAATGCTCAAGTGGAAAGTTCTCGAGACACTGAATCACCTTTGAGAACATTGCATGGTGTCACTGATGTCTATGTCCGTGACAGGGGGGCAGTAGGCCCGTAGGCTCCCCCAGCCCCTGACAAGTGGGAAGGGAAAAAGGGAAAGGGAAAGAGATGGGAGCTGGGCTCAGGGAAACAAACAGAGAAGCGGCAATGATCTAAGGAGGAAAACTTATTTTACTAATTACAATCTAATTGAAATTGAGGCTAATAAATCAAGTAAAATAAAAGAGAAAGAGAGAGGTTTCACACTCGCTGCCAGGCACTGAGAGAGAGAGAGCTAGCGTCACTTCCGTGACGTGTTTCCCTCTCTGACCATGAGGTCCTCTGGGACATGTAGTTTTTCTTCTCTGTGCTCCACATGATGTTATGATGTGGCATAAGAACAGCAAAGATGACAAAACCATGACAAGGACTAGAAGATGTTCTGAGCAAGTTTGCTGATGATACCAGATGAGGAGGTGCTGTTGCCCCCACGGAGGGTGGAGAGGACTTGCAGAGAGATGTGGACAAATCAGAGAAGTGGGTACAAGTTGGTGCATAAAGCATAACCAAAACAAAATGTGCCTGATTGTGCACCTGGGTAGGGGCAACCCTGGACATACACACTAACTGGATATGGGACACTGGAGAGAAGACTGACTGAAAAGGATTGGGGGTCCTGGTCAGCATCAAACTGAACATGAGTCAGCAGTGTGCCCAGGCAGCCAGGAAGGCCGACAGTCCACTGGAGTGCATCAAGCAAAGTACTGACAGCTGGGTGAGGGAAAGGATTGTCCCTGTCTGCTCTGCATTGCTACAGCCTCACCTGGAGCACTGGGAGCACTGTAGAGCAGAAAGGACATCAAACTATGGGAGGATGTGCAAAGGATGGCACTGGAACCAAGAGATCTGAAGTTCAGAGCTTCATTGGGATTGACTACGTGTTCAGATTGGGCCCTTCTCCCATCCCACATCCTGCAATGAGACACAGGGCACACCTAAGGCATGAACCTCACAGTGTCCTTGCACCCCATGCAGAGCCTGGGATCTTCTGTCCCTGTGTCTTTCATTTAACACCATACAATTCTCCTTCTCCTGCCCCAGGAAGGGCCCCGAGCCAACATGAGGGACAGAATCTCCCTGCCAGGGGTCTGGGAATCAAGTCATGTCCTGTCTGCTTCCTAAGACAAAGGAGGGGTTTCTTAGCATCAGAGCCACCATGCCAGTGCCTTTGCCTGCCTGTAGTCATGGCTTCCAATTATCTGCTCTAACAGGTCCCTTGGGAATCTTGCTTACTAATGGCCCTCATTGGGCCCATTAATACTCCAAGAAACTGTTACTTCTGCCTTTGTCTTGTTGAGCACTTTGTGCAGACTTCTCTCTGCACTGGAGGCTGATGGACTCAGCAGCAAATGCCCCCTGGGGCCTCTTACCACCTAAGGAGCCCTCCTGTGCCTTGTGCCTTCCTGTCATCCTCTTTGGGTTTTCAGAACTTGTTCAGCAAAATGGAGAGGTATCTGGAGAGATCTTAAAGAGGAAGAATCCAGCAGACATTTATTGTCTATTTATTTATAGGTGGGTTTAAACAAGTTGTTAAAGCAGCACTGTGCAACTGATATCAATCCAGGATATTCCCAATGAGTTCTATTCTGTTACTGTGTGGACAAACGTCCTTCTCAACCTCCCCACCCCATTTCTACTCACACTGGCCCCCTGAGACTAGCATCTCTTTTCCTGACATCACTCTTCTCCTCTGCATTCATCCGCTCAGTGTTAAACCTGCTTTGCACCAACTCCCACTGGCTTTCCACAGAGAACCGGCTGCACACGGAAAAGGAAAGATTTCTCTCTTTTTTTTGGCCTACAAACAGAAGGAAAGGTGGTGCAATGTAAACAGTTGAACAGTAAAACACAGTGATCAACTGCTTGCCATGTCCAAGCTGCTTCTATTGAGGTTTGTCTTTCACAGGGAATATTTGTAGAAGAAATGAGTGAGACGCAGATAGGAAGGGATAGATAGAATCACAGTGAAGGATTTGACAACAGAGTCCATCAGACACTGGAGAGATGGAGCAAATTCCAGTAATCTCCCTGAATGTCAGAAAACAGCCAGATAGTTGGGAGGTATCAACTTAAAATTGAAAAGGACTTGTGAGTATTTCACACATTGGGAATGGTTAACACATTTTCATTGATTTCTATCTTTGTCTTCAAATGTTTTTTTCACTTTTACCGACATTAATGAACATCTTTCAAACTTCCTGCTTCAAAAAATAAAAAGAGAAAGAGAAAGAGAAAGAAAAAGGGAAAGAAAAAGGGAATGAAAACAAAAAAGAAAACGAAAAAGGAAAAGGAAAAGGAAAAAGAAAAGAAGAAAAAAAAGAAAAAGAAAAAGGGAAAAAAAAGAAACAAAAAAAGTAAGAAAAAGGAAAAGAAAAAGGGAAAAAAAAGAAAAGAAAAAGGAGAAGAAAAGGGAAAGGGAAAGGAAAGGAAAGGGAAAGGAAAGGGAAAGGAAAGGGAAAGGAAAGGGAAAGGAAAGGGAAAGGAAAGGGAAAGGAAAGGGAAAGGAAAGGGAAAGGAAAGGGAAAGGAAAGGGAAAGGAAAGGGAAAGGAAAGGGAAAGGAAAGGGAAAGGAAAGGGAAAGGAAAGGGAAAGGAAAGGGAAAGGAAAGGGAAAGGAAAGGGAAAGGAAAGGGAAAGGAAAGGGAAAGGAAAGGGAAAGGAAAGGGAAAGGAAAGGGAAAGGAAAGGGAAAGGAAAGGGAAAGGAAAGGGAAAGGAAAGGGAAAGGAAAGGGAAAGGAAAGGGAAAGGAAAGGGAAAGGAAAGGGAAAGGAAAGGGAAAGGAAAGGGAAAGGAAAGGGAAAGGAAAGGGAAAGGAAAGGGAAAGGAAAGGGAAAGGAAAGGGAAAGGAAAGGAAAGGAAAGGAAAGGAAAGGAAAGGAAAGGAAAGGAAAGGAAAGGAAAGGAAAGGAAAGGAAAGGAAAGGAAAGGAAAGGAAAGGAAAGGAAAGGAAAGGAAAGGAAAGGAAAGGAAAGGAAAGGAAAGGAAATCATAGAATTACCCAGTTTGGAAAAGACCTTGAAGAACATCAAGTCCAACCACAGCCTAACCATAAAGGGAAAAAAAAGGGAAGGGAAGAAGAAGGGAAGGGAAATGGAAAGGAAGAGAGAAAGGGGAAGGGAAAGGGAAAAGGAAAGGAAAAGAAGAAAAAAAAAAAAAAAGAAAAAAAGAAAAAAGAAAGATCCATTTGTGTCTCGCACATGGCCTGGTGCCCGTTTTACCTTCACATTCCCCACCAGACCTTCCTTGCTGGTATGAAATCTAGCAGAGCACCTCTCCGCTTTGGTTCCTCCATGAAGCTCGAGAAGCTGCCATCTGTGCACTCCAGGGATCTCCTGGATGGCACATGCCCTGCTGTGCTGTCCCTGCAGCAGATACTGGAGTGAAAAAGGCCCCCAAAGGGGACAAGGGCCGGACAACATCAGGCTCCCATCTGTCTGCAGAGGGCACCTTCCATTTGCTCTCCCTGATCAGGAAGCCTGGAACAGACACTGTTGGTCTCCTCTCTTTTCCATTTTCATCAGCTCTGACCTGGCTGCTCTGCCATCCCCAGGCAGAGCTCAGTGCACTCTCACAGAGGGCAGTCGCCCTTCCTTGTCTCTTCGCCCATCCATCCCTAAGACTCTGTATCCCCCTTGTGCTACGGTGCAATTGTGGAAGCCATTAAACTGCATCCCTGTGGTCCAAACAAGAGCTCAGGCCTGCAACTCTACAAAGATTTCTAGGTCATCACGTGTTGGTGTTCTCATTAGTGCAAAAACACAGAAGTAAGCATCCTAATTGGAAAGCATAATTGGACAGAGCCTGACTGGAGAGCTCATCTATGGTGTTAGTTTGAAGAAGGTGGCACACAGAAATTTAACCCATTGTGGGTCTTGGAGTTGACATAGCAGCATTTGCAGCTACATGTGAATGGGACTGGATCCTGATACAGACTGGGAAGGAGACAAAGCTGCCACCTGACTGGGAAGGACCATTCCAAGTACTCCTAACAACTGAAACAGCTGTGAGGACAGCCGAGAAAGGATGGACTTATGACACACTGGTATAGGTATCCACTAGCCCTGAGGCGTGGGAACTGTGGCCATAGAAAAACCTTTAAAAGATAAGAATTAGAAGGAAATCATGAAAAGTTTTTTTATATGCATATATATTTTTTATTATTTTAACTAACCTTTCACTTCTCCTCGAATAGGTAAATGAATTGTATATGTAAGTGGGAGAGTATTATAACCTATATAGAACCAATACTCACAAAAAGTTTTCCTTGTAACAAAAAAGTTTTTACTGCTGTACCCATTTGCTATCCTGATAATTATCTGGAAAAGGTGAAATTTGACAATAATGCAGGGGAGGGACCAACTGATAGTTTTGATATGAATAAGGGACTCTTGTAGTGTATGGAATGATGTATGGTGGACAACTGCCAATTGAGGCTGGACAGAGACACTCCTTGAAAATACCCAGAATGTCCAGGATAGGGAAGAGCTTAAAAAGGGGTAGAAAATCTTCCTGAAAACCCTGCAGTTATGACAATTAAGGAGATAAAAGATCTTAGACAAACATTTGAAACTGAAACAAGATATGGGGACGTTAATGCCTGGGTAGAATGGACTAAGTATACTGTCCAGAGTCCCAACCATAGCAATTGCTACACTTGTGCATCGGGACGGCCAATAGCTCAGGTGGTACCCATTCTGCTGGGATGGACCAAGGACCCCAAGGGAATGTGATGCATGATTGCCCTGTATCAAGAGAAAACTGCCTGGGGAAATAGAGAGTGCAGACCTCTCTCTTGTTTCCTCCAATGCCTGATACAGATGTCAAGATCCCTCCTGCGCTCTCTACAGCAGTAGGTAACCATACAGCTTGCCTCTCACAGCAGGGTGTGAAGGCTACCAGGCCTATAGGAAACTTTTCCTTATGCAGTGATGAGGTCTTGGATGTTATGGAGGATTCAGCAGGAAATTATTCAAGATTGGGAATCTCCAGGGCAAATCTCCGGTGGTACTGTGGGGGAAAGATTTTTATGGTCCAGCTTAACCATCTAACTGGGGAGGCACCTGTGCACTTGTTCAATTAGTTATACCATTCACCCTGGCATTTGGAAAAGAAATGTATATAGATTTAGTTGGGGTACCTAGAGGTGTCCCTGATAAATTTAAGGCAAGAAATCAAATTGCTGCAGGATTGGAGTCACTGTTTTGGTGGATGACAATCAACAAGAACATAGACTGGATTAACTACATATAAAATATACAAAAGTGCAATTAAGGGAATAGCAGAACAGCTAGCCACACACCGGAAAAGGAATGATCTAGCAGGAGAGAAATCCTGCTAGATTGAAGAAAAGGGGGGAATGAACAGTGAAGCAGGAAACAGAAGCTCTGCTGGAATTCGGAATAAAGGGGGGCTAAAAGGGGGATAGTTAAAGGTAGTTTATAGAAACAAGTAAAGGAAACTTAAAGGTAGTTTATAGAAATAAGTAAAAGAAACTTAAAGGTAACAAGTAAAAGAAACAAGGGGCCTGAGAGAGCAGGGAGGATGCAGATAAGGAGCGAGACCTCACGGACGACCAGAAGAGGAGTTGCATTCCCCCTGATAAGAACAAGAGGGGGTCAGCATGCTAAAGACAAGAGGGGGTCTGTATGCTAAAGAGCTATTGAATATGTACCAGAATTCCTAGAACTAGTGACTATGTATTAGAAGTCTAAGAAATCATTGACTATGTATCAGAATTCCGAGAAATCATTGACTATGTATTAAATGTACCTATAACTGTGTCCCGATTTTACAAGTCGGTGTGCAAGTTTGAAGGAGCTATCCCCCTTGCACCTGGCACTGCGCAACGCTGGAATAAACATACCTGCTTTATAACCCATCTCTGGATTATAGAGTTTGATTCCGCAAGCCAGGAGGACGTCTTAACAGCTGAGACACTGGATGATGCAGGCTGGGAGGAAATCAGTTTGATCAGCCCCTCCAGCAGGCTGTTTTGATCATCCTGATCCTCATCAGCTGTGTCCCATCTCACCACGGGTTCACAGGGCTCATCACGATGAAGCACAGCAGACAGTTCCTCCATCCTACCTTCCTGATTACTCTCTACTCTATCCAGTCTTTCAGTTACTTTCACAGGGGCTGAAACATAAGCACGTAGAGGGGTTAAACGTAGCTCAAAGTCATGAAGCTTAGTAATCATTTCATTCAAAGGGGTCTTCTTTGCCCTCTGCCAGACGTTGCTGCTCATGTACCGCCATACTCACCTGGTGCAGACCTTGTGCACATATGCCACATACTTGGTGTACGCCTGACTCTCTCAGGATCATGGCCTTGGTTTGGACTGGAATTTGGATCAGAATTCTGAGGAATAAACGTGGGGTCGTGTAACATCTCCACCACGGCCCGTTCTCTCAAATAACGACGCCTCTTTCTCTCTAAGTAAGTCACAAAACAAAGACTCATGGGGGACGACAGTGTATTGTAGGGGTCAGAAACGGGGACGGGAGGACGGGGGCGGGGGGGGCACAGATAGGGGAGCCTAGGGGTCAGAATGGGGGCGTGGGGTGGGGCAACGAGGTACCCCTGGGAGGGGAGGAGGCACAGGGAACATCCCGCCGTCCAACAGAAGCCCTGAGTGCCACAGAGGCCCCGCGGGGCCAACGCAGGGCGGCTCGCGGCGCCCGCGGAGGGGACCCCTTCAGGCCTCCCCCAGAACAGCCACTTGCAGAAGCGGAGGCGGCGCTCGGAGCCCCGGGGTTGCCCGGCGGCGCTGCAGCAGTGCGGAGAGCAGCTCGACTTCGGCACGGCCGCCTCTTCCTCGGGGCGCGGGGTGATGACGGCACGGCTGGCGCCGCTCGGGCAACGAGCACAGGCGCAGGCGCGCTGACGCGCTGTTGCTATGCCGACGTCGTCACGCATGCGCTGTCGCCGTGGTGGCAGTTTCGAGTGCGCGCAGAGAGGGGGGAAGGCGCGCTGTCGCCATGGCAACGCGGCCTGTACACGCAGGGCCTGAAGCCTGAGTGGGCCTCGGGGGCGGTGGGGGGCAAAGAAGCCGGGGGGGAACGGAGAGCCCTCGGGGATCTCCTGGTGAGGTGTGGGGGGGCTTAGGGGGGAGGGCAAAGCTCCGGGTGTGCTCAGTGGTATCCAGGGTGGTCGAGCGCCCACCTACTTCTTCCCCATTTGTTCACCATCAGCTTCATCACTGAAACCTCTGACTCACTTCCATCCGCTCTTCCCCGGTTTGCAAGATTTCCATTGCTTGTTAGGCCAGGGGGTGCCACTTTCTAAAAACAATGCATGTGGAACGTGAGGAAAATGCCCGTGTCCCGTTTTGAGGCAAAAGACACAAGAATTCTGTTGCGAATGCAGTCCTTATTGTGAGGCAAAATCACCAAGTGTAAAATTATTGAGGAAAAACAAGACTCTTCACCCAGTAAAGCTGAAATGGACAGTTTTACAACTGTAGCTTGTGGATTCCTTTTGCTAAACTAATAAATTGGTTCTTAAACTAATGTGCTAATTGCTATTGGTCAGCAAACATAGGTTGCTATGTTGAGCTGAACGTGTGCAGCCTTCAGTGGATTCTTACCCTCTTTTTCACACTCCTTTATAACCCTTCTAATTCTTTCAGGACCAGAATTTGTCTTCTCTCTTTCTTTCAGGTAACCGAGGAGGAAAGACTGTTCTCGCTTCCAATGTCCCTGTCTTTTCTCCTTCGCAGGTAACACTTTGTTTTCTATAAGAGTCTCTGGCCCACAGCTCGCTCTCTCTCTCTTACTCTCTCCCCCTCTTAGAGAGTGCTGATTCTGAGGTTTGGGGGGAGGGGCGGGGGGCACAGTGCAGAGGATGTGTTCTCATGCCCGCAGCATCTACTTTGGCTAGAGCAGATCACAGACTTAGAAAGATATTATATTTCTGACTCACCGCTTTTCCTTACCCCTTTTGCCGTTTTTTTTTTTTTTGGTTTTTTTTTTTTTTTTTTTTTTTTGTGTGTGTGTGTGTGTGTGTGTGTGTGGTTTTTTTTTCCTCCACAATTCCACTATTCACTTTTGGTACCTCCATTACACTTCCATTGTACCATCAATAATCAAGCAATACCTTTCTTCACTTCCCACTAACACCCAGCACTTGGTCTCACAATTAGGATACTTAATTATAAAAACTGGTCCCAGAACTTCATTTATGATCCTGGTTTCTTACTCCGTATTCCCCCTGGCTCGCCAGCAAAGACTCTTCAGTGAGCCAAAACACAGCCCAGGGGGTCTTCTAGATATTTCTTAGACACCCCTTGTACCGTAACAGCTTCTTAGATAGCACTTTCACAAGTGTGAAATTTAACAGTCACAAAGACAGAGACAGCAACCAGTACAGTTTATCCTCGGGATCCTTCCTCTCTCCACCTCTCCCCAGGGCCCAACCTTCCTTCTGTGTTCCATTCCTACTCTTGCATAGCTGCCCACCTAATCGTGCCTCTTTCTTGTCCAGTAAACAACTTATCCATGATAAACATCACTTCCACCCATGAGTAGAAATCAGGCCCTGAGAATCAATCTCTGCTTCTCTTCGTGGATCTTCCCTTTTTGATAGCTAATTCCTCCTTTTCCATCTCTAAAGCAGGAAACACATTCTATTCCTACACTAACTACTGTGCCTGGCAGCATCCCTCCTCGCCTTGGTCATTTTTGTAGGATGTCCGTGGCACATCTGACGTCGCGGTCAGAGATAAGTCACGGGAGGAGGACGTATATAATCTCGCTCCCAGGCTGGAGTTTTCTCTCTCTCTTGGACTCTCGGGGAGTGGGAAGCATTCCAGTCGTGTCACCTAGAGTTCACAGTAGGCCTCTCGGTTTTCTGGGGACTCTCTCTCTCTCTCTGTTTTGTTTGATTTATTAGCCTCAATCATATTGTATTATATTGTGTTATCTTGTATTCCGATATCATATTTAGTAAAATAAATTTTCCTCCTTAGATTGCTGCCGCTGTTCTTTTTCCCATTCCCCTTTCCCTTCTTCTCTGGGCTGGGGGCCCTACAGGGCGGCTGCCCCCTGTCACGGGCAAAGGTAAATCTAGGTAACCCGTGACACTCACTAAGCTGGCAATACCTTGCTTGATGCACTCCAGGGGACCATTGGCCTTCCTGGCTGCTTGGGCTCACTGTTGACTCATGTTCAATCTGATGTTGACCAGGACCCCCAATCCTATTCAGTCAGACCGCTCTCCAGTGTCCCATATCCAGTCAGTGTGTATGTCCAGGGTTGCCCCTACCCAGGTGCACAATCAGGCACTTGTTATACTTTCTGCACTTGGTGCTTAGTACCAACTGGTACCCAGTTCTCTGACTTGTCCACATATCTCTGCAAGTCCTCTCCACCCTCAGTGGAAGCAACAGCACCTCCTCATCTGCTATCAGCAGCAAACTTGCTCAGAACATCTTCTAGTCCTGCATGCAAGTCATCCGCAAAAACATGAAAGAGAAGCAGCCCTAAAATGGAGCCCTGGGGAACCCTGACAGTGACCATCTACCAGCCCAATGGAACCTGTTGACTCTAATCATTTGGACCTCACCTATTGGCCAACTGCTCAACCACCACATTCTGTTTCTGTCTATCCGTATGCAGGACATTCTGCCCAGAAGGGTGCAGTCAGAAACAGTTTCAAAAGCTCTACTGAAATCATCAAGGATAACATCAACTGGCTTCCCATGGTCAGCTAAATGGATAACCTTGTGATAAAAGGAGCCAGGGAGCTGAACCCCAAACGAGCAGGGTGAGAAAGAGTCCCCTACAGATGATAAGGCCAGGCATATCACGCCATTCTCCTGGTGGGAAGTCAAAGTGGCCAACTCTTTCCAGAAATTAGATGCCACATGGTTGAGCAGAAGTGAAAGAAGCAAGGACAGGCACTGTAGAGGTCTTACCCTAGAGTGCTTGAAAGAGTGTATTTCAGGATTTAACAAATCTAGTCTTGAATTGAAACGTCTTTGTCTGGAGTATACGACTCCCTGGCTGTCCAGTCTGGTCTGATTCAGCAAACACAATGACAATGCACAGCGCCAGCGAGTCACTGCTATCCTTGCTAAGCCTATAACGACGACAATAAATGAAATGCAGATGTATCCTTCTATTCAGGCCAAAATATGGGGAAGTCTTGAACAGATCACAGATCTCCTTGATGTAATGCTGGACAGTTTCATCATCAAAACTAGTGCCACAGGGGACCACCCCCTACGTTCTGGATATTCACAGCCCAGGTACACAGAACAGACGCACACACCAAGTACCCATGACCCATATGTCTCGCATATGTGACCGACCCTGGTGCACGCAGGCACCAACCACCACTACGCCCCACCTGTGTCCGCGCCCTGGTGCATGCGGGCACTGCCCGCAATGCCGCAACCCATCGGGACCGGACTCGCTCTGCCTCCCAGTGCCCCGCAGCGCTCCGCACAGAGAGATTTCCAGATGAGGCATTTGCACTTCTGCTAGGCAACCACGATCTGTTAGTAAACTGATAGAGTAAAAGAGTAAATCTCAAAGTTAAAAGTCAGGTATGTGGGCCCATAACCAAGTAGGATGTGCAGTTATGATAAGGGAAGAACATCCTGCATACTAAAAGGAACATAGCCCAAGAAGCCGTCCAGAAACAGACTAGTTCAATCAAACATGATGGGGTAAAAAGGACGGAGTGAGGAAGACTTTGAGCCTTTGCAAGGAAGACGTCTGACTTCATCCCCACAACCTCCGGAGGAAGAACCCAGCTACAAACAGCCCATGTGCTGGAGGGAGGGGCAGAATGTAAGTGATTTCCTGGAAAATAATGAATATGTAGATGAATTCCAGGAAATCTGTTGAATATGTATCAGCTTGGCTTTCAAATGGGTAACACTTCTGTTTTCTGGTGTGCAAGAGAAGTGTGATCCCCTTTGCATTCAGTGCCTAATAAACGTATTCCTGCTTTATAACCTAATTCTGGGTTATAGAGTTTGATACTGCAACTCAAAGCCATGCTTCTGGAATCAGTCTGTCCACTGGTGAAAAATACATCTTACTCTGCCGCCTGCCAGGGTCAGCAGTCATCCTGCTCGGGAAGCTGCCCAGGGCGCTGCGGGGAGACGTGTGGGGGGAAGGAGCCCCCCGGCAGGGCTTGTGCTGCCACAGCTGCTGCCTGGGGCAGGGGGATCACAGCTCCACTGCACAACTGAATGTTGTAAGGGTGCTTTGCAAGAGGAGAGCCAAGGCAGGGATTTTCCATTTCCTGTTCTTAGGGAAGGAATAAGGATTGGAGGCAGAAATCTAAAAGGGGTGGTCAACTTTCAACACAGCTCTGAGACTCCCAAATATTTCTTCAGTAAGTCGCTTGTTTTGTGAACAGTCACACAGGTTGTGCTTTCAGCCTCACCTACCGAAATGGATACAGTCAGCTTAAGTTATAGTTGTTTTCTGCAGACATTAACAGTTCACTTGTCCTGTAAACAGGCTGATTTCTCTGAGACAAACTGAAGTGCACAGAGGCTGGTGCTGGGGTCTCGAAGAGCAGCTGGAGTAAAGAGGAAAATATCCAGGAGGCTGTGATGTGATTAGGAAATGAGAAGAAAGAAAGAGCTCCCTAATCTTCTATTCCTCATTCCTTTCAAGAGTCCCAAGGAGATCTGTAAGGGACTCGGCAGTGCTGTGGTTTAGAATTTGTTGGGTTAAAGCTATTTACTAAGACAGAGAAAAAGAAAAGGGTTATGCTTATGATTATGACATAGATCTATATCTCTATATATAAACACATGCTTACTTACGGTATATTCTCACATATATATAACGTATGCAGATGTAAAAATACATGCAAAGATGCTAATACATATGCATATCTGTTTGCAAGTCCAGGACATGTGGCAGGGGTTTTAACAGCCTCAAGGTTCACTGTAGGAACTGGAGTGGCTGTTGGGCTGTTGCAGGAGTTGGAGCAACTGCAGAACTCATTGCTAGAGCTGGAATCACCGCAGGACCTGTGACTGAAGTTGGAGCAGCCACTTGGCTCATTGGAGGGGTTGGAGCAACCACAGGGCTGTACATCCTGGCATATTGCACCTCCCTTGATAGGCATTTGTTTCATTTTCTTATTGCAGTACTTGGAACAGCTAGAGGACCTGTAGCAGGAGTGACTGCAGAGCTCATTATGAGGGGTGGAGTGACAGCAGGACCTGTCCCAGAGCTTGGAGTGACCGTAGGACATGTAGCACAAACTTGGAGCTGCTGCAGGTTCTGTGATGCAGTGTCATCGTCATTGGGTGTCACTTTTGGCAGCCAGCGTTGGGTGTCACCATCATGCAGAGGGGACAAAAGGTCCCCCCTGGGGACACTGCACTGAAGCTGGGAACACCATGACCAGCTCGAGGACTTCCCGGGGCAAATGGGGATACGGCATCACGGTGCCTCACCCCCATAGCTGGGGACATCCCCATGTTACTCTCAGAGTGTCGCATGCCAGAGTTGGTGACATACCCACACCACACGCCAGGGTTGAGGACACCCCCTCAGTGTCACACCACGAAGTCGGGGATACCTGTGTCACCCCTGTGGTGTCACAGCCCAAAGTTGGGGACACTCCTCAGGGCACCTCATCTGTGTCCACCCCCACAGACCACCATTGTTCCCATGGGGTGGGGGTGACAACCCTTACTTTTCTTATTAAGTTTTCTTTCTTGATAACGGCAGATTGGGGATGCCCCCCCCCGGCCCCCATATGTGAATAAAGGAAAGAGGAATAGTTGTGGGACTCCATGTGTCACAGCGGGAGGGAAATTTGGGGACAGAGGTCACTGCAGCATCCTGATCCTGTAGCCCCTATGGCCCCATAACCACTACAGCCCCATCTGATCAGCCATCCTATGTCCACATCTCATGACTTTATCCCATCCCGTATCCTGTTGTGTATCCATAGCCCATCCCATATCTATCATATCAGCCCCATAGCCATCTCAAACCCATCCTGTGTCTGTGTCCCCACATCCCATCCCCATCCTGTACCCCGTATCTATATCCATTCCAAATCCGTATTCCCACGTCCATCCCACGTCCATTCCATATATTTATCCAGTTGTAATCCCAACCCCATCCCATATCCATACCCCATCCCATATCCATCCCATATTCTTCCCATGTCGATCCCATATCCATTTCTGGAGTCCATCCCATACACGTCCCATTTTCTGATCTCCTTTTCATATCCTCGCACCCCAATCCCAATTTTCGCAATCCCACAGCCAACAATCCCAACCCGACGTTCCAAATCTCATTCCCAACCCCACCTCTCACCTGCCAATCCCAATCCCTCATCCCAATCCCACATCCCATCCCATCCCATTTCTTGCTAGAATAGCGCGCACCCCTAAACCCCTCCCCCACCGCCGCTCCGCCCCGCCCCCTGCCCACCCGCCTCCAACCAGGGGCCACGCGACGCCCCTCGCCCGGCCTCTCATTGGTCAACGGTAGCGCCGCCGGCTCCGATTGGCTGAGCCGCAGCAGGCGGGAGCAGCCGTTGACAGCCGGCTCGAGGCCGCCCGGCTCTCACCTCAGACAGCGGCGCTGCCGCAGCCGGGGCCGCCCTTCACGGCAGCGCCGCTGCAGCCGCTGCGGGCCGGAGCCGTCCGGCTGGGATCTGTCCCTGCCTGGCTGTGGCCACATCAAAGTGCTGGGAGGCTTCCCCAGCTCCATGCCATGCACACCATGTCCTGCACCCCTGTGGCCTTCCCCACCCTCTCTCACATCACCTGCTCCAAAGTCCTAAAGGATGGAGCTCCTCACGCTGCCAAGCAGCCCCAGTACCCTCCCTCTGCTCTCTCTCTGCTCCTCCATACAATTCCTCCCAAACCTGTTACACTTTGATCCACCTCTGCTTGGACACAGTGTGACCACATCACCCTCCTTTTAGCTGCTCTCTTACTGCAGCCACTTGGCCCTCCTTTGGGTCTGCTTTAGGCCTCTTGCATCGATACCCCAACCCCATTATCCAAAGCAAAGTTCGCATAACCCCTCCCACGGACACCTCTAATCTCCTGATGACCAGTGAAGCCCTCTGATGACCAGTGACTCCCCTCCTTGATTAATGGAGCCTTGTGATGTTCAATGAACATCTCTGACAACCAGTGGAGTCAGTGGAGCCCTCCGACAACCAACAAAGCCTTCAGATGACCGCAGTCATTTTCTCTGGACACACTCCAGGGTTGTGATGTCTTCCTTGCAGTGAGGGGTCCAAAAGTGGACACATCTGGGAGGTGCAGCCTCACCAGATCTGAGTACAAGGGGACAATCACGGCCCCGTTCCTGCTGCCAATGCTGTTTCTGATACAA
Organism: Coturnix japonica; assembly: GCF_054131305.1. Classification (NCBI taxonomy): domain Eukaryota; kingdom Metazoa; phylum Chordata; class Aves; order Galliformes; family Phasianidae; genus Coturnix; species Coturnix japonica. The sequence continues at coordinate 11,944,031 of NC_140682.1, read as the reverse complement.
GCCAGGATGCTGTTGGGCTTCTTGGCTTGCTGGGCACATCACTGGCTCAAGTTCAGCTGAGCATCGATCAATGCCCCCAGGTCCAGCTCCTCTACACAGCCTTCCAGCCGCTCTGCCCCACGCCTGAAGCTTTGCCTGGGGATGCTGTGGCCAAAGTGCTGGACCCGGCTCTTGGTCTTGTTGAACCTCATCCCAATGAGTTCAACCCAGCCATCCAGCCTGTCCAGATCATTATGTGCTTACCATGGTGGAGGCAACCGCTGGGCAGCTTGAAACATATGCAGTACCCCATCATGCAGTACTGCCCTCTAAACACCATATTAGGTCTCAAGAAAAAAGTCCTGTGGCTGCGTGGCACCCCAGAAAGAACTGAGTCAGATAATGGGGCTCTGATTACTAGTTCTGCCCTCTGGTGCCCAGTGAAGAAACACCCAGATCACTGACCAGGATGCTATCTGTGATCAAGCAGCTTTGATTGGCAATTGCAATGGCAGGTCCCCTGCAAGCAGGAGAGCATGCAGAAAGCAGCGTTGCATCTTTTAGGCCGTGTTACTCCACGCTGATCTCCTTCTGCCCCGGTTCCTCATTGGCTGAGTACTTCAGGCTCACAATCTTCCCGACTCCCCACTGAACATACTGGATCCCTCTTCCCTTCCCTTCCCTTCCCTTCCCTTCCCTTCCCTTCCCTTCCCTTCCCTTCCCTTCCCTTCCCTTCCCTTCCCTTCCCTTCCCTTCCCTTCCCTTCCCTTCCCTTCCCTTCCCTTCCCTTCCCTTCCCTTCCCTTCCCTTCCCTTCCCTTCCCTTCCCTTCCCTTCCCTTCCCTTCCACACCTTCCCACACCATCCCTTCCCTTCCTTCCTTGTGGAGAGTGTTTATGCAGAATGGCTTCATGAGAAAGGACATGATGAAACACCACTAGTTAAATTGTAAGAGAAGGTACGTGACTGGAGGCAGCAGCTGAGGAGAAATCAGGATGTGAAAGACAGGATATGTAGCTAAAGACAGAATATGTATCTAGAGGCAAGGACGGCCTAAGGGAAAAGCAAGATGTGTAGCAATGTATGGACATAGCTGTGAAGAAAAGTAACTATAAAGCTAACCACAAAGGTCAGATGAAGTAATGTCTAATTCACCAATCCTGAGCTTAACTTTTGCAATATGCATGAACTTATTACTGATTGTATAAATGAGATGTTGTAACACCTAATAAACGAGGATTGTTGACCATAATAGCATGAGACTTCTCTCCCGTGGTTACTTCCAACACTTCCTCTCCCATTTTCTCCCCTCAATTCCTTCCCTTCCCGTCCCTTTTCCATAACACAGTGCAAAGGAAGCCCTCCACGGCCAAATTCCAGCCTGCCAGGTGCCCTGCCAGGCCAAAAGGCAATAGGCCAGTCCAGGGGCTTGGAAAGGCAGAACAAGGGAGAGGTTAGGAATAGTGTAGGGTAAGGGTTAGGGATAGGGATAGGGATAGGGATAGGGATAGGTATAGGGATAGGGCTAGGGTTAGGGTTAGGGTGAGGGTTAGGGTGAGGGTGAGGGTTAGGGTGAGGGTTAGGGTTAGGGTGAGGGTGAGGGGTAGGGGGGATGTTCAATGTATACCACAAGGGAATTTGATGCTAGGGCAGTGCAATCGGTAACTCTGTGTATATATATGTATACAGACCAGTGTGCATATTGTGTTTTTATGATTGTTTATTTGTATTTAGATGTTTATATTAAGTATGATGTTGTGATGTAGAATAGCAAGAGAATACAATATTCTGTAGATAATAGAATATAGATGTATAATAGATATAGTTATATATTACATATATATTAATAGATAGATATAATAGATATAGATATATAATAATATAGATGTAGCAATAATATTGCTATAGAATAGCAATATTACTAAGCCATGACATTTTTTATCCCTTGCCTCAAACACTTCCAGCTATAGGGTTTTGCTCCTAAAGAGGCAAGGGGTCTTGGAAGAGTCCTCACTCTCTCTCCTTGTTCCTTTGCTTTTCTTCAGGGAGGTGGCATGCAGGAATGACACAAATGGGTCTCAGTGGCACAGATGGAACTCAGCAGCTGTTTCGCAGCCTCCAGTGGAGCTCTGACTGTCCTGGACACCCCACGCCCGCATCAGCGTGGGTAGGGTGTGCCCTTCCTGCGGGGTGGGTCTTTGGTCTTTGGAGACTGACCCCTGGGAGACCCCGTTCCTTCCTTTATGGCTGGCAGGAACTCAGATCTGACAACGGGCGGCTCCTCGGGCAGGCTGGGCTCGCCACGAGATGTTTCTGCTGCCATCTTTTCAGTGGGAGACCCCTTTTTTTCCCTTATGGGTGGCAGCAATACAGATCTGTTGGGGGTGGACTCCTTGGGACGGCTGGTCTCACAAGAAGGTGCTGCTGCCATTTCCTTTGGTTGCTCCTGTGCCTCCCTGATCTTCTTAACCCTCTTCCTGAGAAGTCTCACTGAGTCGCATGCCCGAAGCGCCAGCATGTTTGGTTTGTCTGGGGACTCTAAGGATAGGCTGGATGAGGCCCTTGAGCAAGATGGTTGCTCTTGGCTGCATGAGGCCTCACGCTGGGCTTCCTCTGCTCCTCCTTCTTCATCGAGGAACTTGACACGTCTTGTTCGGGCCAGGTTTTCTTGGCTCTCTGTTCCCTCTAGGCCCTGCAGCTGGCAGCTCATCGGCTGCTCTGGGGCTACGGGCACTGCCCAGATGGGTGGCAGAACACTGAAAGGACAGAGCGGGAGGGGTCCGCCTGAGTGGCTGATGGCTTTGAAGCCACATCCCTCAAGCCTGAGCCAGGAGCCTGGGCTGTAATGCAGCCTTCCCCACAGACAGCTGACCGGTTGCCCCGGGGCTCTCTGGTGATGTGGAGAGGGGCCAGCCCTGTGAACTGGGGGGCTCCTGATATCCCCATCCCGGCACTCCCGGGAGGCCACAAACAAGCAGCGACCCTTTGGAGTTAGGGAATGGGCTCTTGTTGGGTCACCCCCATGCACATCCCAGACCACAGCCTCCAGCCTCACCTGTTGGCAATGCTCTCCCTCCGCAGTGTGTTCTTTACTTTTTGAAACTGCTCTCTATCAACACTTGCAGTGCTGAGGCGCCTGATGTATGTTGGAGTGTTATCAAATCTCACTGCAGTAGGGAAGGAAGAGGAGATTCGCCGTCAAGCCTTTGGCTCGCTCACAAGCAGCACTCAACTCAGACCTCTTTCCCAGAACCCGCCCTGAAACCATCTCTGTCCCCACTCCTCCTCTCTGCAGTTCAGCTCTGTTTTGGGCTGCATGAGGGACGCTGGCTTTGGGAAAGAGGAGCTGGCTGGTGACAAGAAGGCGGCAGGGTGACTTTTGAGGTCCCTGTCCCTGCAGTGGGGGAGGGCAAGGCCTGAGATCCCCACATCCTCCTGCCATAGCCAGGGATGGGGGTACGTCACACCCAGCACCTTCCTTTTGGATAGGCCAACCATAACCTAAGGGGAAGAGGCCGTGCTGTGCCGGCAGGATGGTATGCTGCAAGTGAGAGCCCTGGGCTGATGGTCAGCAAGGGACTGCCCACCTCCAGTTGGTTGCTCATGCTGTGGAAAGGAGCTGGAAGCCACTTTACCTTTCTTGTTCCCAGTAAGAGGTGGCAAAGTCTCTTCTTCTGTTGACTTCTGTGCCCCAAACAAGCTCCCGGAGGACTTGCGGCATCGCATGGGCGGCAGTTTGGAGACTAACTCCATTTGGAACCTGTAAGCGAGGAGAAGGCAGTGGGCGGTGTGACGCAGTGCAACAGCAATCCTTGCTGCTCTCTCTGCTTGCCTGCTCGCAAGCACGTTTTCATGCTGCATGAAGGCTTTCTAAAGCCGTTAGCAGGGTCACTTGGGATAGGAGGAGGGGAAACAGTTTCAGGCGGAAAGAGGGAAGACTGGCTTTGGATGGGAGGAAGAAGGTTTTAGCTGGAGGGTGGTGAGGCACTGGGATGTCTTGCCCAGAGAGGTGCTGGGTGCCCGGACAGGCATTCAAGGCCTGGCTGGACCAGGCTCAGAGCAACCTCATTTGGAGATAGGTGTCCCTGTTCCCCGCAGGGCAGTGGGACCGGGTGCCCTTTTAGGGTTCCTGCCTGCTCCAATCGTTCTGTGATTCTCTGGCACATCCTCCTGGGCAGAACACCGATAGACACGAGGCACAAGCGCTACGGAATGAGAGCTGAGCAGCTGCATCAAGCAGCAGAAAAATACTCACTTGGGTAAGACCACAAGGCATTTTGAGAACACCAGGGAAGCCACCGGTGTCACACGGGACACCCCCATGTCCAGCAGTGAAGGGGCCTGCAGGGGAGGAACAGGGAGGTTGTGGGACATCTTGGTCACAGCTGAGGCACAGGGAACACGAGGAGCCCGAGGCAGGGAGAGCTGCCAGCACCGCAGCACCTGCACGGCTCAGATCACGGCTCAGGCCCAGGTCCTAGTGGGCCATGTGTGAGCTCATCAAGGCTCACAGGACTGCCCGGACCACGGAGAAACCTATGGCTCACCATGCGAACGGCTCTCCTGAAGTTCGCTTTCCCTGACAGCTTCTCGAGGAAGTCATGATAGAACTTCATTTGGAAGGTCAGCCCGTCAATGAGGAGCACTCCGACGTCCTTCAGGCCCACGGCCACGTTCTCCCCATTCCGCAGGCAGCTGGAGAGCAGCGATACGGTGCTTTGGATGCACTTCCGCACTGTCTGCCAGCTCACAGAGGCATCTGCAGCCACCTGGCTGCACTGCAGGGGCTCCACCTTCCTGTCGACTGAGAAAATACCAGGGACGGGGTTGATGATACGGTTGCTGTTCCACAGCTGCTTCCCTAGAACTAAGGGACATCATCCATAACGGCCCCGCGTTTGGATGGGCTCCTGCAAGGGGGAGGTGTGCTTCTGAGAAGGGATGTGGTGGCCCTGTTTGCCCTGTCCATGAAGCCAGCAAGGGTTTAATCCCCCCTCCTACCTGGCAGGGACCCCCTGCAGGACTTGAGGTGGTGCACAGCTATGAGGTTGCTGGCCAGGTGAAACACGGGCCAGCACAGGGTCACGGTCCTGTCCTGCATCCTGATCTCCCTGGAGATGATGTCAAAGGAGCCAAAGGTGGGAATCCAGACCCCCTGCGAGTGGAGGAGGAAGAAAGGGTGGACGCATTATGGGCTGGCTGGAGGAAGAGCTGGAGGTGGTCCTGTGCGGGGGCAGAGCTCAGGAGCCCCCTCCTGCTGTTCAGAGGCACAAGCCAGGGCAGCGGGGACGGCTTTGGGGCTGCACAGCCCTCTCCTTCCCCTCTCCCTCCCTCTCAAACGCAGCTCAGCGGGGAAACGTGGGGTGAGCTTCCTGCCGTGTGTGCAGGGGAAGACGCAGAGGAAGTCCAGGCTGAGCCGGACAGGGCGAGGAGGAACCTGGCAGCCAACAAACGCACCTTGTGCACCAGGAGCTGCTTGTGTACGAAGGCGGCCACCGCATCCCAGACGGCAACTCGCTCTGCAGATGAAAGGAAAAGCAGGTCACACTCTGCATCTGCCGCTTCCCGGCACCCCTCTCCCACTGCTGGGCAGGAGGGAGGTGGCGGATGGAAAGTGTCATCTCCATCCCAAGACTGGCTGCAGCACCGCTCCCGTGGTGGCTGTGGGTCCGTGTACCTTCAGTATTACTACATGTTTGTCCAGAGGCATGGCCCACCCTGGGGCCGTTCTTGCTCATTCTGGGTTGCTCCTTCTTGGCACCGGCCATGCTGGAGCTCATCCTTCAGATGCGTCTGCTCTGTACCAGATGCTCCTTCAGGATGCAGGACCCTCCTCGGTGCTCTGCCTTCACCCCCCTCCCGGGTGGCCGTGTCACAAACGGCACCACGGCAACGCGGTGACATCACGGCCAGCTGCCCATTATGATGCTGGCACTGCTGCCTGCCCCACCTGGCAGTGCTGACCCATCTCTGCTTTCTCCCTCTCCTGGAGCTGTGAGTTGAGGGGTGACCCTGGGGCGAGGATGGGGCTGGGATGTGTTGCTGTTCTCTCAGTTCCCTGGTCCTTGGGGCACCATTCGGGCCTTAAGGCTGCTGTTGGGCACCCTCCTGATATTGGCGAGCAATGGGCAGGGGAAGGAGGCAATGGGGGGCAGTTGGGGCTGAGCAGGTTACAGGACCGTGACTTGGCCACGTTGTTCTAGTGCTCACAATGGGTCCCTGCACCACAGGGCACTTGGGGGACCCTGGGTGCCTCCGCAGCCCTGAGGACCGGGCATCAGGGGCTGGGAATTAATTGATGGCATGGAGGGGACTGTCCGTGGCCTGTTCCAGCAGGACCTGGGCACTGTCACCTCCAGCCCTTCCCTTGCGCTCTATGGGGTCGTGCAGAGGAACGGATCTGGAGGGGGCAGGCTCAGAGTGCCCTATGGATGGCCCAGAGTCACCATGCAGCTGGGACAGGGGCTGTGGCTTCCGTCCCCAGGGGACCCACGTCCTGCCCCGGGTCTCTTGGCTGCTGCCAGTCCTTCTCCTGCCCTGAGTCCCTGGGGACAAACCCTGCAGGGACAAGGCTCCTCCTTGCCAGTGCTGCCCTCTGACATCCTCTGATGCCCAGTGAAGACCCTGATGATCAGTGACATCCCATGATGATCAATAAATCCCTCAGCAAAGCTACACGCTGTGTGTCTGTGTCCTTGTTCTCATGCTCAGCAGGGACTGCTGGGATCTGTCCCTGCCTGGCTGTGGCCACATCAAAGTGCTGGGAGGCTTCCCCAGCTCCATGCCATGCACACCATGTCCTGCACCCCTGTGGCCTTCCCCACCCTCTCTCACATCACCTGCTCCAAAGTCCTAAAGGATGGAGCTCCTCACGCTGCCAAGCAGCCCCAGTACCCTCCCTCTGCTCTCTCTCTGCTCCTCCATACAATTCCTCCCAAACCTGTTACACTTTGATCCACCTCTGCTTGGACACAGTGTGACCACATCACCCTCCTTTTAGTTGCTCTCTTACTGCAGCCACTTGGCCCTCCTTTGGGTCTGCTTTAGGCCTCTTGCATCGATACCCCAACCCCATTATCCAAAGCAAAGTTCGCATATCCCCTCCCACGGACACCTCTAATCTCCTGATGACCAATGAAGCCCTCTGATGACCTCCTTGATTAATGGAGCCTTGTGATGTTCAATGAACATCTCTGACAACCAGTGGAGTCAGTGGAGCCCTCCGACAACCAACAAAGCCTTCAGATGACTGCAGTCACCTTCTGATGGCAAAACAAGCCCTCTGATGGGCAGCAGCTTGCTGCTTTCTGTGCATAGAAGGGAAGGGTGGGAAAGGGAGATGTTGACATCACCTTGGTAGACAGCAGTTTGCTCATCGTAGCAATGTTTGTTCCTGATTTGATCAGAGAACCTCGAGAGGAGTGTGGCTGCTTCTGGCATTCCTGTGAGACTCTGCTGTGGTTGAAGAGATGAGGCAGGTGATGAACTGCAGACAAAGCCATACTGCCTGATGTTGCTGTTGTTCAGGTAGTACAAAGCATTCAAATGGCTGGCCGTCTCCAAATGATGCACGATAGAAAGCTGCAGCCACACCGTCAATCAACTGTGATGATGCCTGTGTATCCTGAGACGACGACTCTTTTAATCAGGGGGCTTCCAGAATCTCTGAAACCCGTAGGCATACAACTGCAATGGAAGATACAGGCTGTGTCCCAGGGAGAAAGAACCTGGGCAGCGTTAGAAGGAACTGTAACATCCAACCATCTGCAGTCAGGATACAAAGTATGGACATGGGGGGAGGTTGCCCAAGAGTTAATTAACTGTGGCAGAAAATACGGGCTGGTGATTTCTTCCACCAGTAAGTGTGAGCCAAGGGGAGTGAGGCTTGCAGCAGTCAGCCTTGCCCCTGGGCCACCCAGCCCAAAGCTCAATGGGGCTGGAAAGGGTCTCACTGGCAGTCATTGCCAGTAAGTACAGGTAGGCAAAATATTGATCATAAATGTAATTGTCTCTGGACACTGGGCTGTCAAGAGGGCGTTCCCCGAGATTTGATGGGTGGATTACCCACAGTCAGGTTAGAGAAATCAGTTAACTGGTGGCCAGAACAAAAGCTCAAAAAGCTCAAGAAAAGCTGATGCATTCGCCCCCCTCCAGCGCAAGGTAGGCAGGAGGCGGGGGAGGGCAGTGAAGGGTGGATGTATTAGAAAGCTTACAACAAAAGGAGAAGATCCTCGATTTAACATCTTCTGTCCCAAGGCCTCACCCACCACCCTTGCCATTTGCCCCTGTGAGTCACCATCCAGTTGCTGATAAACCAGGGAAACACTTCTCTCCCTGGCCAGCCTGTGTCGACTCCCCCAGCTATCCTGAGGCCAGTGTCCCTAACCTTAGTGGAACCTCTTAATAAATACACTTGGAAGGCTAAGGGTGCCCGGGAAAAGGAATATAGAATTAACACTTGCTCAATTATTCCCTCATTTTAACCATATTAACAAAGCCCCCAAAAGGCAAGTTGGGGTCTTGTTTTATTTTACAGAGGATCCCCGTGTGACCTCGACTTAGCACAGAATGGCTGAGAGCTGCCTTTACCCATATGTGTTCTGTGAGAGAAAAACCGAAGATGTGACTGTGCCGGAATACTGAATACCTCTGTGTTACATCTTTTGGTAGCAATAGTCTTGGCTTGTTGTGGTTGTGGGTTGTGACTGATATCAGCCCTTGGATCTGCTCAACTCCACAACTGGGCTCAGGGTGTTTTCAGCTCATCCTGTCTTTCTGGTGCTCCCTGCACAGTGGCACCATCCCTTCTGAGCCCTTCTGTCACCCCTTTTGGTCAAACTGGTGATGATTTGCATGGAACTCCTCCACGGTGCTTCCAAATTCCTAACACACTGGGAAATGAGCCAAGGGACCCACCTGATATCTGTTAGATGTGCTCACAAAAGAAATCCTTCCTAGAGCCCTTTGCACCGATGCTGTTCTGTGTCACATCTGTCCAGGAGCTGCATCCAAAAGGTGGCTGTTGGAAATGGTCTGAGTGTTGACAAGAGATGTGTGTGTTTGTGGGATTACCCCCCTTATGGTTCTTACTGTGGGGTATCCTACACACTGCCCCGTGAGAAGTTCAGCAGACCACCACAGTATTTGAACTTCCAAACCAGCATTTGGGTCTCTCAGCATCTGAATTGCTTTGGAAATGCTCAAGTGGAAAGTTCTCGAGACACTGAATCACCTTTGAGAACATTGCATGGTGTCACTGATGTCTATGTCCGTGACAGGGGGGCAGTAGGCCCGTAGGCTCCCCCAGCCCCTGACAAGTGGGAAGGGAAAAAGGGAAAGGGAAAGAGATGGGAGCTGGGCTCAGGGAAACAAACAGAGAAGCGGCAATGATCTAAGGAGGAAAACTTATTTTACTAATTACAATCTAATTGAAATTGAGGCTAATAAATCAAGTAAAATAAAAGAGAAAGAGAGAGGTTTCACACTCGCTGCCAGGCACTGAGAGAGAGAGAGCTAGCGTCACTTCCGTGACGTGTTTCCCTCTCTGACCATGAGGTCCTCTGGGACATGTAGTTTTTCTTCTCTGTGCTCCACATGATGTTATGATGTGGCATAAGAACAGCAAAGATGACAAAACCATGACAAGGACTAGAAGATGTTCTGAGCAAGTTTGCTGATGATACCAGATGAGGAGGTGCTGTTGCCCCCACGGAGGGTGGAGAGGACTTGCAGAGAGATGTGGACAAATCAGAGAAGTGGGTACAAGTTGGTGCATAAAGCATAACCAAAACAAAATGTGCCTGATTGTGCACCTGGGTAGGGGCAACCCTGGACATACACACTAACTGGATATGGGACACTGGAGAGAAGACTGACTGAAAAGGATTGGGGGTCCTGGTCAGCATCAAACTGAACATGAGTCAGCAGTGTGCCCAGGCAGCCAGGAAGGCCGACAGTCCACTGGAGTGCATCAAGCAAAGTACTGACAGCTGGGTGAGGGAAAGGATTGTCCCTGTCTGCTCTGCATTGCTACAGCCTCACCTGGAGCACTGGGAGCACTGTAGAGCAGAAAGGACATCAAACTATGGGAGGATGTGCAAAGGATGGCACTGGAACCAAGAGATCTGAAGTTCAGAGCTTCATTGGGATTGACTACGTGTTCAGATTGGGCCCTTCTCCCATCCCACATCCTGCAATGAGACACAGGGCACACCTAAGGCATGAACCTCACAGTGTCCTTGCACCCCATGCAGAGCCTGGGATCTTCTGTCCCTGTGTCTTTCATTTAACACCATACAATTCTCCTTCTTCTGCCCCAGGAAGGGCCCCGAGCCAACATGAGGGACAGGATCTCCCTGCCAGGGGTCTGGGAATCAAGTCATGTCCTGTCTGCTTCCTAAGACAAAGGAGGGGTTTCTTAGCATCAGAGCCACCATGCCAGTGCCTTTGCCTGCCTGTAGTCATGGCTTCCAATTATCTGCTCTAACAGGTCCCTTGGGAATCTTGCTTACTAATGGCACTCATTGGGCCCATTAATACTCCAAGAAACTGTTACTTCTGCCTTTGTCTTGTTGAGCACTTTGTGCAGACTTCTCTCTGCACTGGAGGCTGATGGACTCAGCAGCAAATGCCCCCTGGGGCCTCTTACCACCTAAGGAGCCCTCCTGTGCCTTGTGCCTTCCTGTCATCCTCTTTGGGTTTTCAGAACTTGTTCAGCAAAATGGAGAGGTATCTGGAGAGATCTTAAAGAGGAAGAATCCAGCAGACATTTATTGTCTATTTATTTATAGGTGGGTTTAAACAAGTTGTTAAAGCAGCACTGTGCAACTGATATCAATCCAGGATATTCCCAATGAGTTCTATTCTGTTACTGTGTGGACAAACGTCCTTCTCAACCTCCCCACCCCATTTCTACTCACACTGGCCCCCTGGGACTAGCATCTCTTTTCCTGACATCACTCTTCTCCTCTGCATTCATCCGCTCAGTGTTAAACCTGCTTTGCACCAACTCCCACTGGCTTTCCACAGAGAACCGGCTGCACACGGAAAAGGAAAGATTTCTCTCTTTTTTTTGGCCTACAAACAGAAGGAAAGGTGGTGCAATGTAAACAGTTGAACAGTAAAACACAGTGATCAACTGCTTGCCATGTCCAAGCTGCTTCTATTGAGGTTTGTCTTTCACAGGGAATATTTGTAGAAGAAATGAGTGAGACGCAGATAGGAAGGGATAGATAGAATCACAGTGAAGGATTTGACAACAGAGTCCATCAGACACTGGAGAGATGGAGCAAATTCCAGTAATCTCCCTGAATGTCAGAAAACAGCCAGATAGTTGGGAGGTATCAACTTAAAATTGAAAAGGACTTGTGAGTATTTCACACATTGGGAATGGTTAACACATTTTCATTGATTTCTATCTTTGTCTTCAAATGTTTTTTTCACTTTTACCGACATTAATGAACATCTTTCAAACTTCCTGCTTCAAAAAATAAAAAGAGAAAGAGAAAGAGAAAGAAAAAGGGAAAGAAAAAGGGAATGAAAACAAAAAAGAAAACGAAAAAGGAAAAGGAAAAAGAAAAGAAGAAAAAAAAGAAAAAGAAAAAGGGAAAAAAAAGAAACGAAAAAAGTAAAAAAAAGGGAAAGAAAAAGGGAAAGAAAAAGAAAAGAAAAAGAAAAGAAAAAGGAGAAGAAAAGGAAAATGGAAAGGAAAATGAAAGGAAAATGGAAAGGAAAGGAAAGGAAAGGGAAGGAAAGGGAAGGGAAGGGAAGGGAAGGGAAGGGAAGGGAAGGGAAGGGAAGGGAAGGGAAGGGAAGGGAAGGGAAGGGAAGGGAAGGGAAGGGAAGGGAAGGGAAGGGAAGGGAAGGGAAGGGAAGGGAAGGGAAGGGAAGGGAAGGAAATCATAGAATTACCCAGTTTGGAAAAGACCTTGAAGAACATCAAGTCCAACCACAGCCTAACCATAAAGGGAAAAAAAAGGGAAGGGAAGAAGAAGGGAAGGGAAATGGAAAGGAAGAGAGAAAGGGGAAGGGAAAGGGAAAAGGAAAGGAAAAGAAGAAAAAAAAAAAAAAAAGAAAAAAAGAAAAAAGAAAGATCCATTTGTGTCTCGCACATGGCCTGGTGCCCGTTTTACCTTCACATTCCCCACCAGACCTTCCTTGCTGGTATGAAATCTAGCAGAGCACCTCTCCGCTTTGGTTCCTCCATGAAGCTCGAGAAGCTGCCATCTGTGCTCTCCAGGGATCTCCTGGATGGCACATGCCCTGCTGTGCTGTCCCTGCAGCAGATACTGGAGTGAAAAAGGCCCCCAAAGGGGACAAGGGCCGGACAACATCAGGCTCCCATCTGTCTGCAGAGGGCACCTTCCATTTGCTCTCCCTGATCAGGAAGCCTGGAACAGACACTGTTGGTCTCCTCTCTTTTCCATTTTCATCAGCTCTGACCTGGCTGCTCTGCCATCCCCAGGCAGAGCTCAGTGCACTCTCACAGAGGGCAGTCGCCCTTCCTTGTCTCTTCGCCCATCCATCCCTAAGACTCTGTATCCCCCTTGTGCTACGGTGCAATTGTGGAAGCCATTAAACTGCATCCCTGTGGTCCAAACAAGAGCTCAGGCCTGCAACTCTACAAAGATTTCTAGGTCATCACGTGTTGGTGTTCTCATTAGTGCAAAAACACAGAAGTAAGCATCCTAATTGGAAAGCATAATTGGACAGAGCCTGACTGGAGAGCTCATCTATGGTGTTAGTTTGAAGAAGGTGGCACACAGGAATTTAACCCATTGTGGGTCTTGGAGTTGACATAGCAGCATTTGCAGCTACATGTGAATGGGACTGGATCCTGATACAGACTGGGAAGGAGACAAAGCTGCCACCTGACTGGGAAGGACCATTCCAAGTACTCCTAACAACTGAAACAGCTGTGAGGACAGCCGAGAAAGGATGGACTTATGACACACTGGTATAGGTATCCACTAGCCCTGAGGCGTGGGAACTGTGGCCATAGAAAAACCTTTAAAAGATAAGAATTAGAAGGAAATCATGAAAAGTTTTTTTATATGCATATATATTTTTTATTATTTTAACTAACCTTTCACTTCTCCTCGAATAGGTAAATGAATTGTATATGTAAGTGGGAGAGTATTATAACCTATATAGAACCAATACTCACAAAAAGTTTTCCTTGTAACAAAAAAGTTTTTACTGCTGTACCCATTTGCTATCCTGATAATTATCTGGAAAAGGTGAAATTTGACAATAATGCAGGGGAGGGACCAACTGATAGTTTTGATATGAATAAGGGACTCTTGTAGTGTATGGAATGATGTATGGTGGACAATTGCCAATTGAGGCTGGACAGAGACACTCCTTGAAAATACCCAGAATGTCCAGGATAGGGAAGAGCTTAAAAAGGGGTAGAAAATCTTCCTGAAAACCCTGCAGTTATGACAATTAAGGAGATAAAAGATCTTAGACAAACATTTGAAACTGAAACAAGATATGGGGACGTTAATGCCTGGGTAGAATGGACTAAGTATACTGTCCAGAGTCCCAACCATAGCAATTGCTACACTTGTGCATCGGGACGGCCAATAGCTCAGGTGGTACCCATTCTGCTGGGATGGACCAAGGACCCCAAGGGAATGTGATGCATGATCGCCCTGTATCAAGAGAAAACTGCCTGGGGAAATAGAGAGTGCAGACCTCTCTCTTGTTTCCTCCAATGCCTGATACAGATGTCAAGATCCCTCCTGCGCTCTCTACAGCAGTAGGTAACCATACAGCTTGCCTCTCACAGCAGGGTGTGAAGGCTACCAGGCCTATAGGAAACTTTTCCTTATGCAGTGATGAGGTCTTGGATGTTATGGAGGATTCAGCAGGAAATTATTCAAGATTGGGAATCTCCAGGGCAAATCTCCGGTGGTACTGTGGGGGAAAGATTTTTATGGTCCAGCTTAACCATCTAACTGGGGAGGCACCTGTGCACTTGTTCAATTAGTTATACCATTCACCCTGGCATTTGGAAAAGAAATGTATATAGATTTAGTTGGGGTACCTAGAGGTGTCCCTGATAAATTTAAGGCAAGAAATCAAATTGCTGCAGGATTGGAGTCACTGTTTTGGTGGATGACAATCAACAAGAACATAGACTGGATTAACTACATATAAAATATACAAAAGTGCAATTAAGGGAATAGCAGAACAGCTAGCCACACACCGGAAAAGGAATGATCTAGCAGGAGAGAAATCCTGCTAGATTGAAGAAAAGGGGGGAATGAACAGTGAAGCAGGAAACAGAAGCTCTGCTGGAATTCGGAATAAAGGGGGGCTAAAAGGGGGATAGTTAAAGGTAGTTTATAGAAACAAGTAAAGGAAACTTAAAGGTAGTTTATAGAAATAAGTAAAAGAAACTTAAAGGTAACAAGTAAAAGAAACAAGGGGCCTGAGAGAGCAGGGAGGATGCAGATAAGGAGTGAGACCTCACGGACGACCAGAAGAGGAGTTGCATTCCCCCTGATAAGAACAAGAGGGGGTCAGCATGCTAAAGACAAGAGGGGGTCTGTATGCTAAAGAGCTATTGAATATGTACCAGAATTCCTAGAACTATTGACTATGTATTAGAAGTCTAAGAAATCATTGACTATGTATCAGAATTCCGAGAAATCATTGACTATGTATTAAATGTACCTATAACTGTGTCCCGATTTTACAAGTCGGTGTGCAAGTTTGAAGGAGCTATCCCCCTTGCACCTGGCACTGCGCAACGCTGGAATAAACATACCTGCTTTATAACCCATCTCTGGATTATAGAGTTTGATTCCGCAAGCCAGGAGGACGTCTTAACAGCTGAGACACTGGATGATGCAGGCTGGGAGGAAACCAGTTTGATCAGCCCCTCCAGCAGGCTGTTTTGATCATCCTGATCCTCATCAGCTGTGTCCCATCTCACCACGGGTTCACAGGGCTCATCACGATGAAGCACAGCAGACAGTTCCTCCATCCTACCTTCCTGATTACTCTCTACTCTATCCAGTCTTTCAGTTACTTTCACAGGGGCTGAAACATAAGCACGTAGAGGGGTTAAACGTAGCTCAAAGTCATGAAGCTTAGTAATCATTTCATTCAAAGGGGTCTTCTTTGCCCTCTGCCAGACGTTGCTGCTCATGTACCGCCATACTCACCTGGTGCAGACCTTGTGCACATATGCCACATACTTGGTGTACGCCTGACTCTCTCAGGATCATGGCCTTGGTTTGGACTGGAATTTGGATCAGAATTCTGAGGAATAAACGTGGGGTCGTGTAACATCTCCACCACGGCCCGTTCTCTCAAATAACGACGCCTCTTTCTCTCTAAGTAAGTCACAAAACAAAGACTCATGGGGGACGACAGTGTATTGTAGGGGTCAGAAACGGGGACGGGAGGACGGGGGCGGGGGGGGCACAGATAGGGGAGCCTAGGGGTCAGAATGGGGGCGTGGGGTGGGGCAACGAGGTACCCCTGGGAGGGGAGGAGGCACAGGGAACATCCCGCCGTCCAACAGAAGCCCTGAGTGCCACAGAGGCCCCGCGGGGCCAACGCAGGGCGGCTCGCGGCGCCCGCGGAGGGGACCCCTTCAGGCCTCCCCCAGAACAGCCACTTGCAGAAGCGGAGGCGGCGCTCGGAGCCCCGGGGTTGCCCGGCGGCGCTGCAGCAGTGCGGAGAGCAGCTCGACTTCGGCACGGCCGCCTCTTCCTCGGGGCGCGGGGTGATGACGGCACGGCTGGCGCCGCTCGGGCAACGAGCACAGGCGCAGGCGCGCTGACGCGCTGTTGCTATGCCGACGTCGTCACGCATGCGCTGTCGCCGTGGTGGCAGTTTCGAGTGCGCGCAGAGAGGGGGGAAGGCGCGCTGTCGCCATGGCAACGCGGCCTGTACACGCAGGGCCTGAAGCCTGAGTGGGCCTCGGGGGCGGTGGGGGGCAAAGAAGCCGGGGGGGAACGGAGAGCCCTCGGGGATCTCCTGGTGAGGTGTGGGGGGGCTTAGGGGGGAGGGCAAAGCTCCGGGTGTGCTCAGTGGTATCCAGGGTGGTCGAGCGCCCACCTACTTCTTCCCCATTTGTTCACCATCAGCTTCATCACTGAAACCTCTGACTCACTTCCATCCGCTCTTCCCCGGTTTGCAAGATTTCCATTGCTTGTTAGGCCAGGGGGTGCCACTTTCTAAAAACAATGCATGTGGAACGTGAGGAAAATGCCCGTGTCCCGTTTTGAGGCAAAAGACACAAGAATTCTGTTGCGAATGCAGTCCTTATTGTGAGGCAAAATCACCAAGTGTAAAATTATTGAGGAAAAACAAGACTCTTCACCCAGTAAAGCTGAAATGGACAGTTTTACAACTGTAGCTTGTGGATTCCTTTTGCTAAACTAATAAATTGGTTCTTAAACTAATGTGCTAATTGCTATTGGTCAGCAAACATAGGTTGCTATGTTGAGCTGAACGTGTGCAGCCTTCAGTGGATTCTTACCCTCTTTTTCACACTCCTTTATAACCCTTCTAATTCTTTCAGGACCAGAATTTGTCTTCTCTCTTTCTTTCAGGTAACCGAGGAGGAAAGACTATTCTCGCTTCCAATGTCCCTGTCTTTTCTCCTTCGCAGGTAACACTTTGTTTTCTATAAGAGTCTCTGGCCCACAGCTCGCTCTCTCTCTCTTACTCTCTCCCCCTCTTAGAGAGTGCTGATTCTGAGGTTTGGGGGGAGGGGCGGGGGGCACAGTGCAGAGGATGTGTTCTCATGCCCGCAGCATCTACTTTGGCTAGAGCAGATCACAGACTTAGAAAGATATTATATTTCTGACTCACCGCTTTTCCTTACCCCTTTTGCCGTTTTTTTTTTTTTTTTTTTTTTTTTTTTGTGTGTGTGTGTGTGTGTGTGTGTGTTTTTTTTTTCCTCCACAATTCCACTATTCACTTTTGGTGCCTCCATTACACTTCCATTGTACCATCAATAATCAAGCAATACCTTTCTTCACTTCCCACTAACACCCAGCACTTGGTCTCACAATTAGGATACTTAATTATAAAAACTGGTCCCAGAACTTCATTCATGATCCTGGTTTCTTACTCCGTATTCCCCCTGGCTCGCCAGCAAAGACTCTTCAGTGAGCCAAAACACAGCCCAGGGGGTCTTCTAGATATTTCTTAGACACCCCTTGTACCGTAACAGCTTCTTAGATAGCACTTTCACAAGTGTGAAATTTAACAGTCACAAAGACAGAGACAGCAACCAGTACAGTTTATCCTTGGGATCCTTCCTCTCTCCACCTCTCCCCAGGGCCCAACCTTCCTTCTGTGTTCCATTCCTACTCTTGCATAGCTGCCCACCTAATCGTGCCTCTTTCTTGTCCAGTAAACAACTTATCCATGATAAACATCACTTCCACCCATGAGTAGAAATCAGGCCCTGAGAATCAATCTCTGCTTCTCTTTGTGGATCTTCCCTTTTTGATAGCTAATTCCTCCTTTTCCATCTCTAAAGCAGGAAACACATTCTATTCCTACACTAACTACTGTGCCTGGCAGCATCCCTCCTCGCCTTGGTCATTTTTGTAGGATGTCCGTGGCACATCTGACGTCGCGGTCAGAGATAAGTCACGGGAGGAGGACGTATATAATCTCGCTCCCAGGCTGGAGTTTTCTCTCTCTCTTGGACTCTCGGGGAGTGGGAAGCATTCCAGTCGTGTCACCTAGAGTTCACAGTAGGCCTCTCGGTTTTCTGGGGACTCTCTCTCTCTCTCTGTTTTGTTTGATTTATTAGCCTCAATCATATTGTATTATATTGTGTTATCTTGTATTCCGATATCATATTTAGTAAAATAAATTTTCCTCCTTAGATTGCTGCCGCTGTTCTTTTTCCCATTCCCCTTTCCCTTCTTCTCTGGGCTGGGGGCCCTACAGGGCGGCTGCCCCCTGTCACGGGCAAAGGTAAATCTAGGTAACCCGTGACACTCACTAAGCTGGCAATACCTTGCTTGATGCACTCCAGGGGACCATTGGCCTTCCTGGCTGCTTGGGCTCACTGTTGACTCATGTTCAATCTGATGTTGACCAGGACCCCCAATCCTATTCAGTCAGACCGCTCTCCAGTGTCCCATATCCAGTCAGTGTGTATGTCCAGGGTTGCCCCTACCCAGGTGCACAATCAGGCACTTGTTATACTTTCTGCACTTGGTGCTTAGTACCAACTGGTACCCAGTTCTCTGACTTGTCCACATATCTCTGCAAGTCCTCTCCACCCTCAGTGGAAGCAACAGCACCTCCTCATCTGGTATCAGCAGCAAACTTGCTCAGAACATCTTCTAGTCCTGCATGCAAGTCATCCGCAAAAACATGAAAGAGAAGCAGCCCTAAAATGGAGCCCTGGGGAACCCTGACAGTGACCATCTACCAGCCCAATGGAACCTGTTGACTCTAATCATTTGGACCTCACCTATTGGCCAACTGCTCAACCACCACATTCTGTTTCTGTCTATCCGTATGCAGGACATTCTGCCCAGAAGGGTGCAGTCAGAAACAGTTTCAAAAGCTCTACTGAAATCATCAAGGATAACATCAACTGGCTTCCCATGGTCAGCTAAATGGATAACCTTGTGATAAAAGGAGCCAGGGAGCTGAACCCCAAACGAGCAGGGTGAGAAAGAGTCCCCTACAGATGATAAGGCCAGGCATATCACGCCATTCTCCTGGTGGGAAGTCAAAGTGGCCAACTCTTTCCAGAAATTAGATGCCACATGGTTGAGCAGAAGTGAAAGAAGCAAGGACAGGCACTGTAGAGGTCTTACCCTAGAGTGCTTGAAAGAGTGTATTTCAGGATTTAACAAATCTAGTCTTGAATTGAAACGTCTTTGTCTGGAGTATACGACTCCCTGGCTGTCCAGTCTGGTCTGATTCAGCAAACACAATGACAATGCACAGCGCCAGCGAGTCACTGCTATCCTTGCTAAGCCTATAACGACGACAATAAATGAAATGCAGATGTATCCTTCTATTCAGGCCAAAATATGGGGAAGTCTTGAACAGATCACAGATCTCCTTGATGTAATGCTGGACAGTTTCATCATCAAAACTAGTGCCACAGGGCACCACCCCCTACGTTCTGGATATTCACAGCCCAGGTACACAGAACAGACGCACACACCAAGTACCCATGACCCATATGTCTCGCATATGTGACCGACCCTGGTGCACGCAGGCACCAACCACCACTACGCCCCACCTGTGTCCGCGCCCTGGTGCATGCGGGCACTGCCCGCAATGCCGCAACCCATCGGGACCGGACTCGCTCTGCCTCCCAGTGCCCCGCAGCACTCCGCACAGAGAGATTTCCAGATGAGGCATTTGCACTTCTGCTAGGCAACCACGATCTGTTAGTAAACTGATAGAGTAAAAGAGTAAATCTCAAAGTTAAAAGTCAGGTATGTGGGCCCATAACCAAGTAGGATGTGCAGTTATGATAAGGGAAGAACATCCTGCATACTAAAAGGAACATAGCCCAAGAAGCCGTCCAGAAACAGACTAGTTCAATCAAACATGATGGGGTAAAAAGGACGGAGTGAGGAAGACTTTGAGCCTTTGCAAGGAAGACGTCTGACTTCATCCCCACAACCTCCGGAGGAAGAACCCAGCTACAAACAGCCCATGTGCTGGAGGGAGGGGCAGAATGTAAGTGATTTCCTGGAAAATAATGAATATGTAGATGAATTCCAGGAAATCTGTTGAATATGTATCAGCTTGGCTTTCAAATGGGTAACACTTCTGTTTTCTGGTGTGCAAGAGAAGTGTGATCCCCTTTGCATTCAGTGCCTAATAAACGTATTCCTGCTTTATAACCTAATTCTGGGTTATAGAGTTTGATACTGCAACTCAAAGCCATGCTTCTGGAATCAGTCTGTCCACTGGTGAAAAATACATCTTACTCTGCCGCCTGCCAGGGTCAGCAGTCATCCTGCTCGGGAAGCTGCCCAGGGCGCTGCGGGGAGACGTGTGGGGGGAAGGAGCCCCCCGGCAGGGCTTGTGCTGCCACAGCTGCTGCCTGGGGCAGGGGGATCACAGCTCCACTGCACAACTGAATGTTGTAAGGGTGCTTTGCAAGAGGAGAGCCAAGGCAGGGATTTTCCATTTCCTGTTCTTAGGGAAGGAATAAGGATTGGAGGCAGAAATCTAAAAGGGGTGGTCAACTTTCAACACAGCTCTGAGACTCCCAAATATTTCTTCAGTAAGTCGCTTGTTTTGTGAACAGTCACACAGGTTGTGCTTTCAGCCTCACCTACCGAAATGGATACAGTCAGCTTAAGTTATAGTTGTTTTCTGCAGACATTAACAGTTCACTTGTCCTGTAAACAGGCTGATTTCTCTGAGACAAACTGAAGTGCACAGAGGCTGGTGCTGGGGTCTCGAAGAGCAGCTGGAGTAAAGAGGAAAATATCCAGGAGGCTGTGATGTGATTAGGAAATGAGAAGAAAGAAAGAGCTCCCTAATCTTCTATTCCTCATTCCTTTCAAGAGTCCCAAGGAGATCTGTAAGGGACTCGGCAGTGCTGTGGTTTAGAATTTGTTGGGTTAAAGCTATTTACTAAGACAGAGAAAAAGAAAAGGGTTATGCTTATGATTATGACATAGATCTATATCTCTATATATAAACACATGCTTACTTACGGTATATTCTCACATATATATAACGTATGCAGATGTAAAAATACATGCAAAGATGCTAATACATATGCATATCTGTTTGCAAGTCCAGGACATGTGGCAGGGGTTTTAACAGCCTCAAGGTTCACTGTAGGAACTGGAGTGGCTGTTGGGCTGTTGCAGGAGTTGGAGCAACTGCAGAACTCATTGCTAGAGCTGGAATCACCGCAGGACCTGTGACTGAAGTTGGAGCAGCCACTTGGCTCATTGGAGGGGTTGGAGCAACCACAGGGCTGTACATCCTGGCATATTGCACCTCCCTTGATAGGCATTTGTTTCATTTTCTTATTGCAGTACTTGGAACAGCTAGAGGACCTGTAGCAGGAGTGACTGCAGAGCTCATTATGAGGGGTGGAGTGACAGCAGGACCTGTCCCAGAGCTTGGAGTGACCGTAGGACATGTAGCACAAACTTGGAGCTGCTGCAGGTTCTGTGATGCAGTGTCATCGTCATTGGGTGTCACTTTTGGCAGCCAGCGTTGGGTGTCACCATCATGCAGAGGGGACAAAAGGTCCCCCCTGGGGACACTGCACTGAAGCTGGGAACACCATGACCAGCTCGAGGACTTCCCGGGGCAAATGGGGATACGGCATCACGGTGCCTCACCCCCATAGCTGGGGACATCCCCATGTTACTCTCAGAGTGTCGCATGCCAGAGTTGGTGACATACCCACACCACACGCCAGGGTTGAGGACACCCCCTCAGTGTCACACCATGAAGTCGGGGATACCTGTGTCACCCCTGTGGTGTCACAGCCCAAAGTTGGGGACACTCCTCAGGGCACCTCATCTGTGTCCACCCCCACAGACCACCATTGTTCCCATGGGGTGGGGGTGACAACCCTTACTTTTCTTATTAAGATTTCTTTCTTGATAACGGCAGATTGGGGATGCCCCCCCCCGGCCCCCATATGTGAATAAAGGAAAGAGGAATAGTTGTGGGACTCCATGTGTCACAGCGGGAGGGAAATTTGGGGACAGAGGTCACTGCAGCATCCTGATCCTGTAGCCCCTATGGCCCCATAACCACTACAGCCCCATCTGATCAGCCATCCTATGTCCACATCTCATGACTTTATCCCATCCCATATCCTGTTGTGTATCCATAGCCCATCCCATATCCATCATATCAGCCCCATAGCCATCTCAAACCCATCCTGTGTCTGTGTCCCCACATCCTATCCCCATCCTGTACCCCGTATCTATATCCATTCCAAATCCGTATTCCCACGTCCATCCCACGTCCATTCCATATATTTATCCAGTTGTAATCCCAACCCCATCCCATATCCATACCCCATCCCATATCCATCCCATATTCTTCCCATGTCGATCCCATATCCATTTCTGGAGTCCATCCCATACACGTCCCATTTTCTGATCTCCTTTTCATATCCTCGCACCCCAATCCCAATTTTCGCAATCCCACAGCCAACAATCCCAACCCGACGTTCCAAATCTCATTCCCAACCCCACCTCTCACCTGCCAATCCCAATCCCAATCCCTCATCCCAATCCCACATCCCATCCCATCCCATCCCATTTCTTGCTAGAATAGCGCGCACCCCTAAACCCCTCCCCCACCGCCGCTCCGCCCCGCCCCCTGCCCACCCGCCTCCAACCAGGGGCCACGCGACGCCCCTCGCCCGGCCTCTCATTGGTCAACGGCAGCGCCGCCGGCTCCGATTGGCTGAGCCGCAGCAGGCGGGAGCAGCCGTTGACAGCCGGCTCGAGGCCGCCCGGCTCTCACCTCAGACAGCGGCGCTGCCGCAGCCGGGGCCGCCCTTCACGGCAGCGCCGCTGCAGCCGCTGCGGGCCGGAGCCGTCCGGCTGGGATCTGTCCCTGCCTGGCTGTGGCCACATCAAAGTGCTGGGAGGCTTCCCCAGCTCCATGCCATGCACACCATGTCCTGCACCCCTGTGGCCTTCCCCACCCTCTCTCCCATCACCTGCTCCAAAGTCCTAAAGGATGGAGCTCCTCACGCTGCCAAGCAGCCCCAGTACCCTCCCTCTGCTCTCTCTCTGCTCCTCCATACAATTCCTCCCAAACCTGTTACACTTTGATCCACCTCTGCTTGGACACAGTGTGACCACATCACCCTCCTTTTAGCTGCTCTCTTACTGCAGCCACTTGGCCCTCCTTTGGGTCTGCTTTAGGCCTCTTGCATCGATACCCCAACCCCATTATCCAAAGCAAAGTTCGCATAACCCCTCCCACGGACACCTCTAATCTCCTGATGACCAATGAAGCCCTCTGATGACCAGTGACTCCCCTCCTTGATTAATGGAGCCTTGTGATGTTCAATGAACATCTCTGACAACCAGTGGAGTCAGTGGAGCCCTCCGACAACCAACAAAGCCTTCAGATGACTGCAGTCACCTTCTGATGGCAAAACAAGCCCTCTGATGGGCAGCAGCTTGCTGCTTTCTGTGCATAGAAGGGAAGGGTGGGAAAGTGAGATGTTGACATCACCTTGGTAGACAGCAGTTTGCTCATCGTAGCAATGTTTGTTCCTGATTTGATCAGAGAACCTCGAGAGGAGTGTGGCTGCTTCTGACATTCCTGTGAGACTCTGCTGTGGTTGAAGAGATGAGGCAGGTGATGAACTGCAGACAAAGCCATACTGCCTGATGTTGCTGTTGTTCAGGTAGTACAAAGCATTCAAATGGCTGGCCGTCTCCAAATGATGCACGATAGAAAGCTGCAGCCACACCGTCAATCAACTGTGATGATGCCTGTGTATCCTGAGACGACGACTCTTTTAATCAGGGGGCTTCCAGAATCTCTGAAACCCGTAGGCATACAACTGCAATGGAAGATACAGGCTGTGTCCCAGGGAGAAAGAACCTGGGCAGCGTTAGAAGGAACTGTAACATCCAACCATCTGCAGTCAGGATACAAAGTATGGACATGGGGGGAGGTTGCCCAAGAGTTAATTAACTGTGGCAGAAAATACGGGCTGGTGATTTCTTCCACCAGTAAGTGTGAGCCAAGGGGAGTGAGGCTTGCAGCAGTCAGCCTTGCCCCTGGGCCACCCAGCCCAAAGCTCAATGGGGCTGGAAAGGGTCTCACTGGCAGTCATTGCCAGTAAGTACAGGTAGGCAAAATATTGATCATAAATGTAATTGTCTCTGGACACTGGGCTGTCAAGAGGGCGTTCCCCGAGATTTGATGGGTGGATTACCCACAGTCAGGTTAGAGAAATCAGTTAACTGGTGGCCAGAACAAAAGCTCAAAAAGCTCAAGAAAAGCTGATGCATTCGCCCCCCTCCAGCGCAAGGTAGGCAGGAGGCGGGGGAGGGCAGTGAAGGGTGGATGTATTAGAAAGCTTACAACAAAAGGAGAAGATCCTCGATTTAACATCTTCTGTCCCAAGGCCTCACCCACCACCCTTGCCATTTGCCCCTGTGAGTCACCATCCAGTTGCTGATAAACCAGGGAAACACTTCTCTCCCTGGCCAGCCTGTGTCGACTCACCCAGCTATCCTGAGGCCAGTGTCCCTAACCTTAGTGGAACCTCTTAATAAATACACTTGGAAGGCTAAGGGTGCCCGGGAAAAGGAATATAGAATTAACACTTGCTCAATTATTCCCTCATTTTAACCATATTAACAAAGCCCCCAAAAGGCAAGTTGGGGTCTTGTTTTATTTTACAGAGGATCCCCGTGTGACCTCGACTTAGCACAGAATGGCTGAGAGCTGCCTTTACCCATATGTGTTCTGTGAGAGAAAAACCGAAGATGTGACTGTGCCGGAATACTGAATACCTCTGTGTTACATCTTTTGGTTGCAATAGTCTTGGCTTGTTGTGGTTGTGGGTTGTGACTGATATCAGCCCTTGGATCTGCTCAACTCCACAATTGGGCTCAGGGTGTTTTCAGCTCATCCTGTCTTTCTGGTGCTCCCTGCACAGTGGCACCATCCCTTCTGAGCCCTTCTGTCACCCCTTTTGGTCAAACTGGTGATGATTTGCATGGAACTCCTCCACGGTGCTTCCAAATTCCTAACACACTGGGAAATGAGCCAAGGGACCCACCTGATATCTGTTAGATGTGCTCACAAAAGAAATCCTTCCTAGAGCCCTTTGCACCGATGCTGTTCTGTGTCACATCTGTCCAGGAGCTGCATCCAAAAGGTGGCTGTTGGAAATGGTCTGAGTGTTGACAAGAGATGTGTGTGTTTGTGGGATTACCCCCCTTATGGTTCTTACTGTGGGGTATCCTACACACTGCCCCGTGAGAAGTTCAGCAGACCACCACAGTATTTGAACTTCCAAACCAGCATTTGGGTCTCTCAGCATCTGAATTGCTTTGGAAATGCTCAAGTGGAAAGTTCTCGAGACACTGAATCACCTTTGAGAACATTGCATGGTGTCACTGATGTCTATGTCCGTGACAGGGGGGCAGTAGGCCCGTAGGCTCCCCCAGCCCCTGACAAGTGGGAAGGGAAAAAGGGAAAGGGAAAGGGAAAGAGATGGGAGCTGGGCTCAGGGAAACAAACAGAGAAGCGGCAATGATCTAAGGAGGAAAACTTATTTTACTAATTACAATCTAATTGAAATTGAGGCTAATAAATCAAGTAAAATAAAAGAGAAAGAGAGAGGTTTCACACTCGCTGCCAGGCACTGAGAGAGAGAGAGCTAGCGTCACTTCCGTGACGTGTTTCCCTCTCTGACCATGAGGTCCTCTGGGACATGTAGTTTTTCTTCTCTGTGCTCCACATGATGTTATGATATGGCATAAGAACAGCAAAGATGACAAAACCATGACAAGGACTAGAAGATGTTCTGAGCAAGTTTGCTGATGATACCAGATGAGGAGGTGCTGTTGCCCCCACGGAGGGTGGAGAGGACTAGCAGAGAGATGTGGACAAATCAGAGAAGTGGGTACAAGTTGGTGCATAAAGCATAACCAAAACAAAATGTGCCTGATTGTGCACCTGGGTAGGGGCAACCCTGGACATACACACTAACTGGATATGGGACACTGGAGAGCGGTCTGACTGAAAAGGATTGGGGGTCCTGGTCAGCATCAAACTGAACATGAGTCAGCAGTGTGCCCAGGCAGCCAGGAAGGCCGACAGTCCACTGGAGTGCATCAAGCAAAGTACTGACAGCTGGGTGAGGGAAAGGATTGTCCCTGTCTGCTCTGCATTGCTACAGCCTCACCTGGAGCACTGGGAGCACTGTAGAGCAGAAAGGACATCAAACTATGGGAGGATGTGCAAAGGATGGCACTGGAACCAAGAGATCTGAAGTTCAGAGCTTCATTGGGATTGACTACGTGTTCAGATTGGGCCCTTCTCCCATCCCACATCCTGCAATGAGACACAGGGCACACCTAAGGCATGAACCAGTGGAGTCAGTGGAGCCCTCCGACAACCAACAAAGCCTTCAGATGACCGCAGTCATTTTCTCTGGACACACTCCAGGGTTGTGATGTCTTCCTTGCAGTGAGGGGTCCAAAAGTGGACACATCTGGGAGGTGCAGCCTCACCAGATCTGAGTACAAGGGGACAATCACGGCCCCGTTCCTGCTGCCAATGCTGTTTCTGATACAAGCCAGGATGCTGTTGGGCTTCTTGGCTTGCTGGGCACATCACTGGCTCAAGTTCAGCTGAGCATCGATCAATGCCCCCAGGTCCAGTTCCTCTACACAGCCTTCCAGCCGCTCTGCCCCACGCCTGAAGCTTTGCCTGGGGATGCTGTGGCCAAAGTGCTGGACCCGGCTCTTGGTCTTGTTGAACCTCATCCCAATGAGTTCAACCCAGCCATCCAGCCTGTCCAGATCATTATGTGCTTACCATGGTGGAGGCAACCGCTGGGCAGCTTGAAACATATGCAGTACCCCATCATGCAGTACTGCCCTCTAAACACCATATTAGGTCTCAAGAAAAAAGTCCTGTGGCTGCGTGGCACCCCAGAAAGAACTGAGTCAGATAATGGGGCTCTGATTACTAGTTCTGCCCTCTGGTGCCCAGTGAAGAAACACCCAGATCACTGACCAGGATGCTATCTGTGATCAAGCAGCTTTGATTGGCAATTGCAATGGCAGGTCCCCTGCAAGCAGGAGAGCATGCAGAAAGCAGCGTTGCATCTTTTAGGCCGTGTTACTCCACGCTGATCTCCTTCTGCCCCGGTTCCTCATTGGCTGAGTACTTCAGGCTCACAATCTTCCCGACTCCCCACTGAACATACTGAATCCCCCTTCCCTTCCCCTTCCCTTCCCTTCCCTTCCCTTCCCTCCTTCCCTTCCCTTCCCTTCCCTTCCCTTCCCTTCCCTTCCCTTCCCTTCCCTTCCCTTCCCTTCCCTTCCCTTCCTTCCCTTCCCTTCCCTTCCCTTCCCTTCCCTTCCCTTCCCTTCCCTTCCCCCTTCCCCTCCCTTCCCCTCCCTTCCCCTCCCCTCCCCTCCCCTCCCCTCCCCTCCCCTTCCCTTCCCTTCCCTTCCCTCCCTTCCCTTCCCTCCCTTCCCTTCCCTTCCCTTCCCTTCCCTTCCCTTCCCTTCCCTTC